>NC_033800.1:93153555-93206928 GCF_001876935.1 Asparagus officinalis
AGGTTGCAGTAGAAGGCACATATTCTAAAGGTCCCATTCTTCCATGGTACAGGAAAGATGTCGGAGACCCAGTCTAGATGTTGAATATCATTTGACAAACCATGATTACATGTGTTTGTTGACTTTGCTCTCACTTGACCCCATTAATTTGAGCTTTAATCACCTTTGAGGTCGCTTGATCGGCTGAGAGCCCTAAATGATACTAACGCAATGCATGGCAATCTTGGGTCAAAGCCATGCAAGTCCATGTACTCATGCAGAAGAGATTTTAAGCCATGTCACTCCTTTTCTGTTGAGCCTAGAGGGATGTTTTTTCATCTTTCTTGACCTGATAGGTTGAGATGATATTGATAGAAAAGTTTCTAAAGTTATCACCAATACTGACATCAAATCATGTACTAAAGTATTAGATGAGTGACAGGGCACGGGAGGATACTCTAAGATTTTCATGAATAGGATCTCATGGGGTGCAACAAGGTACCTCAACCAATATCTAAATTGACTTTAGTAGTCCTCTAGCATCCCTTTTAGTATAGACGGCTTTGGGGCTGTTTGATGATCGTTACTTTAATTTAGTACTTGAGTCATCGCCAGATTATAACCCATAATTTCTATTATTTGCTTACCTTTGTGACTGTACTAAGTTAGTTGAGGTGCTTTCTCTTTTTTAGAGTTAGATTCCTCATGAGGTCTAGGAGTGTTAGGGTTGTGCTTCTAGCAGATAATGATGGATTAATGCTTTCATCTCGGGAGAATTATAAAAGTTGCATGGCACCAATCTTTAACAATACCATTTTTTGCTAATTGCATTTGAGCTGGTTATAATAATGAACAACCATTATTTTGTATGCGGGCTAACTCTCCGATAGTAGCTCCGTTCTTCACTTGATTCATTGATTTATATGCACTCTAGGTAAACACAAATGGTCACTGTATAGGTGTAACATTTTCATGCCAATTTTCTACAAAAATAAAACCAACTAAAATGGTAAAAGTAATTCTTCTTAAAATTTTAGTTGATAACTTGCTGTCGAACAATCTGTTGAGTTGTATTTGGGGCGTATGGAAACTACTCGCGTCACAATTCTTCTTATTTGGCACTACAGAGTTGTCAATCCCTTGTTGCTATGGGGGAGTGCATGCTCCGGAAGTTGAACCAGACTGCATATGTAGAGAAAGGGGATATAAGTATATATGACCTTTGCACTTTCATCACTATAAACATCAAATTATTGTTTATAATTATTCTATTTGGACCATATCCAAGGCACCTAACAACTTATATGTCAGAGGAACCGATATACTAAAAATTTGGGTACATGTGCATTTTATGTGTGTGTCAAATACTCGTGTGATATAAGATCTCATGATTAATTAATGAGGTGTTATAATAAGAACTCATGACACATCAAGCGTATAAGAGTTATCAACATTGATCATACCGTGCAAACATGAACATCATCACATCCACACAGCAGTCTTCCATTAAGCATGTCTGTTGCTTGAAATGCTCCTCCTCCCTCGCTTCTCTGCACATAGAAAAAATTTAATCTTAAAATTGCTACATATCCTATAAATTTAGTGAACATCCGTAGCAATTACAAAATCTAATGCAACTATGAATTTAATTTAATTGATGATCTATTAATTTAACTTAGTTGTTTTTGCCTAATGGCATCATAGGAAAAAAAAATTGCACACCTTGTAGAAATCAACGGCCACAAAATTAGCCCAACGGTTGCTGGCAGCACCAAAACAAGTATGAAGCATGTTTATGAGCTCTGCTGAGTTATGCTTGCATGTCAAGGCTTTTACAGGCACTGAATTGAAATAGTTTACCAAAACTAGTGGTTTGCTAGTGTCGTTAAGAGGGGCAGATTCAGCACGGTTAAAACATTCCCCACCTTTCATTCCACCATCTCCATCTAAATGGAAATTGAGTTATGAGAAAACTTGTATAAGTCTGTATGTTATATGTATATATGTATGTATAAATAACGTACTCAACAAAAAATTGGAAAGGAAAAAATGACAGAATAACAGTTCTTTATTGAAGAAGAGCGTTATCCAGTTGCTTACATTGGTTTTCAACCATGAAGTTCCATTGGTAGGCAATCCCTTCAGTGTATTGTTTAGATCTGATAGATGTGAAAACAACGAGGCGTTGATTCTTAGCAACCATATCACTTACCGATGGCCAATCCTGGCCATTTTGAGGCATACTCGAGAGAGGAAACCAGTATTTCAACAACCCCGATGCATTAAAGACATTTGTCAAACCATTTGGCGCCTGAACATAATCTTCTAATATCAATGTGACAATTTCAGATGGATTTAGCGATAGAAAGGCTTCAATTTCCTTCAACGTATCAATCGCCGGCTCCTGATATTATGGATCACAAGATATGAGCACCGATCTGATGTCCCAATTAATACAGTAATTGAAATACGTGATTTTATCTGTCTCTAATTTTTCAGTGACTAAATTAAGAGATATAGAGTAAATGGATTTATGTGAAAATTTGAAAAGTAGGACTAAATGACAAAGAAATAATGAACAATGCATATAGTTTTGCTAGTTTGTGTTAGGTTTCATGTTTATGAGACTATTGTCTAATCTAGTTTTGATGATTAACAAATAATTCCTAACATCGTGTGTTGAGTGTTTGCATTTGTTTTGTTAGGTAATCTACACAAATATCCTCTGGTCGAAGGTTGGTTGGACTTGCATCTACACGATCACATCCTTTTGGAGGTTGGAGGAAATAGGAATGAAGCTATGCATTTAAGTCAACACATCATCAAACTTTATTCCCGCTACCAAGATCGAGCTTCAATGAGAGATCATTAGCTTGGGTATATTTTTAGTTTAGGTGTTTACTTTATATGTCATGCTTAATGCTCAAATATATACACATACACATTGTTTTGTTATATGGCTTTCATTGGTCGTTTCACTTTGCAAAAAGATATGTTTAGCCATACAAATATTTTAAAAGATGAGTTTTAGCCATATAAATTATGTTTAGCCATACAAATATTTTAAAAGATGAGTTTTAGCCATATAAATATGAAACAAATACATATATTTGTATTCTTGCACTAAAAGATGAGTTTTAGCCATATAAATATGAAACAAATACATATATTTGTATTCTTGCACATATGTTTCGTATCTATCGCATTATTCATCATTTTGAGAAAATAACGTGTTTATCGTTTTGAGAAAATAACGTGTTTGTGGATTATTGACTTA
Organism: Asparagus officinalis; assembly: GCF_001876935.1. NCBI lineage: Eukaryota > Viridiplantae > Streptophyta > Magnoliopsida > Asparagales > Asparagaceae > Asparagus > Asparagus officinalis. Next base: position 93,156,812 of record NC_033800.1, read on the forward strand.
GTTATACTATTTTACATCTTTTTATAAGTCTATAAATCAATTCAAAGTAATTTTGAAGCTTGTTTGAAAGAATTTCATCAAAAACCAAGTGTTTGACGATTTCGTATTATTGAACAGTTTACAAAATAAATAATATTTCATAAATGAGAAATGCAATTTGAGAAATTATTTTTCTAACATGTTCTATTATATGTTTATAAACATTTTCCTAAATTATATCATTTCTGTAGTTGATTTACTATGTTAAATTGATTTTACAAAATCAAGTGTTCAACAGTTTCGAAATCTGGAATATCTATTTGCAAATAGTGATTTCTCACACATTTGAAGTGATATTTCATAAATTCCTTCTCTAACATGTTTATCTATATGTATAGAAACTTTTCTCAAAATTTTACGATTTGTGGAGCTGATTTGTTATTTTTAATTGATTTTATAAACTCAGCTACGTAAAATTTTAGAATCTGCCAACTCAGGCCAACGGTCACCTTATCGGTCAACCGATGACGTCCTCAGTCGACTGATCAGGATTTTCCAGCCAACGGCTGGTTTTGGCTGCTGTGGTTTTTGGGCCATATATACCCCTCTTGCCTTGGTTCTTTTTCAGGTTTTTTAGAAGGTTTTTGCTAGTGTTTTGGGCCGTTTATTTCCAAGTTTAAAAGATCAAAAGTTTAGTTTGTTTATGTAAAGAAGTTTTCACAAAGTGAAGAACCTTTCAATTTCGGTTTTGAGGAGTTCAACCTCAATTCTCATCTATATCTCTTTGTGCCATTTTAGAGAAGTTTTTCTAACTCTTTAATCTATCTTGTTCTCATTTTGATTATCATATATATATTTGCTAGATTAAGTTGAGTTTAATTTTTAATATTCTCATTATTTACACACACACCCCTTGAGCTTTTAGTATTTCACATTAAGTATGATTTAGGTCGTGATGAGTGATTCATTGAGAGTGAGCTTAATTTCGTTCTCATTCTTGTTACAGAACAAATCCTTTGTATTTGAGCCTTATTGTTTGGAGAACACATTTTAATACACAATGACACTTAGAGAAGTGGTTGGTGAGAGACGGGGTCAATTCCAAGAGGAGTGGCGTTGGTTGTAAATCCTAGTAAGAGGTAGTAATTCCAAGCACTTGAGGAAGGTGACACGGGCTAGGCCAACACTTAGAGAAGTGTATTGTGTATTGACAATTGTGTGAGATTATAAACGTTATCGGTGAACGTTGAAAACCGATTGTGTAGTATTTTTGAGATAGTGGAGATTCTCCTCGAGGGTAAGGAGCGAAGACGTAGGTCATGGGTCGACCGAACTTCGTGATCATTTGCCTTGTGTTTGTGTTTGTTATTTGTGCATTATCTCTCTCATTCTTGTGTTCATGTTTATTTCGTCTATTGTTTAATTGCATGTCCTTGCATATTTCTTATTATATATCATATTTACTAGGATACTAGTTGAATAAGTTTTTATTTGTGCATTTTTTATTTGGTATTAATATCATATTTACTAGGGTATTTTTAGCTTGTAGTGAAAAGTTCATCTTGTTTGTACCAATTCCTTTTTTCCCTGAAATGAAATATCACGAAAGGAAGTCTTCATAATGTTGGTCTTGATAGTGGAGATCCAAACCTAGAATCAAAATCAACAAACACGTGAAAAATAAGCAAGACAGACTCCACCACATCCTGGTGTGGTGTCTGCCACACCCATGTGGCAGAGCGTGGCAGAATCTGCCCTGTGTACTATGGGTGTGTTGTTTAGCACACCCTGGTATGGCAGAATCTATCCTGTTTATCATGGGTGTGGTGCGCGCCACACCCGGGTGTAGCAGACTCGTTTTAAAATTCTAATCTGTTTGAGATTGTGTTTTGATATAAATAGAAACACGTCCTTCTAGGGTTTAGAAGAGAAAAAGAATACAAAAAAAGAGGGTTTTGAGGGCTCTTTGAGATCAAAAATCTTAGAGAGAGAGAGAGGCCAATTGCGAGCATTGTATTCTTCTTTAATTAATCGAAGAATTGTGTGGTGTGGCTCCCGAGGATGTAGGTACATTGCCAAACCTCTTAAATTTGGTGTGTTCTTTCTTGTTCTTATTTCTTGAAAGTTTTTATTTTTGATTTGTGGTGAATTTTTTTCTTGTTCAACTCTCAAACACAATATCCGGAAGGGTACGGATTCGATTTGATTGTTTCGAATCCCCAACAACTAGTATCAGAGCTTCGTTAAACAAATTTGTGAGAAAGAGAGCCATGGTAGAGTAAATCAAATCTAAGATTAAGAAGTTTGACGGTTCAGACTTCGCCTACTGGAAGTCACAGATGGAGGACTATCTGTACCAGAAGGACTAGTATCGCCCGTTGATAGGCAAGGATAAGGGACAGAAGAAAGAGGAGTCAGACGATGATTGGGAGATACTGGATAAGAAGACTCTATGGTAAATCTGGTTGTCGCTCGTCAAGACAGTCGCACACAACATATTAAAGGAGAAGACGATGGTAGGGCTTATGGAAGCGCTCGTGAAGATGTACGAGCAACGATCTGTAGCAAATAAGGTGCATCTCATCAAAACTCTTTTCAACCTCAAGATGGCAGAAGGACGGTCCTTCACGATACACCTCAGCGAGTTCAACATGATTGTTGATCAACTTATCTCCATGGACATCACATTTGATGATAAAGTGCAAGCCCTATTGATTCTATCGCAGTTATCGGATAGTTGGGTAGGTTGTCTGACGGCAATCACTAATTCAGTGGGGAAGGAGAAGTTGAAGCTGAGTGAGGTTGTTAGCTTGAGTCTATCCGAGGAGGTTAGAAGAAAATCGTCTGAATCAGAAGGTTCAGGTTTAACTCTAAGTTTCGAGTAGAGAGGCAGAAGCAAAAAAAAAGGGAACCAAAACAGGAATCGGTCAAAGTCGAGAAAGAGGTCAAACTCGAAGATTAGACCTATCAAAGAAAAGTGTTGGAACTACGCCTAGGAGGACCATATGTCTTCAGTCTATAAAAGTCCAAAGAAGGATGCTAGTGAGCAGGAGGCTCAAATCGTGCAGGATGCTTTGATCCTTGCTATGGACAGTGATTCAGATTCTTGGATCATCTACTCAGGAGCCTCTTTCCATGCCACTGCTAATAAGTAGATTCTTCAGAATTATGTAGTAGGGGACTTTGAAAAAGTATATTTAGGGGATAATGAGTCATATAATATTGTTGGAAAGGGTAACATGCAGATTCAGATGAATGGCTCTAAGTGGAACATAAAGAACATGAGACACGTACCGAAGTTGAAGAGAAATCTTATTTCGGTAGGACAACTTAGAGCAGAATGATACGTTTCGATATTCACCGGGGATTCATAGAGGATCTCAAACGGTACGATGGGTGTTGCCCGAGGCAACAAAACAAGAATACTCTACCTCACCTCATATGCGAGTGACGCCCTCACAATTGCAGCTGGCAAAGAGAGTACGTCTCTGTGACACAACAGGTTGAGACACATGAGCGAGAAGGGAATGAAAATTCTACATTTATAGTGAAAGCTAACCGGGATCGATTCCGTGGAAGTCGGGGTTTGTGAAGACTACATCTTTGGGAAGCAGAAGAGGGTTAGTTTCCAGAAGAGTGGAAGGCCGCCTAAGGCTTAGAAGATAGAGTTGATTTATACAGATGTATGGAGCCCAGCCAGTGTGTCTTCTTTTAACAGTTCGAGATACTATATCACCATTATCGACGATCACTCGAGGAAGATGTGTGTTTACTTTCCGAAGCACAAGTTAGAGGTGTTCGGAGTCTTCAAGAAGTGGAAGGCCATGGTGGAGAAGGAAACAGATCTGAAGGTGAAGTGTCTTAGATCAGATAATGGTGGAGAATACGAGCTGGAGGAGTTTGAGAGGTTCTGTGCCATGAATGAAATTCGCTTAGAGAGGACTACTCTAGGGACACAGTAACAGAACGGTATTACGGAGAGGATGAACAAAACCTTGACAGAGCGTGCCAGGAGCATGCGATTACATGCAGGTCTGCCTAAAACATTTTAGGCGGATGTGATGCATACGATAACTTACCTTATTAATCATGAGCCATCAATTCCATTGGATTTTGGGATTCCAAAAGAGGTTTGGAGTGGTAACAAGGTCAATCTGTCACACTTACGGGTATTTGGCTACGTGGCTTATGTTCACATCAGTGATCATGTCAGGGATAAGCTAGAAGCTAAGTCATAAAAGTGTACATTCATTGGGTACGATATTGAATGTACAATGATAGAGAAATTGCCAAGAATAACAGAAAGATCATCAGGAGCTAATACGTCATATTCAATGAGGATGTGATGTACAATGATAGAGAAATTGCCAAGAATAACCAAAGCAGTGGGAGCAGTACTTCGGATGCAGGTGGATCCGTGTACATAGATTTGGAGGAACTTCCAGATAGGAGTGATGATGTTTGTTCTGACCGAAGATTGGAGGAGGCTCTAGGTGTAGAAGCCACTACCCAGGGCATGAAGCATAGGAGGTCATCCATGGTACCCAAACCGAATCCTACATATCTTTTATCTCTTAATTACTTATTATTAATAGATAGCGGTGAACCGGAGTGCTATAAGGAGGCTATGCAAGTGAGTAATCTTAACAGTGGTATCATGCGATGCAGGAGGAGATGGATTCCCTACTCACTAACGAGACATGGGAATTAGCCCGGCTACCTGCACAAAAGAAAGACTTTCATAATAAATGGGTTTACCAAGTCAAGCAAGAGAGTGATAGAAGTAAGAGGTACAAAGACAAATTAGTTGTAAATGGGTTCCAGCAGCGGGAAGGAGTGGACTACACAGAGATATTTTTCCCTGTTGTAAAGCTCACAACCATCAGAGTGGTGTTGAGCTTGGTAGCTGCAGAAGACCTCTTCCTTGAGAAGTTAGATGTGAAGACTGTCTTTCTTCATGGTGACTTCGATGAAGAAATCTACATGAAGCAGCTTGTTGGCTTCATTGAAGAAGGAAATGAAGAGATGGTGTGCAAGCTCAAGAAGTGCTTATATGATTTGAAACAGGCTCCGAGACAGTGGTACAAGAAGTTTGATAACTTTATGCAGAATAATGGCTACAAAAGATGTAATTCAGATTATTATTGTTATTTCAAGAGGTTCGAGTCCAGCTTTATTATATTGTTATTATATGTTGATGACATGTTAGTATTAGGAGCGTGTTTAGAGGAAATAAACAAGTTGCAGAAGCAGCTAGCAAATGAGTTTGCAATGAAGGATCTGAGTACAGCGAAGTAGATTCTAGGGATGGGAATCAGTACGGATGAAGCTGAACGGACATTAAGGTCGAGCCAAGCTGAATATATTGGGAAGGTACTTTAGAGGTTTAATATACAGAATGCTAAGGTTGTTAGCACACCTCTTGGAAGCCATTTCAAGTTATCTAAGGAGCAATCGACTAAAAAACAAATGCAGAAAGAGAGCATATGAGCAGGGTGCCATATTCTTTGGCCATTAGGAGTCTCATGTACGCGATGGTTTGCACGAGGCCGGATATTACCCATGTAGTAGAAGTTGTGAGCAGGGTTACAAGCAATCCAGAGAAGCAACATTAGGAGGCCGTGAAGTGGATATTACGGTACCTGAAAGGGACAACGAACAAGCCACTATGTTTCAGGAGGAAGAAGTTGGTGCTGCAGAGATACGTGGATGCGGACTTCGTCGGTGATCATGATACAAGGCATAGCACCACAAAGTATGTTTATACTTTGACATCGAAAGCAGTGAGTTGGGTCTCACGTCTGCAGAAGATTGTAACTTTATCTGCAATCGAGGCTTAGTATGTCGTGGTGACTGAAGCAAGCAAGGAGATGATTTAGTTGGCTGGATGTTTGAAAGAGTTGGATCTGAAGCAAGGGAGAGGAGTTCTTTATTGTGATAGCCAGAGCACTATACACCTTGCCAAGAATCTAGTTTATCATGCCAGAACGAAGCACATCGAGGACAAGAAGTTACATTTAGAGAAGATTTTGGGGAGTCAAAATCTTACAAATATGTTGACGAAAACAATAACCATTGACAAACTGGAGTTGTGCGTAGCTTCAGTTGGTCTTCATGCGTAAGAGATGAAGGCGGACCCACACTAGGAGAATCGTCGGGATCGTCAGGTTGATGATGATTGAAGAATGGATTTTTCCAAGTAGGAGAAGATGCTTACGAAGAAGGCGGAGTTCGGGCGAGCTCATTGATGGTGGTTTAGTCTCCATGTGGGAGATTGTTGGTCTTAAGAGTGAAGATCCAAACCTAGAATCAAAATCAACAAACACGTAAAAAATAAGTAAGACAGACTCCACCACACCCTGGTGTGGTGTCTGCCACACCCATGTGGCAGGGGGTGGCAGGGTGCCTGCCACACCCATGTGGCAGGGTGTGGCAGAATCTGCCCTATGTGCCATGGGTGTGGTGTCTGCCATACATTGGTGTGACAGAATCTGTCATATTTGTCATAGGTGTGGTGCGCGTCACACCCGGGTGTGACAGACTCGTTTTAGAATTCTAATTTGTTTGGGATTGTGTTTTGATATAAATAGAAACACGTCCTTCTAGGGTTTAGAAGAGAAAAAGAAAACGAAAGAAAGAGGGTTTTGAGGGCTCTTTGAGATCAGAAATCTTAGAAAGAGAGAGAGGCCAATTACGAGCATTGTAATATTCTTTAATTAATCAAAGAATTGTGTGGTGTGGCTCCCGAGGACGTTGGCACGTTGCCGAACCTCGTTAAATCTGGTGTGTTCTTTATTGTTCTTATTTCTTGTAAGTTTTTATCTTTGATTTGTGGTGAATTTCTTTCTTGCTCAACTCTCAAACACAAGATCCGGAAGGGTACATATTCGATTCGATTGTTTCGAATCCCGAACACATAAGCCTCATGACTAATTCATCCTCGCTCTTGCCGCTTCTCAAGGCTTAGGATACTAACCAAGTAATAATTTTCTTCAGTTACAGTTATACTTTATGCATAGGGTTCAAGTAGTAAATTTGATGTCCACAATGATGCATGAAAATTTTTGATACGCACGGAAAATATACTTACAAATGCAGTTACATCATGACATTTCCCTCCACTTGAATGGCACAACCACACATCACCATCAAAGTCATAGGTGTCTAACATAAGCGCTCGGGCTCCATTCTATAAAAAAGGAAGTTAACTACATGATCCAATATAACCATAATCTACAGTTTCAGAAGTAAACTAGGAACTAAAATATATAAGTTTAGGATTATTTACATTTAACTGCTGAGTAACAGTGTCCTCTTGGTTGTAGAAGGTTACTCGTGGGATTCCAGTATGTGATGGCTCACCCTCGATAGCAAAAGAATTATGGGTAGTAAGATATGCATATTTGTTGAAAGGCAATGAGTTATTCTGGAGCAAAAGAAGAAGTCACATTTGTCAGCTAGCATCAAGTGGAAAGTTTCATTAAATCGTATAAATTTTTTAGCGGAATGCTACTAAAAAGATAATGTAGTAAATATGTTTTTTTTAATTTACACATGCTCCTAAGGGGACAAAATTTCCTTGAAGACTGATCGAGAAAACATTGGGTTTGTATATGTCTTAGCTGAAGGATTACAGAAAAAACAACTATAGAAATACTTGAAACATTTATTTGCTAAATTAGTAACTGAATATGTCCGTGTATTCTTCTAATAATCCTGATGTGCTCTGAGATCTAACGGTCGTACTTCTTCTTGAGTAAAAATCTATCATAATCAATTGGATTTAACAAATAAAAAAGTGTTCAGAAGCGCTAAAATTTGATAAACTCTGTGCTAGATAGTAAGAGATCTTTGCCCCATGTTTCTTTAAGTTGGGCATTTCTTTTTTGAGAAGTAGTCCACCTCCTGTATACTATATAACCATAATTAGTAGTAAAGCAGAAATGACTGAAATTTCAAATAACAGAAGCATCCTTTACTATTTATTACCATATGCATTAAGCTCTCAAAATTTTGAAGAAAAAGACCCACAAATTGAGATAAAGAATGAGCAAGAGATGGATAGAATTTTACCACCAGGTTGAATTGATCAGTGGTTGTAGACCGAATGCATCTCGACCCAGAGAACCCTTGCAAGCATGAAGAACAGAACAATCCAGACTCACAATCTCCATCAGATGAACATCCATCAAGAAGCTAATAAAACCACAATAAAACCAAATTGTGCTTAAACAGACAAAGTTTCCATAAAATTCTGTTTCTGATAGTGAAAACGAATTTCAAGGAAAAGAACAAGTACAGAGCTTTCCTGACCTTGCATGTTCCATTGGAACAGGCGGTTACAAAGCCGAGTAAAATCAATAGAGAAGTGATTCTGGGAATACCCATTTAGAGAAAAGTAAAGAAATTGAAAATTAATGTAGGAAAATATACCTTTTGAAATGAAAAGAGAAGGAAAGAGAGAGAAAGATATAGAGAGAAGAGAAAGAGGACGAGAAAAGGGAAATAGTCAAGGGACAGGTAAGAGCTAGGGGTGTGTTTCCATAATTGCAGAGGGTGTTTCTTGACAAATTGGATGATTTTTGAGGTTCCTTCCATTTTGGTCTTCGTCTGTATATTTATGAATACAGCAAAATCCAATGCTATATTCGATGCTTCTTCTCGTGTGCAAAGTGAGAATATTGTAGGAAAACCGGATGAATTTACCACTCGATAAAAAAAGGGGGGATGGCATATGTTGACATGACTTATAAATTGTAGACTATTTACAAATTCTCAATAACATATCCATTCATCCAGTTGCATATTTCATACGCGGTCATGAACAAGTTCATGCCAATGACTAATTAGCTTCAACTTTTTATTAGCTCTTAGGTACCATATGTTTATATATTTTTTTTAAATGCAGTGCAGTAGTTATCAGAGTGTTTATTTTCATGTATAGTTAATCCCTCCAATATGTAGCATATTATTGCCAATTCAAAAGAGTTTTTTTTTTTATTACAAGATGGCTGTTCCGGATAAATGGTTATAAATAAATCCAAACAACCAAAAAAGGGAGAGAGTGAGTTATTTCATTTACTTTGCGTAAAACCTTTTCCTACCTTTCTTTTTGGGTAATATAAATAACTTCGGACTATTTTCAGATAACCTATCATGACTCCCTTAAAAAAACAAAGGATTTTGGGCAAAACCCTTAACTTTAAGATTTTTCAAAAATCCTCTAAAAGTGTGAACCACAATTTTCACGCGAAAAAAACATTCTCGTCTTACATATTTTTTCCAACCATGCGGAAAAATTATAATTAAGAGGGTTTCCGATCAAATCTTAAAGTTAAAGGGATTCTACGATAACCCCTAAACTTAAGAGAATTTTTTAATATTTTGAAAATTATGGGACGTTATCTTATAATCATCCGAAGTTGGTGGGTTTTTCTGATATTTGGTCTTTCTTCTTTTTACTTTTATTTTGAAGTTTTTCCTTTTTGAGCTTTTTCGCCCTTTTGTATAAATGTTCCCTCTTTGAAAATAGAGCACTGGGTGTTCTAAGTCTGGCATAATTTTTTGTATTCATACCTCAAAGGGTCAAGGGCCTTAAGGCTAGTCATACACAGGATAAAAGTGAGAAGGGCAATTAATGAGGGCGTTTCCTGCAAATTATAAATGATCATCCTAATATACTTTTTTCTAGTTTTATTTGGACACACAGCGGATACGTGCCACAACGGCTGAAAAAGATTAATTCATATTCTGCCTTGCCCTCACCGAAACATGATTTCAACCATTTTGGACCTAGTTTGGCACCGCGTGCTTTGTTTTTAAGTCCGTCATTATTAAGTTGTTTGCGTCGATTATTCTCAGAGCAAAATTGTCTTCATTGGTAAGATGCTTACATGAGCAATCTCCTTATTTTCGTCATAAAAAACATCTCAAAAAGAAACGGAAAATTAGACACCTGACCTAGACTCTTTCGTTAATATTTTATGTACACATACTATTAATCCATATTTAAGACCATACACAAGCATCTAATGTCAATCATAATAGTACGTTTTCATAGTTTTGAGCACAAATAACCATTCCATTTTGTCATTGATTTGTGGTGTTGGATAGGAGATTCCTAATATGTTTCCTAATCTGTTTTGGTAACATGTTATTAGGATTCCTAATCTGTTTTGGAAACAGGTTATTGGGATTCCTAATCTGTTTTGGTAACATGATTCAAAATCTGTTTTGGTAACAGGTTATTAGGATTCCTAATCTGTTTTGTTTTTTATTTTAGAATTCCTAGTATGTTTTTGGTTTTAGAATTTCTATATATATGGAACGATTAGAAGAGAGAATTGAGCAGCGAATTGGGGATATTTGCAGCATAGAAAAGATGTATTTTATGAGCTATTGGTTAGAGTTTTTATTTGGAGAGAATTAGAGATTTGTTGGTGAGATTAATTGGTGAGTTCGAGTGATTTGTAATCTCAGTTTATACTCTTCTTCTCTATTAGTAAAAACTCTATCCCCTACTTGCCCCGTGGACGTAGACAACTTGCCGAACCACGTTAAAATTGGTTATTTGTGTTCGTGCCGTTATTTTGAATTGTTTGTGTCCTTTTCTCTCGACGATTGGTTTGGTTTCTCAAAGCACATCAGTTTTGTTTTGACTTCCGCTGCGGGCTATTTTGAGGAGTAGATCGTTTTGGATGCTCGTCTAGGGCTTCGTTTGGTGATAAATGTGAGATCTTTTTTGTAAAAACTCTATCTTTTTCAATTTTGGATCTATTCTTCGTTTGTTCCGCTTTGGTTTATTGGTGCTTTGAGAAAGATGGTCGAGAAAGAAGGAGTTATGGAGGGTGCTTCCGGCGTGAAGACCGTCCTAAGTTTGAATATCTACTCTATAAAAATAGATGTGGAGAAGTTTAATGGCACAAACAATTTTGGTCTTTGGAGATGTGAAGTCTTAGATGCGCTTAATGCGTAAAATTTGGAGGATACTTTGGAGTTGGATGGGAAATTGGACGACATTGAGGAGAAGGTTTGGAAGAAGATGAATCGAACGACATGTGGTGTGATTAGATCTTGTTTAACTCAAGATTTAAAATATGATGTGATCAATAAGACTTCGGCGAAGAAGATTTGAGAGATCCTAGAGGGCAAGTATTTGACGAAGAGTGTAGAAAACTAATTGTATTTGAAGAGAATGCTTTATCGCTTCTAATTGAAGAAAGGAACCTTCATTGGTGATCACATGAACCATTATATGAAGCTTTTTACGGATTTGGCGAATGTAGATGTGATGATTGAAGATAAGGACAAGGCGTTGTTATTATTGAGTTCCTTGCCCAACGAGGAATATGAGATATTCGTTCTTACTCTTATTAATGGGAAGACATCTCTTTCGTATAGTGAGGTCACTGCTGCACTTGTGAATATTCGTTCTTACTCTTATTAATGGGAAGACATCTCTTTCGTATAGTGAGGTCACTGCTGCACTTGTGAATTATCAGCTTCGAAAGAAAGACATCTCTTTCGTATAGTGAGGTCACTGCTGCACTTGTGAATTATCAGCTTCGAAAGAAGGATAAGAAGACTTCAGTTAAACCAGTAGCGGGGGCATTGGTTGCAAGAGCAAAGAGTCTAACCCGAAATAGGAGGACACAGTCTAGAGAAGCACATCCTGGAGTTCGTAGGAATCAGTGTGCCTTTTGCAAAGAAGATAGACATTGGAAGTCTGAATGCTCAAAGTTGAAAGGTCGAGACAGGAAGAATAAGGGGAAAGCTATTCAAGATTCAGAGGTGAATGTTATCAAGACTAGTGGTAAAAATTCAGATTCAGATTCTCCAGGCTATTCATTAGCATTACCGTCAGTTTGTGTTGCCAACTCTACAGAGTGGATGTTGGATTCGGGTGCTTCTTACCACATTTGCCTAAGGAGGGATTGGTTCTCCAGCTTTCAGGAGTTGGAAAGAGAGGATGTCGTGCTCATGGGTAATAATCATGAATGTCCTATTTGTGCTATCAGTACCATTTTATATTAGGATGTGTGATAGAGTGATTCAGGAGTTGGATGAAGTGAGGTTCGTTCCTTAGTTGAAGGAAAACATCATTTTACTTAGAGTTTTGGAGGCAGCAAGCTATAGGATGACCTTAGAGGATGCATGTTTGAAGGTCGTATTTAGGTTCATGATTGTGATAAAGAGCGTCAGGAGGAAGAATTTATACTATTTAATTGGGAGCACGGTGATTGGTAGAGAACTAACGACTTCTTTGGATTTGGCTAGACTGTGGCATTTGTTGAGGCTGATATATTTGATTGGTTATGTCGTGCATGGTTTGTTGAGAAGTGATTTGACCTACAGATTGAAGTCTTTTGAGTACATTGGTATGAGCAAGAAGACCGAGGTGGAGTTTGGCACTTCTATCCATCGATCAAGGGGTCTTTTAGGTGGTGTTCATTCAGGCATTTGAGGGCCTTCCAAGGAGGCATTGTTAGGAGGTAATAGGTATTTGGTTTTCGCAGTTAGGGACTATTCTAGGTATTGGTGGGTTGCAACAAAGTCCTGTTGGTTTGAAGTCCTAGAAGTCAACAACAGTTGGAGGAAGTGTATTGGTAGAAAGGTGATCCGTTGTTCTGATTTTGGTAGGGGTTCTTTTTTGCGTTTATGCCGAGCTCTCGGCATTTTGGGACACTTCAATAGAGAGGAAACATTGGGGTGATGAAATGAGATGATAGTTTTGATGGGTCGTTCCTTGCTGGAGGAGGATCGACATTTGATGTCGAGCATTAGTTTTGGTATTCGGGCTTTGACATGTTTGGGTTATCTTAGTCATAGGTTGTTGACTGCTGTGTTTGGAGATTTTGGATCTGGTGGAGCTGCTTCAGATTTTGGGTTGAGTCGGATGTTTGGTTGCCTAGCATTTGGTCACATCGAGGATATGAGATTTGATCCGATAGCACATTTGGGATTTAGAGGCTCGTTTGGTTATCAGTTAGGAGACTCTGATTTTGTTCTGAGCAGGTATGTCATATTTAACTCTCGGTAAATGGAGAATGTTGATCAGATCATTGGGATATCGCAGCAGGTGGAAGGTGATGCTACTCCACATTGGGTGGAGATTACACTACATACTCCATATCATTCTGCATCGTTTGAGATTCCAGCTAAGGTGCACAATTTGTGGATTATTTAGATGGATGCAGATGATGAGTTGGTTTTGGATTCGAGTGCAGCTGGTGGACATAGTTCGTATTTGGTCATTGCCATTGGTTCATCTCAGGTGGAGGTGTTTAGTTTGTTTCACTTTGGGGCCTTTGGGAGTTCTATCAGCCGTAGATTTGTTAATGTTGTTGGAGAAGTATTATGAACTCTTCTATTAGATTGAGGGTCTTTGGAGGCCATTTGGTGAACAACGCGAATGCTTGATTCTTTGGGCAAGAGGATACGTAGGCAGTCATTTATGATGCAGCCGGTTTGGTGAGTTGATATCGACATTTGGAGTTTGTTCGCATTCTCGTTTGGGTTCTCAACTTGTTGTGGATTGAGTCCGTTGTCGTGGATTTATTTTACTTCATACTGGATACAACAAGTGAGACGTTTGGTTGGTATTGGTGTCGGTTCAGTTTTGGGAAAACTTCGTCGATGTGGAGAATAGTTGGATAGCATGTTCCTAATATGTTTCCTAATTTGTTTTGGTAACAGGTTATTAGGATTCCTAATCTGTTTTGGTAACATGATTCTAATTTTTTTTTGTTAACAGATTATTAGGATTCCTAGTCTGTTTTGTTTTTGGTTTTAGAATTCCTAGTATATTTTTGGTTTTAGGATTTCTATATATATGGAACGATTGGAAGAGAGAATTGAGCAGCGAATTGGGGATATTTGAAGCATAGAAAAGAGGTATTTTCTGAGCTATTAGTTAGGGTTTTATTTGGAGAGAATTAGAGATTTTTTGGTGAGATTAATTGATGAGTTCGAGTGATTTGTAATTTCAGTTTGTACTCTTCTTCTCTATTAGTGAAAACCCCATCTCCTTCTTGCCCTGTGGATGTAGGCAACTTGCCGAACCACGTAAAATTGGTTGTTTGAGTTTGTGCCGTTATTTTGCATTATTTGGCCATCTCTCAGCGTTTGTTTGATTTGGTCTCTCGAAGCACATCGGTTTTGTTTTGGCTTCCGCCGCGCACAATATGTGGATGTACCCAAAGTAGGAACAAATGTTATGGGTGTCAATAGATATTAAAATATTAGACTTCCTTTTGTATCCACATCCTTTTGAATGAATGCTGACAGTTACAATCCGTATGTGCATCATTTAGCCTTCTGCTTATATCTGATTGTAAACAAAATGGCTAAAATACCAAATTAGTATTTAAAGTAGATCTCTTTATTAATAGAGAATTTAAAAAACCTCTGAAGACATTATGGTAATTGTAATGACCGTAAAATTTTTTTGATACTAGTTAAAATAAATTTTTGGTATTTTAAAATATTATTTTTAAAAGAGTATTGTATTTTTCTTGCTTTTCTAGAATTTTCTATGATTTAAAAATCCGATTATATATTTATTTAAATGGTTTTGATATTTATAAATTAATTTAGTGCAATGAAAATTCTAGGATTTATCCGTTGTGTTACTGATACTATTACATATTATTTTAAATAATACGTCGTATTATTATTACTATTACGTATTAATTCTTGTATTATGTTAAATTATTAATTACGTATTATTTGTATAAATTATTATATTATTTTAATTATTACGTATCAGCTGTCGTATTAGCATAACTGGTATGTTTTATCGTGTAGATAATTGTCACATAATTATTTGATTTTAAATGTAAGTAAATATATTTTTATTATTAATTATTTCCGTTTAATTATACAATATGGGTATATTTTGACAGTTTCGTATCAACTATTGTATTAGCTCAACATGTACGGTTTTTTTTAGATAATTATTATGTAATTAGTTTAATTTTTAAGTACCCAAAATTATTTATTTTAATTATTTTCGTTTAAATACCTAAAACTATTTGAAAATACTCCAACATTATTCTGCTTCCCGCGTCAAACCCCCAACAACCCCCTCATCACGTTCTCTCCCTTCTCTTTTCTTTTCAAAAAAAAACGGCTCCACGCGCATCTCATTCAGTATTTTATTTTATTTTTTTTCATTTTTTTATTATTTTTTTCTTCTATTTAAAGCCAGCTCTCACTCCCTCTCTCTCTCGTACTCACTCTCTCATTCTCTCTCTCTCTCTCTCTCTCTCTCTCTCTCTCTCTCTCTCTCTCTCCTCTCTCTTCCTCTGCGTCGAGCTCGCAAGCTCGCAGCCTCCGGCCCAGTCCTCCGTCGGGCCTCCCCACGTCGAGCATCCGCCCGTCGACCTCCTCCCCATTGACCACAGTACTGCCGCCATCCTGCCCACGTCTAGCCCTCCTCCGCCGCCTCGCCACCGCCCCACAGCCCCACAGCTCCTAACGTCGGACTCCCCTGCTTCTCAGATCGACCGCACTCCAGCTAGCCGCTGACCTCGCCCACCGCTCCTGCTCCGATCGCCCGCGCTCCGCCCAATCGCGCCAGTCACCGTGCCGCCGCCTCCGAGCTGCTCAGCCCCTCGCCGCTCCTTCCCCTGCCTCCATGCACCGCCCCCCTCTCTTGTTTCCTCTCCGGCCCGCTGTCCCCACAGCCTGCCCTCCGAACCTCTTGCCGCCCGACGCCGCGCCGAGCAGTCCCTTCCGTCGACAGCCCCTTCCTCCTGAACCGCCGCGCTACCTCCTCCGCTACCACCTCCGACGACCCCTACACCGGCCTAGCCCACGTCGCACCAACCGCAGCGACCACGCTCTCGCCGTCGCCGAGCACCGCCAGTCCACCCCGCGTTGTCGCCACGCCAAGTCAGCAGCCCGTCGTTCCTATGCGCGTCCGATCAGACCCACGGACTCGCCCGTCGACGTCGAATCGTTCAACGAACCGAGGAAAGATTCCGATACTCTCCTGATTTGTCATTCAATTCTTAGATTCGCTCTGAATTAATTAGTTGCTTGCAAGATCCCTATTCTTGCTTAGTATAATTTTAGATTAATCATAAATTTATTATGCATACGAACTCGTTACCCGAATAATTATTCATTACAAATACGGAACTGTCGTGAACATATTGGACTGAGAACTATAACGTATATAACTGTTGTGAACGAAATGGACTGTGGTCAATAACGTATGACCATTCACGTTGTAATACATATACTGTGATGACTTGTACGGATTTATTTGACGAATGATACTAAAAGTAATATTTTGATAATAGATACTGTAAAGATAAAATTATTTTAGATTAATTCATGATTTTAAAGAATTTATTTGACAAAATAATCATTTTAAAATAATTATAATAAATTATTTTGGTGAAAAATCATTTTAGAGTAATTATAATAAAACAATAGAATTTATTTGACAAAAGAATTATTTTAGAATAATTATAGTTTAAAAGAATTTATTTTAGAATAAGTATCAATTTAGAATAATTTCAATAATTTAAGAAAATTTTATAAAAGGAATTATTATAAATATTTTAAAAAGTTTTATAAAAAGGATTATTTTATAACATTTATAAATATTTTACGCCAGATTTATTTTAGAAAAGGGATTATTATGAATTTTTCATGATTTATGTTTCTTAATTTGAATTATGTGATATGCTATGATCTTGTTATATATGATTAGTTGTATTTATTACTCTTTGTTATGCATGAGAACAATTAGAAATTCATGACTAGTGTGGTCTAGTGTGTCCTGTTTAAGACTTAGAAACCTGTGTGTATGATGACTTAGAAAAACAAGAGAGTTGGGATGGGGAAGTTAATGTTCATGTGATCGGATAAGATTATTGATGTATCTTCCAGGCTCGCTCCCGTGGTTGGTGTCGCCACCGGGGTTGGTTTGTAGGGCTAAAGTGAAGTGTGTACATCACTTTAGTCAGTGAAATCGTTTCGTCACTCAGGTTCTGTTTGAAGTTCGAACCAGGCAGAAAACGGTTTACGTGTAGTCCTCTAGGCCGCATGTGTAGCGGGATTGGATGCACGTAGAGGATTTATGAACAGTCAGTTCTCCGATGATATGAGCGTTGACTCTGTGTGAGATGTAAACCAGTGACCTGTTATAGGATGGCTAGTTACATGACTTGTTACCAGTGGATCGGTGTCGCCACTGGAGTTGGTTTGTTGGATCAAGGTGAATCGGTGTCGTCACTTTGGTTAGGATTTATGGATTCTTGTGAGATGTAGGCCAGTTCTGTTTCTTTTCATACATAGATCGGGATTAATATTTAATTATCTATAATTTGAGACATATGGTATATACATGAGGGTTTCCTTGTTTGGATTATTTCGCTCGACGTACTACGTCTCTTGTTGTAGATTTTTAAGTATTAATTCCTTCTAGTGTATAACCCTATACTTGGATGATTATTCTGATCACTAGCTGCATGATCGACTTGTTACTTGGTTGATTCCCTTGGATTTATTATGATTATTCTATTCTAGTAGTAAATTATATTTAGACTTTCAGTTGTATGTTTTCATTGTCATTACCATTATCGTATTGGTCGCACGACCGTTCTATTCTTCCTTTCGGAATCTTGCCGTGCGCCATGCACCTGACGTACACCTGTTTTCTTTGGTGTACGTCAGACTTAGAAGAAGAACAGGTTCAGCTTGGAGATGCGCCAGAGCCGAGTATTCTCAGCAGGAGTGTCTTGTAGACGAAGCAGAAGAAGAGTTGAAGCTCAGTTATTCCTTTCAGTTTATTTTCGTAACATTTCCTTTTCCGCCTGATCATTGTATTTTATATTCTCCAGTATTTCATTCAGATAGTTCGTATAAGGGCATGTTTGGCCCGAATATTATGTCTGGATGATCATTTCAGTTGTGATATGTATCTTTTGGTTCTGAGTTGTTTATTATATTCTCATTACTGTGATCGGGAACCTGTGTATTCGTTTGTATTTCTTGACGCTTAGCGTATTAGATTGAGAAGACGGGTTCTAGCACTTATCTCTTCTCAGTTTAATACGTCACGGGCTTGTTCGCGTTCCGATTCCCCGGTATTTTGGGAAGCGGGGCGTGACAGTAATTTTTGAGCCCCATTTATCAATAAGACCCTTGTTCTCAAAATTCCTATGGGAAAATTTCTTTCACCCCTGCTCTCTCAAAATTATTAAACTAGACCAAAAATTATTCTTAATTTATTTCTTCCCAAACTATTTTATCTAGTAAAAACCAAATAATTTTGGTGACTTCCAGTTGCAAGTGTGGGTCCCACGGTAAGTGATGTCGAAGATTGACGATGTCTTCAAATTTCTGGACCTGCTTCATTGCTAGGCAGCCTTGAATACTATTGCGATGAGTGCATCTGTAATAGCCTCTGCACAACCTTGTTAGATTTTGATCAAGTCAATTTGTCTTTATTTTGTCTTATAAGTTAGTGATAAGAATACAAACCTTGAACTTGTTGATTTTGATTGTGTTATCTTGCAAGAAAACAAAACACCCATAAATAAACTTCAACTCTACTTCAACTTCTACAGAGAAACTAGGTAGTTCAGTTTCAAAAATAAAATTGACATGAGGGTGTCTCCTTGCGCTCAACTTTGAATGGCTGCTTCGAATCCTTGCTGGTGAATGATTAAGGAGAGTCCAAAAAAGCGCTTTCTTTGGTCATGGACATAGTTTTGTCGAGGCACGCAAGTATCTTTCGTACTTAAGACTTACACAATTCAGTTGAAACTGAGCTCAAGGGGATATCAAGCTTTGTTGCTAGCTCTTCATTGCTAGCTCATGGGCATCAAGCTTGGTTTATGATTTGGAGAGGGAAGGAAATTATTTGATTTTTGACAGAGATGAACGAGATGCGAAAAAGGGTGAAAAGGAGTAATTTTGGGTGTACATAGATTTACTAATTTTGAGAGGTAGGGAGGTGAAAGAAATCTTCGCGCCAGAGTTTCATGAAAAATGTGTGTTACTTGTAAAGAATGCCAAAATAAAATATCATAATGTCACAAGAGATTTTTTAAATACCCTCTTAGCAAAGAGAGTCTACTTTAAATATCAATTTAGTAGCTAAGCCTGAGCAAAATGGGTGCTGTATTATAATTTTTGTCTAATTGATATTGGTTCAATGTCACAGTTATTATACAATGTTTATATATGTTTATACACTATGTTAAGCTTGGTGGGGTTTGTCCAAATTGAGTGTGCGGATCACCAAGGATGTTTGTTAGACTGTTGGATCTAACAGGATATCCTAGTTGGACTAGGATACTTATCTGTATGTATGTATGTATGCATATATGTATATGTATATGTATGTAAATGTATATGTATATGTATATGTATATGTATGTATGTATATACATATGTATATATGTATATGTATATGTATGTATGTATGTATGGATATGGTTTTCCAAGAAGATGATATACAGAAAAATATACAGTAAAAAGATTACAAGAGGCGGTCATCTCCTTCCTTGATCAAGTTCATGATTTATGTGATAGTCACGAAGTGATATGCGGTCTTCTAGCTGTTGATCAAGATGGATTTGGCGATTTTTCAGAAAACGATCTGTTCAGTAACCATAAACTTGTGGTTTATAGTTCCAAGATGCATGCTAGGTTTTCTCTATTTTTTCGATGTGCATAATTCTAATTGCAAATTTACCCTATTGCATGCATGTAGTTATCCAGGTTCTACATTGTTATTAGAGAAAGATCTAGGATCATTCGTCAGTTTCTTGATGGATATTTTGGCCAAGGAAAAAACTAAGTCTTTATTACAAAAATGAATTCGATCTTTTATTTAAAAAGTTAAATTTTGGGTTAAAAAATCCTAATTTTTGACATCCAGGATGCCATATTGTAATGACCGTAAAATTTAATACTAGTTAAAATAATTTTTTGGTATTTTTAAATATTTAATTATATTTTTTAGAAGAGTATTTGTATTTTTCTCAGCCTTCTAGAATTTTCTATGATTTAAAAGTCCAAATTTTATATTTATTTAAATGATTTTAACATTTATAAATTTATTTTGTGCGATAAAAGTTTCTAGAATTAATCTGTTGTGTTATCGGTACTATTACATATTATTTTAAATAATATGTTGTATTATTGTTACTATAACGTATTACTTCGTGTATTATGTTGAATTATTAACTACGTATTTCTTGTGTAAATTATTGTATTATTTTAATTATTGCGTATCAGCTATCGTACTAGCACAACTGGTATGTTTTATCATGTAGGTAATTGTCTCATAATTATTTAATTTTAAATGTAAGTAAATAGATTTTTATTATTAATTATTCTCGTTTAATTGTACAATATGTGTATATTTCGACTATTTCGTATCAACTATTGTATTAGTATAACATGTACGTTTTCATTTGTAGATAATTATTTCGTAATTAGTTTAATTTTTTAAATACACATAATTATTTATTTTAATTATTTTTGTTTTAAATACCTAACCCTATCCCTAATATTATAAATGTATATAAATACCCCGTAACCAAAACCCTCTCTCCCTCTCTCTTTTTGTGTTACCCAACCGCCAAAGAAACCACTCTTTCTCTCTCTCTTCATTTTTCTCTCTCCCACGTTCTCCTCTCTCCCACATTCTCCTCTCTCTCTCTCCTCTCGTGCTCTCTTCGGCCTCAAGAAACCCCATGTCAAAGCTTCCCCTCTTCCCCGTCCTTTGCACCCGAACCCAACCACCGACCATTGCCGCCTCTGATCTTGCACCGCTATAGTCACCACCTACACCGCATCCCCCTCTCTCGCGCCTCTGTCTCCTTCCCTTCTCTGTCAACCCGGATCCTCTCCCACTTCGATAATACACTCCGCTTGTTGTGCCCCAGACCGTGCCTCCAAGCCCCGCGCTGCTGACGTTGATTTGTTCGATGTGCCAAGACAAGATCTCACCTCTCAAGTAGATGTTTTTAAAATTATTATTGCTTAAATGTTTAGTTAGATATATTATTGTTGTTAATATGCATATTTAGCATGGAATGATGTTATATGGTATTAGATAATTTTTTTAGTAATAAGTAACGAGATATTTTACTGTATTTATGTTTGAAAATTAACGAGCAAGAAATGATAAACATATGTGTTGTAATTACATTTTATGAGACAATAATAATTTTTGTATATTTATATCTAAGTATTTACGAACATGAAATGACAAGTTAGGTGTTAAAAATTAGATTTTATGAAACAATATCGAAAAGAAATAAATTAAAAGTAATTTATAAAATAGGGAAATGTTACTTTTCATGCAGAAAAGAATATATATATATATATATATATATATATTACATAAATAATTTATTTTAAATTAGTTATTATAAGAAATAGTTTTAAAGAATAATTTTGGAAAAAAAAGGAATATTTATTATTTATGATAGTATAACTGATCGTCGTAGAGCGCGACATTTCATGTGCAAAACGACATCGGTTTCCAGTTTTCTTTTTACCACATTATTATATTAGAGGATATTTAATTACGGTTAGATTACATGAGAAGTTTGGAGACCCAGTAGTAAGTTAGCAATGAAACCGTTTTATGTGTGCATTCATACTATGGTAGGCTGTTCATGCATTCCATGTTTTAATATAGTGATTACTCATACTTTACAACTTGTTTAATCATGTTCGACATGCCATGTTATTATTATATAGAATTAGTGTTATTACTATCTCTTGTTGTGATTGAGAACCTTAGTAGTTCATGACTTAGTGGCCTTGTGCGTCATGAATAGACCTAGTGACATTTGTGGGTGTGTTGACTGAGTTTAGGTGGTGAACCCGAGTTTAATATGGATTATGATTGTTGACTTAGAAAAACGAGAAGAGTTAGGATGGGAAAGTCCTTGTTCATGTGGTCGGATGTGACTGTTGATGTATCTTCCAGGCTCACGCTAGTGAATTCGTGTAGTCACTGGGTTGGTTTGTTGGGCTAAAGTGAATTCGTGTAGTCACTTTAGTCAGTGAATTTGTGTAGTCACCCGAGTTCTACTTGCGTTCGGACCAGGCTAAAATCGGATTGCGTGTAGTCCTTTGACCGATTCATGTAGCGGTATTAGATACACGTAGGGGATTTGTGAATAGTCAGCTATTCGATGATGTGGACCAGTGAGTTTTAGGATAGCTAGTACTTTACTTGATTATTGTATGCGTATAGCTGTATGTTATCATGTTTAGTATAGGATTACATTTTGACTTAGTAGATTTCCAGTTGCATGTTAGCCCGCGACGTATTAGATTGAGAAGAAATATACACTATCATTTTTTTCTTTTCTTCTCAATCCAATATGCTAAGTGTCAAATACATAAATCGCAATCACAGGTCCCCGATCACAATAGCAAGAATATAAAGACTATCCAGAATGAGAAAGAAACATATCATCAATGGTAAATCATCCTAGATATAAAAATATGGGTCAAACATACCCTTATTAAAAAATGGTCCAACTAGGAATAAAAATACATAGTCTATAATAAAAGAAAATACTGATAAAATAACTAAATCCATCATCAAACTAAATAAAAATACTTTAAAATAGTTCTAATGTTCATCAGCTACTATAGAAAAGAAAACACATCTAGGCTTCAGTTTGTTCTTCCACTCCATCGGAAGGACACTCCGGCTGGGCATACACCAGCTCTGCTGCATCATCTAACTCGACCTATTTGTCTCCTAAGTCTGACACACACCAGAGAAAACAGGTGTACGTCAGCGTGCATGGCACACGGCAAGATCTCACATGAAAAATGAAACGGCCGAACGACCCATGCTATGACAGTAATAATACTAATAGGAATTGTTCACGTTCTGATTCCCGGTAATTTGAGAAGTGGGACGTGACAGGTTTCAGTGGTGGCTCATGCAGGTCACAGTCCCGAGTTCTCACTAATAAGAATATAGTGGACAATTTAGATACATATCATATTTTATCCATAAGATTACAATTAAGTTCTTATACTATTATTTTAATAACTATGTTTTAGTTCCTATTTTCTGATATATTTTTTTGATTTTAACCTTAGTTTTCCTTTTGATCCTTGTTTTTCTTTAGAACCATGGTGGGTACACCTGGATATAATAACATGTCTGGTAGCAGTGCCCCAGAGCCTGAAGTGGACCCGAGCCAACTTCTGTCGATGATTCAGGGATTGGTCACTAATCAGCAGTACCAGGCTGGGCAGCTGCACAGGGAGCCTCAGCATCAGCCTACCCCTCACGTAGAGTCTGGTGTTAGGGAGTTCCGGTACATACGACCGCCTTCATTCTCTGGTGCTGAAGGACCCTTAGCAGCGGAGGAGTTCCTGAAGATCATTGAGACTATTCTCATGGTGACCCGTATTGCCCCTACTGAATGGGTAGAACTCATGGATATTTAGCTCACCGATACCACTCAGATATGGTGGGCACCTGAGAAGACTCATCTGGAGAGGCCAATCCTGTGGGAGACGTTCACCGAGTGCTTCAACCGGAAGTATTTTCCTCAGTTGGCTCGGGACAACTCCTGCGTAGGTTTGTTGAGCTCAAGTAGAGAGGTCGATCAGTTGATAAGTATGAGACCGAGTTCTCTTTCCTGAGTCGATATGCTCCCCATCTGGTTACAGACCCTACCATTAGGACGCATCAGTTTCAGAAGGGTCTGGATAAGTATATTAGGTTTTCTCTGGCTGGTAGACCACATGCGACGCACGATGCAGTACTGGATGCAGCACGTAAGATTGAAAGCGTGCAGAAGGAACCTGAAGACTCACATGTGATTCGGAGTAGGACACCAGTAGCTCCAGCTAGGACTGTTGAGCGTCCATCCCCGAGGAAGCAGCAGCAGAACTCGCAGAGGTAGCAACATTCTCAGCGTCGGTTATTTCATCAGGCTCACCCTTATCAGCATCCTGGAGTGCATTCTCAGAGCCAGTCTTCGGTGAGGTGTTCCTATTGTAGTTACTCTGGTCATACTCAGCAGGATTGCCCCAAGCGTCTTCATCTATGCTTCAGCTGTGGGTCCCCCGGTCATATCAGTCGAGACTGTCCTCAGAAACAACAGGCCCATTTGTCCCCACCTCTAGTTCGGACAGCTCTTCTAGCTCCACCTTGACCTACCCAAGCAGCACCGCCTTAGTACAGATCTTGTCCTCGAGCAGGGCCTCTTCCTCCATAGCAGCAAGTTTATCAAGAAGCACAAAGGCAGCAACCACCGAGTCAGATGTTTATGATGTCAGCCATAGAAGCTGAGGTGAACGACCGGGTTATCACTGGTAAGAATTGTTCATATTAGTTTTATTTGCATATGAACTTCCTTATTTAGCATTACCTGATAATATCATGATAGAATAGTTTATGAATACTAAGTTAGTTGCATTTACATCTATTGGAACCGAGTTTGCTTCCCTTGGACGATCCGATCGAAGTTGCGAGTGAGCTGCAGTACGTAGTAGAAGCTTGATTAGGTGAGTTCGATCAACAGAGGCCAAACAAGTGCTTATGCTTATAGGCCGAAGATGCCAATAATTCGGTCTTCTTGAATGATAAGAAGTCCGGTCTCCAAAGACCAAGACTCCGCTGATGACAAGCCTGGAACAAGGCTGATCTCGGGTCCAAGATGGTCTTGAGTTCTTTGTAATTCGTACTCAAAGAGGTCGGGTCCTAAAACCGTTTCTCTATGGCTGCTCATGGCCTTTTATAGAGAAGAAGGAGAGTGTAATCACTCCCTTAAATCATGAGAAGTGACCATTCCCATACTAAATACGGCCATGAGGAGAATCATGACCAAATCCCTCAAATCGTGGGAAATGACTATTCCCGTGCTGGATACGGTCATGAGGATAACCAATCCCTTAATTCAAGGGATTTGACTACTCCCATGCTTCAAGTGGGTGGTTAACAGGCTAGGCGAGCTGGCAAGGCTGTGTAGGCGAGCTTGGCCTTCAGGCGAGGCTATGCAGGCTAGGCTGGATCATGTAGGCGAGCTTCAAGCTGTCAGGCGAGCTTGCCTTCAGGTGAGCCTGGATTATGCAGGCGAGCTTCAAGCTGTCAGGCGAGCTCTGCAGGCTAGGCTGTGCAGGCAAACTTGCATTCGGGCAAGCCTAGATCATGCAGGCAAGATTCAAGCTGTCAGGTGAGCTCTGCAAGCGAGGCTGTGCAGGCGAGCTTGTGTAGGCGAGGCTGGATCATGCAATCGAGCTTCAATCATTAGGAGAGCCCAAGGGGATCGTCGGGAAAGCTCCCAGCTGTCGGGCAAGCTTGCCTTGTGTAGGCGAGCTTCAAACATGTTGGAGAGCTTCAAGCTTGCAGGAGAGCTTGGGTCATGCAGGCGAGCTTCAATCGTGCAGGCGAGCTTGGGTCACGCAGGCGAGCTCCCAACTGTCGGGCGAGCTTTGAATATGCAGGCGAGCTTGGTAGGCGAGGCTGTGCAGGGGAGCCAGCCTCATTTAGGCAAGCTTAAAGCTTGAAGCCTTCAGGCGAGCTAAACTCCTTTGCAGGCGGGGTTGCTCTTCAGGCGAGCTCCAGAACATGCTACGAAGAACATGTCGTAATTTTCAAACTAAAACTCGGAATTGGACGAATTATATATAAAAATCGTCTATCTCAACAAGACGGGGCTAACTAAATCTCCAAAAAGGGTTTGCTGCCTCTGTTTTGCCAAATTTCTTATGGTTTGAGAGATATTAGCGTTTTTTTCCTTTTTTGCTCTTTCGGGTGAGGTTTTAGCAGTCTTGTTCTGAACTTCTTTGGTAGGGATTAAAGACAATTTTTATTGCCTACAGAAACCCCTCCAAAGTTTTCACACTTGAATCAGGTTGTATGGGGTATGGAATACTTTGGATATGAAGACCTACAAAATGATTACCTTGCAGACGGAGCGAGGCGCCTTCCAATCGAACTCAGCGAGATTGAATTATTCAGTCGCTGCTAACGATCGCCAATTAGGATTTTTAGTAAACCCTTAGCTATCAACTGACTTTATTTGTCTTTACCAACTACTGTTTGAGTTGTCAAGGAGTTTCTCTTAATGCTAAGATTTCTCCTCTATCCTTAGCCATTTGAGGCGTTTGGATGTAGAGAGCAGTTTAACCTCGTATACTAGTTGGAGGTTGGCAGGTTATCCTTAAGAATATTATGGGCAATATCCTCTAGGAACTTCCTGACAAAGGTAGGAAATAGTTTATACTCGTATACCCGTTGGAGTCTATGGAGCAGCTTGTCTTCTCTATGAACCTTGATTTGTCTTCTCTTAGGGCAAAGACGAACCCAAAATAGCGGCATATCGCATGGTAGGCCACTATTTGGATAAAGACATATCGCTTGGTAGGCCATTATCAAACAACAACGTCTTTTGCGGGAAAGACGGTGCTGGGGGAATCAAATCGGTCAGGGACGTATGAGTGTGACGATTGATTGTTATATGAGCCATCGCATGGTAGACTACTACTCATCGATTGTTCTAAGAATATTAGAACGCTCGGAAAGGATCAGGTCGTTCATGGATGTATGAGTATGACGACTGATCGGTCAATGTTATTTGTAGGAATGACGGTGTCGGCTATCAGAGGTAATCATTAACCTGATAGGAATTACCACGATTAGAGAGACTTTGTGGACCTACCGCTCCATTGAAGAGAGTCGATAAGTAGATTTTGGTCAGAGGTATGATGTTAATATGACAGGATTGTTTGTTGTGATTTGAGCAACTCTGTGGGCTTCCATCCTATTATAGAGGATTGGTAAATTGATTTTGTCAGAGGTAATGATTAAAATGTGGGAGTTTGTCCCATCATCATATTGGAGAGGATCGACGGGGGAAATTTGGAAGAGACTATAAGAGGTAAATAGTTAACTTAATAGTTTTAAGAGATCCATCATCGAGTTGAATGAGACTGATGCAGAAATGACTATCAGATGTGGAAATTAACTTGATAGTTGGCTTTGGTTCTAACTGTAGAAAGGTTTGACCGAGTGGGAGATGTAGGGATGACCTTAACTGTTCAAAGTTTTAGTCGTCCATTTTGAAAGTGGACCTCTCGTTCTTGGAAAGAATCGATAGGGAATTTTGGCTCTGGTCCTAACTGTAAGATGGTTTGACCGAGTGGGGGATGTAAAGATAATTTTAACCTCATGCTCCAGTGGGAGGGTTTTAATCATTTTGGACATGATCAAACAGCTACAGCGGGAGGTTGGCAAGCCGTTCATTAACTCAGGAATGAGTATAACGATGTTGATTGGAATAGTAACACATCGCATGGTAGGTCACCATTTCTGATCGGGGTGTTCATTGCATGGTAGAAAAAAACTTGACTATCAGAGGTGACGATAGTTCATGTTAGCCCATTGTCCTAACGAAGAGGATCAATGGGGGAATTTGGAGGAGATTTGGGGTAGTATATAGTTTCGCAGAGAAACTGAGACCACCCCCACTCCGAGAGAATATGGGTTGAAGGGTAAAGACGCCTTAGTTGGCCTTGCGGGAGTTGAAGGATGAAATCCTCTGCTGACACATTTCTCACTCGAGTAGATCGTCTCTACTATGAATGGGTATGAAGTTGTCGTCGGATGCAGGTCTTCTAGCAATTGACGCATTTAAGCGTCACTGATCATCTTCGGCCAGTAGTAGCCAAGTCTTCGCAGTCGGCCCCACAATTTGGGTTCCAGTCAGCGAACTTGACATATGCCATTATGAGCTTCTTGTGCTTCGAAGCAGTGCCCCTCTATTTTGACGAGGGTTTGGATGAATAGGTGGTTTCCACTACCAAGATATCTTGGTCATCACCCCCTTGAAATTCATATGGCCCTTCAGCATCCATGCGCTTGAGCATGATCTCGACTTGTTCTCCTTGGCGGATTAAGTCTTTCCACGAGCGAGCTACGATTGCTCCCATATTAGATAGGATGTTGATGGAAAGATTGTTCCGGCACATCTTATTGAAAGTGGCCTTAGAAATCTGATCACGTGTATACAGCGATCGGTTCCTGAACCTCTTGATAGAGTTGTTTACAGACTCTGTCTTCTTCTGCTTTGTAGCTAGCAGAGTGGCCACAGATACTTGTTTGTCATCGTCGAAGAATCTGACTATGAAGAGTCGTTCCATGTCCTTCCAGCAAGTGATGGATTCAGGGTCCAATCTGTGGAACCATTCAAAAGTGACCCCCTTGATGGTACCGATAAACAGTTGAGTAATAATGGGATTATTTCCCACTATGTATCCAGACGACTATGTATCTAGTTTGCGTCTAGAAGTAGTAAATATGCTGGGTAGGAGAACCCTTGCCATCGAACTACAGGAGGTCCAGTGGCTGAAACTTCGCTTTGTAGGAGACTGTATCTCATTCGATTGGATATGGTCTGATAACCCCCAGCTTGTTTATATGCTTCTGGAGCTTACAGGCATCGAGTTGGCTTTGTAACTCGTCGAGACTTTTGTCCCTCGGATTATTATCCGAAGATGACGCTCCTCTAGATTACTCAGATGAGGAGTGAGAAGTAGTAGGCACCCGCTCTTTGTGCTTCATGGATTTACGTGAAGCCCGCGAAGTCCTCTCTTTTTCCCTCTTCTTCTCACTCAGAAGCTGCTCTAACATCTCTTTTATGGAATCGATGGTTGCTTGTTGCTCGTCTAGTCTCCTGGATATCTTATCAGGGGGTGTTGATCATGTGTACTTCCGCGCCTTCACCCTGAATAGAGCTTGAAGCCTGCGACGTTGCCATTGCCGAGTAATCATCCTCATCATCATCAGAGACGGGTGCTAGGCGCGTGTAGTCAAACGGAATGGCTACCCCCATTTGGGCACAAGTGCGTTGGTGGATACCTTCAAGCTCAATGGCCTTAGACTTCCCTATCACATTGACAGTTGCGGTGGGGAGCTCTACCTCATTGAAAGTCTCGTAGGGCGTGCATTGGTATGTAAAGCATCCTCTGAGATCCTCTGTAGGTTGATAGTGACAACCCCCAGTGTTGGAAGGAAGAGACGTGAAGCCGCATGAAGGAGTCACAAGGGAGACGACATGAGGACACTTGGGAAATTCCCTAAGTGTCAGATCCAACCGACAGCGCTGAGACAGGCGAGGTCTGGAATGTGGGTGAGCTCTAGCTGACTGTAGGAGAGCTTGAGCATTTGGGCAACCTTCGGCCGACTGCAGGTGAGGTCGAACCAACTAGTCGTTCAGGTGAGGTTCAAGGCGAGCTTGAACCTCAGCCGACTACTAGCGCTCAAATGGAGGGGACTTAAGGGAGTCCAAATGGGAACACTTGGGAAATTTCTCAAGCGTTGAACTCAGGCGACCTTGCCTAGACATGCGAGCTTGGGCCTGTTGGCGAAGTTCAGCCGTCTGTTTATTCAGGCGAGGTTCGCTTGGTTGGCGTCCTTGAGCCTGTTGGCGAGTTTAAACCTCCAGTTCTTTCAGGCAAGGTTCGCCTGTTTGGAGAACTACTGCTTCTTGTAGGCGGGATTGAGCTGTTAGGCAAGCTTGCCGAGGTCCACCTCTTTGGCATACTTGAGCTCGTCAGCGAGGCTCAACTTAGCAAGGTTCGCCTGTTAGGCGAGCTTGCATCTATTGGTGAGATCACATGTGTTGGCGAGGTTCGGCCTGTCGAGGCTCGCCTGTTAGGCGAGTTGTAGCTTTGCCTTTCTAGCGAAGGCCGACTTGCGGGCGAAGTTAGGCTGTTAAGCGAACTTGATGAAGTTTGCTTGAACTACAGAGTGCACCATATTTGCGAAGCTTGCTAGATTTGGGAAGCTCACCTACGTAGGTGGGCTCACCTGATTTGAGCGGTTCGCCAAAATTTGGAACCTTGCTCATGGAGCAAAGCTCGTGGGGCTCGCCTGAACTGCTGGGCTCGCCGAAAACACTAAATTCGTTAATTTTGGGAACTTGGCATTTTGGCTTGTATCTCTTCAAGCCTGAATAGTAATTCATGCCGTCGTCGGAGACGAGGGCTTGCGTCTTTTGGCGAGAGAGAGCTTGTCGCCACCGTTGCTTGACTCTTTTGGAGAGGGGAGAGTTCATGTTGACGGTGATGGCGTGGTCCGCGTCGATATGAATTAGCGTCTCCTCTTGCATAGGGGTCTGCAAGGATCGTTCAACGACCCATCGAGCAGCCCCTGAACTTGCATCCTTTGCCTCCGGCTCGACCGTAATGAGCTTGGGGAAGATAGAACCCCCTGTGCTTGCTCGGGCGAATTTCTCTAGCATGGTTGCCTCGGCCATTTGGGGCTGGGCCACACGTGCAACTCTATAGCACTTCCGAGACGCATTGTCGCCAGAAGAGGATGAAGATAAGTACTCCTCAAACTCGATCATGAGGGACTTAACAATTTTCCCCACTGTAATTTCGTCAAACTACGCCACCACTATTTCGATTGAAGAAACGGTTTCTCTCACTGTAGTCGCCATCTTCTATAAGTGTAAAGTTTGATTTTCTAAAATAAGTATATCGTTTGTATCGATAAGAATAGCTTATTGCAAACTAATGAATCAAAGTTACAACAGAAGTGGAGGGAATACCCTTCTTGTTTAACATGGGTTCTTTACAGCGATAGGACGCCTTCCTCAGTATCGGAACCGAGTTTTCTTCCCTTGGACGGTTCGTTCGAAGTTGCGGTTGAGCTTCAGTACGCAGTAAAAACTTGATTGGGTGAGTTCGATCAACATAAGCCGAACAAGTGCTTGTGCTTATAGGTTGAAGATGCCAAGAATTTGATCTTCTTGAATGACAAGAAATCTGGTCTCCAAAGACCAAGACTCCACCGACGGTGTGCTTGGAACAAGGTTGATCTTGAGTCCAAGATGGTCTTGCATTCTCTATAATTCATCCTCAAAGAGGTTGGGTCCTAAGATCCTTTCTCTATAGCTGCTCATGGCCTTTTATAGAGAAGAATGAGAGTATAATCACTCCCTTAAATCATGGAAAGTGACCATTCCTATACTGAGTATGGCCATGAGGAGAATCATGACCAAATTCCTAAAATCGTGGGAAATGACTATTCCCGTGCTGGGTACGGTCATGAGGATAAACAATCTCTTAATTCAAGGGATTTGATTGCTCCCATGCTTTAAGTGGGCGGCTGACAGGCTAGGCGAGTTGGCAAGGTTGTGCAAGTGAGCTTGGCCTTCAGGCGAGGCTGTGCAGGCGAGGCTGGATCATGCAGGAGAGTTTCAAGCTGTCAGGCGAGCTTGCCTTCAGGCGAGCTTCAAGCTATCAAGCGAGCTCTGCAGGCTAGGCTATGCAGTCGAACTTGCCTTCGGGCGAGCCTAGATCTTGCAGGTGAGCTTCAAGCTGTTTGGTGAGCTCTGCAGGCGATTGCTGTGTAGGTAAGCTTGTGCAGGCAAGGCTGGATCATGCAGGCAAGCTACAAGCATTAGGAGAGCCCAAGGAGATCATCGGGCGAGCTCCTAACTGTCGGGCAAGCTTGCCTTGTGCAGGCGAGCTTCAAACATGCAGGCGAGCTTCAAGCATATAGGAGAGCTTGGATCATGCAGGCGAGCTTCAAGTGTGCAGGCGAGCTTCAAGCATGCAGGTGAGCTTCAAGCGTGTAGGTGAGCTTGGGTCATGCAGGCGAGTTCCCAACTGTCGAGTGAGCTTGCCTTGTATAGGCGAGCTTCGAATATGCAGGCGAGCTTGGTAGGCGAGGCTGTGTAGGCCAGCCAGCCTCATTCTGGTGAGCTTAAAGCTTGAAGCCTTCAGGCGAGCTAAACTCCTTTGCTGGCGGGGTTGCTCTTCAGGCGAGCACCAGAACATGCTACAAAGAACAGGTCATAACTTTCAAACCATAACTTGGAATTGGACGAATTATATATGAAAATCACCTAGCTCGAGGAGACGGGGCCAACCAAACCTCCAAAGGGGGTTTTTCGCATTTGTTTTGTCAAATTCCTTACGGTTTGAGAGATATTAGTGTTTTTCCCTTTTTTCTCTTTTAGGTGAGGTTTTAGCAGTCTTGTTCTGAACTTCTCTGATAGGGTTAAAGGCAATTTTTATTGCCTACAAATCCTCCTATAATAGGCAAGGTTCTTGTTTCTCTTCCTATAACTCCTCTGACTATGGGCTGGAATATCAACATTGGTAGTGGTGTGTTAGTAGCATCCAGTGGTTATGAAGCATGCCCTGTGGTCATCTGTGGGAGGGAACTCTTTGCAGACTTTCTGGTGATTGATTTGTCGAGCTTTGATGCGGTATTTGGGATGGATTGGTTAGGGTCGTTCTGTGCCACCATTGATTGTTACTGTAGGAGTAGTATTTGAGATATCGAATCACCCGAGGTTTGAGTTCCTCAGTGGCAGCACATCGGCCGGACGTGTAGAGTACAGGGCTAGACCGAAGAAGGTGATGTTAGCTGCAATGCAAGTAGAATCTGAGAAGCCAGTTGTGGTTTGAGAATTTGAAGATGTGTTTCCTGATGATATTTTACGGATTGCCACTGGATAGAGCAATTGAGTTTTTCATAGATTTGAAGCCTGGAGTTGCTCCGATCTCCAAGACTCCTTATCGTATGCCTCCGGCAGATTTGGTCGAGCTTCGGACTCAGTTGGATGATGTTTTGTAGAGAGGCTTGTGGGGAACACCTGTGTTGATTATGGGGAGCACCTCAGTTGGATGAGCTTCGAACTCAGTTGCTACGACCCAGTGTATCGGCCTGGGGAGCACCTGTGTTGCTTGTGGGGAAGAAGGATGGATCCAAGCGGATGTGTATCGACTACCGGGAGTTGAATGCAGTGATAGTGAAGAATAAGTATCCACTTCCCCGTATCGATGACATCTTTGATGAATTGGGAGGATCGAGGGTATTTTCTAAGCTGGATTTGTAGAGCGGGTATTACCAGGTGAAGGTTAAGGATTCTGATGTCCCCAAGACTGTGTTCCGGATGAGATAGGGACATTATGAATTCTTAGTGATTCCGTTTGGTGTGACTAATGCTCCGGCAACATTCATGAAACTGATGAATCTGGTATTCTATGATGTATTGAACAAGTTTGTGGAGGTCTTTATTGATGACATCTTGGTGTACTCTAAGAGTGAAGTAGAGCATGCAGAGCATTTACGGTACGTGTTAAAGACCTTGAGAGAGCATCGGCTATTCGCCAAGTATAGTAAGTGCCAGTTCTGGCTAGATTGTATTACGTTTCTAGGACACGTGGTGTCAGGAGACGGCATATCAGTAGATTCGGAGAAGGTATCTGCAGTGAAGGATTGGCCTACCCCTAAGTCAGTGTCAAACATTAATAGCTTCCTGGGATTAGTTGGTTACTACCGTCGCTTCATTAAAGATTTTTTGAAGATTGCGGAGCCGATGACGCGGCTTACAAGGAAGGATATTAAGTTTGTTTGGTCTGATGCTTGTGAGCAGGTGTTTGAGGAGTTAAAGTCACGATTGATTTCGACCCCAGTCCTGACGATACCAGATAAGAGTGAGAACTTTGAGGTGTTTTGTGACGCATCAGGTAGAGGATTAGGATGCGTTCTTTAGCAGGATGGTCATGTAGTGGCATATGCTTCTCGTCAGTTGAAGAAGCATGAGCAGAATTATCCTACCCACGACTTGGAGTAAGCAGCTGTGATTTTTGCCCTTAAGCTTTAGAGGCATTATCTGTTGGGAGAGCAAGTGAAGGTGTTCACTGAGTATAAGAGCTTGGATTACATATTTACTCACAAAGAGCTCAACATGAGGCAACACCGATAGTTAGAGCTAATGGCAGATTACGACATTGATCTTCAGTGCCACCCTAGCAAGGTCAATGTAGTACCAGATGCTTTGAGCCGATTGCTGGCGATCATGACCCTCACGGGTCAGTGGAAACTACAGCAGGAGGTGAGGGATATGAGTATAGAAGTTCTTCTTCTAGGAGTCACCGCTTCTTTGATGAATCTTCAGATTCAATCGACACTGGTTGAGCGAATCAAGGCTGTACAAGCGGGTGACTCATTTCTTTAGAAGTGCAGAGAGTTAGCAGTGGCTGGTCTTCGACCAAAATTTGTCATTCATGAGGACGAATACTTACGATTTAGTAGACATATCTGCGTGCCAGGAGGAGATGTTTAAGAGGAGATATTACGTGAAGCTCACAGCTCATCGTATTCTATTCACCCTGGAGGTACGAAGATGTATAAAGATCGGAAGCTGAACTTTTGGTGGCGTGGTTGTTTTCGTCAAAAGTTGACTTTGTTATGGAATTCATCATATCTTCGGTCGATTACAATAAATTCGAAAGAAATAGTCTTTTTAGAAGACTTCTTTTACACAACAAAATGAAAATTACAACTCTTGAGAAAATAACACAAAAATCATCTATCAATTCTTGTTTTGTGGGACTTTGCCTGTGCCGTGAGCACTTTAACTCGTGGACCACTGAATCACAGATCGTGAAGGGGGGACTTAATGATTCTTCCTTCATTTATCGAAGTGAGAATTTGAAACAAAGATCTTATCAAAGTAAGACGATCGTTCTTCTTAAGATTAAGTCAAAGCTCAAATCTCAAGGAATCACAATTTTCCGTCGGTCGACCGAATTCTTTCTTTCGGTCGACCGAACGTTCTGTCGGTCGACCGTCAATAGAGCCGTTGTCTCCTAACGGCTATTTCTGAGCTGAGTTGTTTGGGGCTGTTTTGTCATTTGGTTTGGGGTTTTTGTTGAGATCTTGAGTGGGTATAAATACCCAATTGCTGATCTCTTTTCTATAAGCTAAGAAGTGTTTTAAACAAAGTTTTTAAACAAGGGTTTAGGGTTTTACTGTTTGTTTAAAGTTTGGGTTTCTGTTTACAAAGGAGGAAGTTTTCACTGCAGATTGAGGGATTCATTCTCAATCCCCTTCATCCTCTTCTTTGTGTTCTTAGAGAAGTTTTCTAACTCTTTTCTCTAGCAATTTTATTATTGATTTTCATATTCTTATTATTGCTAGTTTGCTATTTGAGTTAGATTTTAGTGTTTGCTGTCTCGGCCCGCGAGATAGTAAATACTGTCTCGGAAAAGGCATATTCCTGGCAGTTTTCATTTTAACTGTCTTCCCACATTTCAAACTCTATTATTTTGGCAGTTATTCACATGATTTTCGCCCACGATGTTTCCCACGTCCCTTGGCAGTTAATGGACACGTGTAGGGCAGTTATTAAGGTGATTTTGGTCATTTCAACACTATCTCGCTGGCGAGACAGTAAACACTATCTCGCTGGCGAGACAGTAAAGACTGTCTCCCTGGCGAGACCTGGCGAGACAGTAAAAGACTGTCTCGCTGCGAGACAGCAAAGACTGTCTCGCTGCGAGACAGCAAAGACTGTCTCGCTGCGAGACAGTAAACACTGCCTCTCTTGCGAGACAGTAAAGACTGTCTCGCTGGCGAGATAGTTCATATCTGTCTTGATTTTCCAAAACAGTGTGAGATCAATTCTTGTGATATTTTGGAGTGATCTTCTCTATGTTTGGATATCTATTAGTATTTTTTAACGCCTACAGACCAGTTTGTTTTCGTCAAAAGTTGACTTTGTTATGGAATTCATCATATCTTCGGTCAATTACAATAAATTCGAAAGAAATAGTCTTTTTATAAGACTTCTTTTACACAAAAAAATGAAAATTATAACTCTTGAGAAAATAACATAAAAATCGTCTATCGATTCTTATTTTGTGGGACTTTGCCTGTGCCGTGAGCGCTTTAACTCGTGGACCACCGAATCACAGATCATGAAGGGGGGACTTAATGATTCTTCCTTCGTTTATCGAAGTGAGAATTTGAAACGAAGATCTTATCAAAGTAAGACGATCGTTCTTCTTAAGATTAAGTCAAAGCTCAAATCTTAAGGAATCACACCAAACTCAAGTCTGCTCTCTCTCTGCTCTAGTTTGCTCGAAAATATGCTCGATCCTCATCAGAAATGACCCTAAGGGGGTATTTATAGCCTCAGTAAAATAACTGCACAAAACTTAACAAAACAACACGTTAAGGCCGCGAGACAGTGTTTACTGTCTCCCCCGGGGGGGGAGTGTTTGCTGTCTCGGCCCGCGAGACAGTAAATACTATCTACCCCCCCCCCTCGGAAAAAGGCATCTTCTCTGCAGTTTTTGTTTTAACTGCCTCTCAACGTTTCAAATCCATTATTTTGACAGTTATCCACGGTGATTTTCGGCCCACAGATGTTTCCGCACGCCTTGCAGTTAATGGACATGCTGTGGCAGTTATCAAGGTTGTTTTGGTCATTTCAAACTGGTCTCGGGTTGGCGAGACAGTAAACACTAGTCTCGCTGGTGAGACAGTAAAGACTGTCTCGCTGGCGAGACAGTAAAAGACTGTCTCGCTGCGAGACAGCAAAGACTGTCTCGCTGCGAGACAGCAAAGACTATCTCGCTGCGAGACAATAAACACTGTCTCACTTGCAAGACAGTAAACACTGTCTCGCTGGCGAGACAGTTCATATCTGTCTTGATTTTCCAAAACAGTATGAGATCAATTCTTGTGATATTTTGGAGTGATCTTCTCTATGTTTGGATATCTATTAGCATTTTTTGACGCCTACAGTGGTATGAAGAGAGATGTGGCTCGTAGTGTGGCTAAGTGCATTTTATGTCAGCAGGTGAAGGCAGAGCATCAGCACATCGCAGGTCTTTTGCAGCCATTGCCTGTTCTGGAATGGAAGTGGCAGCATGTCACCAAGGACTTTGTTACTGACTTACCTCGGAGCACTAAACAAAATGATGTTGTTTGGATGATTGTAGATCGATTAACCAAATCAGCTCACTTCATTTCTTTCCGAGGGGGACAGTCGACGGAGCATCTTGCTCAGAGATACATGGAGGTAAATATTTATCTCTATATATTTTAATGAGTTCCTTTCCCAAGAGTGTAGTAAATCTCTCGTATTGCAGAAGATCGTACGATTGCATGAAGTTCTAGTGTGCATCGTTTTGGATTGTGATACCCGATTTACCTCAGAGTTGTGGAAGAGTTTATAGGTGAGTCTTGGGACCAGTCTCAGTTTCAGCACAACTTATCATCCTCAGACCAATGTGCAGTCAGAGAGGACCATTCAGATTTTGGAGAATATGCTTAGAGCTTGTATGCTTGACTTTCACGGGTCGTGGGAAGATCACTTGTATTTGGTGAAGTTTTCATACAACAATAGCTTCCAGGCTAGCATAGGTATGGCTCCCTTTGCGGCATTGTATGGGAGGAAGTGCTGCTCTCCTTTGAGTTTGGACGATGTTGGTGGGTGAGAGATTTTTAGGCCAGAGTTGATTGATAGATCAGTTGATGCAGTCAGGATCATTCGAGATCGACTACACATAGCACAGGATAGATTCAAGCATTGGGCAGATGCGAATCGCCGACACTTAGAGTTTTAGCTAGGAGATCATGTGTTCCTGAAGATTTCCCCTAACCGAGGCACCATTCGCTTTGGAAGGCATGGGAAGTTGAGTCCACGATATGTGGGACCTTTCGACGTATTAGAGAGAGTGGGAGAAGTGGTGTACCGACCTGCATTACCAACCGCCCTGGCTGGAGTGGATAATATATTCCACGTTTCTCATTTATGAAAATACGTCAGAGATCCGAATCATGTTGTAGATTTCTCGGAGATTGATGTGTGATCTGATTTGACATACGAGAAGCAGCCAGTGGTGACTTTGAACCGAAGGGAGAAGACCCTCTGCAATAAGACCATTCCGCTTGTTCGTGTGATGTGGCACCTAGATTCTTCTGAAGAGTCGACTTGGGAAACTGAGTCTGAGATGCGACAGTGATACCCTTATATGAGCTGAAGTGAATCTATCTTTATATTTCGTCCTTATTATTTTAATTCTAAGGACGGAATTTATTTTAAGGAGGGTAGGATGTAATGACCGTAAAATTTGATACTAGTTAAAATAATTTTCTAGTATTTTTTAAATATTTAATTATATTTTTTGGAAGAGTATTTGTATTTTTCTCAGCCTTCTAGAATTTTCTATGATTTAAAAGTCCAAATTTTTTATTTATTTAAATGATTTTAAATTTTTAAATTTTTTTTGTGCGGTAAAAGTTTTTTGAATTAATCTGTTGTGTTATCGGTACTATTACATATTATTTTAAATAATACGTCATATTATTGTTACTATTACATATTATTTCGTGTATTATGTTGAATTGTTAATTACATATTATTTGTGTAATTATTGTATTATTTTAATTATTGTGTATCAGCTATCGTACTAGCACAACTGGTAAATTTTATCGTGTAGGTAATTATCCCATAATTATTTGAATTTAAATATAAGTAAATATATTTTTATTATTAATTATTCTCGTTTAATTGTACAATATGTGTACATTTTAACTATTTCGTATCAACTGTTATATTAGCACAACATGTATATTTTTTTTTTTGTAGATAATTATTTAGTAATTAGTTTAATTTTTAAATACCCATAATTACTTATTTTAATTATTTTTGTTTTAAATACCTAATTCTAACCTTAATATTATATATGTATATAAATACCACGTAACCAAAACCCTCTCATGTTCACAAATACAGCCTCCTCAACTCATTCTCTATCCTCTTCCTCTCCCTCTCTCAGATCCTCTCCGTCAGCCTCCCCACTCTTCCATCTCCGGCCACCGCAACCCCCTGACCACTACCCTCTCCTGACCGTCGAGCCCAACGCGCCACCACGTCGACGAGCTCGTCACCATCCCCTCGTCCTCCTCCTCCTCTGTTCTCAGATCTGAGCACCCAACCAGCTGTCGCCTCGTCCGACGCCGCCTCGACCCTCGCTCGGCCTCACCCTGCTGTTTGGAGAGAAAGTTGGTTTCTTCATTGAGGTAATCATTACAACTTCAGTCGTTACAATGAAAATACAAAAAAGATAGTCTTTTTATAAGACTCTTACACAATGAAAATAAAAAAAATACAACTCTTGTCAAACAAACGCAACGGGTGTTTATCGCCTGCTGCTTACGTGGGATCTTGGCCTGTGACGGGGACGTTAGTATCCGTAGACCACCAAATGATTAGATCAGATCTGGGGCTTTGTTAATTCATGAAGAAATCAAGAAACCGAAGCAATTATCTCGACAACAGCGAGATAATCACTCTTCGCGAGATTACCGCAATGGGGCAATCTCAAGGGAAGGAACCGGGAACTGTAGATCTGACGAGCTCCTCTTCTTTATGCCAACGAACTAAATCCGATCTCCTCCTCTTTTCTAAAATTCGTGCTCCTTCAGTCTTTAATTCTACAGGGCTTCGCCAACGATCGAGAATTCCAGATCTGAAAAAATGAAGGCCCTTAGGCTGTATTTATAGGCTTCGAGACCTCTATTTTCAGATCAAAACAGCTGATTCCCTCTTATCCTTAGTTGTAACCACTAAACCATGTTCTTAGATAATATCAGACCAGTTGGAATAAATCCAGGTGGTTAACGTCGAAAAACGGCTTCAAAACCGCCAAATCTGATTTTTTGGGTTGCAGACACCCGCGGGTGTCTCAGCGTGGCCGAGACACTTGTTGTTCGCGGGAAAAACCGTAGCTTTCTTCATTAATGAGATAATTGTCATCTTGAGTTACAACTTTTTGAGTTACAAAAGATCCGGTCTTTTATAGATCCGGTTACAACTAAGTCAAAGAAAATAAAGAAAAATTACAACTCTCCTCTGTGAACAAATCACGAGCTCCTGTTTTGCGGTCGCTCGCTTTGGTGGGTTCTTTGCCTGCGCCGGGGTTAATCCGTGGACCACCGCGCGATCTAGATCCGGTCGGATCTACACGAGTATGCGGGTATTATTCCACGAAGGGAATAATAGCCGGGAGGGATTAATCCACCAAGGGAATAATCGCTCGGATCTCGAGATCTAAGACCAAGCTTAGATCTGGAGTGTAGCCTCGTGTAGATCTCAGATCTGTTCTTTCTTCCTCTCGAGATCCTGCCTTTTCTGACGTGGATGGTCGCCGAGGATCAGATCTGAATGGTGCAAGTCTTCTGGTCTTCAAGCTCCGAGTTCACTCTTCAATCCGGCAGAGTTTCGGCTCTTGAAAGTTCGACCTCTGAAAATGAACATCTCTAGGCCTATTTATAGGCTCTCAGGACAGTGGCTGCAAAAAGAGAATTGTCGGCCACCTCTGGCCACTGTCGGCCACCTCGGGCCACTGTCGGCCACCTCGGGGTGGCCGACACTGTGCCTAGCCACCTTGGGGTGGCTCGGCTCATGGCCGAGCCTTTTTTTCAAGTTATCTTGATTTATACATTTTTTTTTAAAGACTATATATACTTACACATATATATATTAAAAAAAAACTAACCTTATAAAAGAAGAGTGCGAAAAATGGGCACCACCCAAAAAAAATAAATAAATAAAAACTCTTAAATTCAAGGTGATTCTATCTTATAAAGCCTAAGTTGACTGAGCAATTAAGCCCAAGGAGTATCTCTATACTTAATGACCTAAGCCCAATTGGGTTGGGATTCATTGGCCCAAAACTCGTTAAATGGTCACTTAGAAAGCCCGTTAAAATAGAAAACAATCACCAAGAATTAGAGAGTGGAAAAAATATACATATATATAACACTAACAATTGTTTTTATATATTGTTGTTTTGTATATATGGTCTTGAAAAACAATTTTTGATCAAGAGACTTGAAAGTTATTTAAAACAAAGAGTTGGCATGTTCTTTTCAAAACTTTTTAATTAAATTTCTAAGATTTGACTTGGTTTTGTATTGCTATAATGAAAAAGATTTTCTAGGGGATTTACATTGGAGTTATATATAAAAACGTTTTCTTGATTATTAACTAGCTTCAATTAGAATGTTTAAATATATCAAGGAAAATCTGTTATTTACTGACTTATTTAACTTGGCAAGTTGACCGAATTTTGTGGGTATATTCACTGCAAACCCTCACGAGACTACAACTCGTCCACTAGGGTAACCTAGGGGTTTAAAGGCTTGTTGTATGCGCTAAATACAACCGCGATTCCTGCGAAAGTGAGTTAGGATTTTCTTTTTATTTTCTTTGCTAGAGGACTAGCAAAAGTTTAGGTGTGGGGGTATTTGATAATCACATTTTATTACAATTTTTATACCCTCATTATCTATTTTATATGAATAAATATACCACTAATAATTATTTTTATCTTTTAATTGCAGGTTAATGAAGAATAAATCTCAAACTCTCATCTCTCAACAAAAACCCATTGATTAAATGAAGAAATGAAGCAAAGAAGCACATTGGAAAATCAATTTCCAAATTATCCAAAAGCCCAGAATGAAGTCGTGTAGCCTGTAGAAGCCGGAGAAAATCAAAAATCCAATATGAAGAGAAATTATATTCAAGATGGTTGGCCGCAAAGAAATGACGATATCTCCCAATCCGGAAGGCGGAATTTAACATATAATATATGAAAATCGCCTATCTCGACGAGACGAAGCTATTCGTGAAATCAGAATTTGGATATAGTGGGTATCGATGTGGGCATCGATGCTGGCATCGATACCTGCATCGATGCCTGCATCGATGCCAGATTACTGTAGCGCGCGTCAATGGCTGATTTTGCTTGTCTTGGGGCTCAAGTTTGATCCAATGGCTCTCATTCACTGATGTTTACTATAAATAGGGGTAGAGAGTGAGGGGTTAGAGGTGTGAAAATTTTGTAAACTCCTTTTGGAGAGGAGGGCTACTCTTAATTGAGAAGGCCTTCCAAAATTGTAACTTTAGTTGCAATTAATAATAATAATTTTTTCACCACTTTAAATATTTCTTCTCTTTGTTGGATGATGAAGATGGAGATGAAGAATTATTTAGAGGTTTGCATTTTCTTTCCTTTTTCTCTTTTATTTCCTTTTTATTGCTTATTAGTGTAGATTTATTTCTATGCTTGTAGTTTAGATTTTATTTTCTTGTTAAATAGCCAAGAGGCTAGAACCCTCTTGCCTTAGATTTATTTCATGCTTATAGATTAGATTTATTTCATGCTTATAGAGTAGATTTATTTTCTTGCATTTAATTCTTGCAATTTTATTTTGTAGTTTAGATTTTGCACTTTATTTTGTAGTTAGATTTTAATTTCTTATACTATTCACCTTGAGGCTAGAACCCTCTTGGGTTTAGTTTTTCTTTTTGTTTATTTTTATTTTGTTTGATTCGCCTTTAGGCTAGAACCCTCTAGGGAATCACCCTTTTCTAAGAAGTGGGTTCAATTGTAGATTACCCATATCTATAATTGAATCCACCATCTTTAATTTCTTGCATTTTCTTTTATTCTTGAATTTTATTTTCTTTATTCTTGATTTTTATTTTCCTTTTCCTTCTTGCCTTATTGATCATATTCATTTTTTTTCAAATCCACTCTCACTTACACTTTGCACCGATTTACACACTATCACTTCCACTCTCTCTCTTTCCACAATCACATCCATTTATCACTCCTACTTGTCACACACAACATAAGAACCGATTTCATATTTTCTCCTACAAAACACCTTCCTCGTGGGATCGATATCTTAAATACTATAACTTGACACGGTTGTGCACTTGCAACCTTTTTGGTACATGTTTATGCCGCATCAGGGATCCGCCGGGCGAGTTGACTAGTGTTGTGGTGAGGTCGCGTACTCGACGCGATCTCTCTGTTACTTGGCGCAGCGTAAGGAGTCCGAGGGGGATGACACGCTGAGCTTCTGAAGGGGAGCGAGTCACCGATCGCTGGTCTCCTGAGGGAGGAGGAATGGCAGAAGTAGCTTGCTGCGGTTATGAAAACCAGCTGAGGAGCTTGCTGGTAAAGGTAGCGAGTTGCTGTTAGAGGGATTGAGAGATCTTTTGAGCTATTTCTTCAAAATGGACTTGAGTAACGTATCTCTGGTGTGGTCCTCCAGGGATGGACTGATCAGCCCTATGCTCAGAACCAGACATACTTGTTCGGGAAAGAGAGAAGGCCCCACGGTAGGCGCCAAACTGTTGATGTTAATAATCACACAGATGATGTAGTGGGGGTGAGATTGAGCAGGGGTTGCTAACTTCTCCGAATATCTAGTTTTGGGGTGATTTGTTCTTCCCTGCACATGTAACAACTCGTAAGAGGACAGTGGCTAGTTCCCTGTTGTTCCTCCGAGATCAAGTCAGTGATGTACTTAAGTGGGAAAGTAGTCAACTGCGCTAGCTTTCTGGTGCAATAAAATGGTGAAAAATTCTCAGAAATTGCTTACATTCTCATTGGGAATACTCATCCTTCTTATAATCATGTAGGAGGGGAATTTTAGTCTTTCCCCACCAAGTCTGAGTTGGGGGTTGAGTTAATGTTGACTTTACCCGCGTCAGTTGTGGAGTGGTCGCGGAATGGGCGCTATCACTTTGGCATTAATGAGATGAGATAGGCGGCGCATGAAACTAACATGGTCCGATGGGTTATAAATAGTGTCGGGGATGGAGAAATGATGACGCCTACCAAGTATTTAATGTGATGTCGACGCGCTGTCAGCGGGGGTCCGAGGTCGAAGTTGCCTTTTGACTTGTATTAAGGGGTGCCGAGAAGTATCGCCTTTCGAGTCGAGTCAGCGAGA
Source organism: Asparagus officinalis (assembly GCF_001876935.1). Classification (NCBI taxonomy): domain Eukaryota; kingdom Viridiplantae; phylum Streptophyta; class Magnoliopsida; order Asparagales; family Asparagaceae; genus Asparagus; species Asparagus officinalis. Next base: position 93,200,385 of record NC_033800.1, read on the forward strand.
CGCTAGCTAATTAACCGGTTGAGTGGATTCGTAGAGAGTCGCCTTTAATGAGAGGACCGAGAAGTATCGCCATACGAGTTGACCTAGTGAGATGTTGATTCGGCGAGTCGGCTAGGTCGACTTTGGCTGTCCTAAGTGTCGAGTTGATTGAATGGTGCGTGGCAGAGGATATTCGCCTGTTGTGGGCAACATGTCATAATTTGACTACTGAAAACAACATAACATTAATATATTAGGATATAATATCCAAATCTACATTTTGGGTTGCAGTATATAAACTCTCTACCAACCCAAGTGTACTGTGATGTTTTGATTATCTAATGTAATTATTTATGGTTATGCATTATAAAGTTCGTGCTTATATAATAAAAGCTATGCAATTTCTATTTTATTTTATGTGGCTCACTATTATTATTTGTGGAATAATGTATTTTTTTTTACTTCAATATAAAATTAATTTTTATTCATAATTTTCATGTTATTTGATGAGATGCAAATACTAATTTTTTTCATAGAGCACAAAGTGCTCATTGCTCAATATTCTTAAAGGCCCGTCATTAATAAAGCATAAAGAGAATGCATGTTAACTATATCATAGCCGTGTTTTGCACGGCCTGAATACAAGTGAACCTAATCCGTAGGCTCAATACACATATGATTCGCACATAATTTATATAGATTGGATTATTACCTTCACGTTCATTATATACGGCAAATGCGCGCACATCATGACGTTGAACTCGGTATTGATCATTACGCAGCTAGGTGTTCGTCAACATGACATCACATAGGATCTCTCTGGGTCGGGTCGGGTCGGTAAAAATCCGTCTGGAATTGTAACCCTAATTTTGGGACGTTTGAGCATGCGCAAGAAACTGATATTTCTATAGCAGTATTATTCCCTATAAATACCGCGTACAATTTCATCACTCCGCAACTCAGAACTGCGAGAAATGAAGTCATCCAATTTATCCCCCGTCATCTTCATTGTACGTAGTGATTTGTTTTAAGCAGCTAGCCCTTACTAGTTAAGCCACGTCCAACCATATTAAATAGATATGTCATCTATGTTGTTTTAATGGGTTAATTGTGAATAGACCCCTTACAGTATCATCCAATTGCAAAGAGATCTATGTAGTTCTATCTGTTGCGAATAGGACCCATATAGTTCTATTTATATATGCTAATGGATCCATTGTAGTATTTGGTTGTCTTCTGTCCTCACCAATAGGAACTTTTTTTCTTGTTGGTGGGGGGCTGGGGCGGTGTAGGTGTGTATCCGCCTTCTCAAATATTTTTAATAATTTTAAAAGTAAAAAAAAATTACTCAGGGAGTATATTCGCAAACAAGGAGAACCATAAAGGGTCTATTTGCAACAAATATAACTAATAGGGTCTTGTTAAAATTGTGTGATACTGCATGGAGTTTGTTCGCAATTAGCCCTTTAATAATTGAAGATGGCGGTTGGAGAGGGGAAAAAAAGTTTAAAACATATGAAATATTTCCAAATGGACTGCGCAATATTAGACTCGAAGCGTGGGATATGGATCTGAATAGCAGAACCGTATTCACATCTAAAATTAAGCAAAGCAATGAATTGATTGACCTGAGATCGGTCATTACCGAAGCACACTGAGGATTAATTAAGTACCGGTGGACCATATCCATTGGAACTAACAAGTGGTGGACCGTGGTTCATGCTACTAGTTTTAATCAATCACCTTAAAACTCAAAAAATTAGTGGATAAATAACTATAATATCTTAACCATTAACTATAAATTAGAGAAATAATGCAACTCATGGGGTATTGTGAATGTAAATACGGTTAGCTAGTTACGGAATGCACTAACTTTTCCATTAATCATAGTATTTGATTTACATATTGGGTAGTAACGATTCATTTCATATCTAACACGCATACCCTAAAGTTGCACTTTTTTCTTTCTTACACTAAAAAGAAAACCGTAGCATTTGTGATATTGTTGTGTCATCTCCACTACTTTTTAATGGCGGAATTGGGGGCAAAATAGTCAGGTTTGAAGGATAATTAATCTTGTAAATATTATAGATATATGACCGTGATTGGATGAGTTAATAGAGTTGAGGGATAACCATGGAATTTGGATTGATGTCGATCCGTCGTGCGTTAACGTGATTAGATGCGTTGAAATTTCTACGGCAATCCCGCCTTGACTGTGTTGGATTTTAAGATATTTTTTTGAAGATAGACTTAGTTTACGAAAGAAAATTCTTGAAGATAATCAGAGATTACTAGTAGCTTACGCATAGATTAATTATCAAGTACCCAGATGTTAGAGGCGTTTTACATTTTGCTGGCACGTGTTCAGCATATTCCAAATGCAAAACTGGAAACCTTAATTTGCACAGAATCCTTATAAAATTAGCACTCAGTAACATCAATTTTAGTCTTTTCAAGACCAGAGAAATCAACATACAAAAGATATACATCTACTTAATGCCACCTACTTTTCCTAAAGATGGATTCGGATCCTTTTCAATTAGATAGTAATTGGTGAGTATCCAATTATTCCAATCAATTATATCCCTCCATTCCAATTTCAACAACTAAGATGAAGAGTGGTTTTAAAGACAACGATAGTTTCAAGATAATATTTGGACTCCTACGCTGCTTCATCTCAGACCTTGAATTTAGAATAAATGGTAGGGATTAAAGTAATTGGACACTCTCCAATTACCACCTAATTGAAGAGGATCTCAATCCGCTAAAGATACATGTAGCTATTTTCAAATCTATAATACTATTCTACAAGGAAAAGTAATAAACCTATTCAAAGATATCAACATCTTGAAAGCTATTAACCTTCCACATTCCTTCCCCCTTTCTAATTGAAAATGGAACATGCAAAGTATAAGCCAATCAGCTCTGGCTGCGTTGAGAAACTGTGCACACAAAGAGACGAAGTAGAAGAAAATTACACATATCCAAAGGAGACTTTTAAAACTTAACAAATCAACACAACCAAATTTAACACGCATTATCATCTATAAATACCATACGATATATATTTTAATTAATCAGTAATAAGAAAAATGGATTCACGTAGCTTTACCCAAGCTCTCATGTTGATTATAGCCTTGTCAACAATCCAAATCACCATAGCACAAAACTCTCCACAAGACTATGTCGATGCCCACAACGCTGCTCGCGCAGCGGTGAACGTCGGCCCCGTGCACTGGAACGAGACGCTCGCCGCCTACGCGCAAAACTATGCAAGCCAACGAATCGGGGACTGCCAGCTCGTGCACTCCGGTGGGCCCTACGGCGAGAACATATTTTGGGGCCTGGGCCGAGAGTTTACGGCAGCGGATGCAGTGAATGCTTGGGTTGATGAGAAGAAGTACTATGATTACAGCAGTAACACTTGTGCATCGGGTCAAGTATGCGGTCACTATACTCAGGTGGTTTGGGCTAAGTCGACAAGTATTGGTTGCGCGCGCGTTAAGTGCAACAGTGGTGCGATTTTCATTGTTTGTGAGTATTATCCACCTGGGAATATAGTTGGGCAGCGGCCTTACTAGTTTGATACCCCGTATCGTCATTGTCTAAGAATAACCTATTTGGATATAGCATGTCTTAGTCGTAATATATGGAATAAGGTTGTAATTGAAAATTTATCATATCGATGCTATTATGGATAATAAAACAAGATTAATATGGTGTTTAGTTCCAAGTGTTGTTCAAATATGATCCAAGCGGTTGAGCTTCATAAGTAGAGAGACTAGTTGCTCTCAAACGTCCATGTCACTGCATCAGAACTCTGAACTTGTAATAAAATATAAAAATTGTTATTCTATATATAACATACTTTCTCAGGTTGAGCATTTTTTTAACGAGCAAAATATAAACTCGCGTAACAATAACAATTTTTTTTTGAAGAAATCTGGTTTAAATTTATAGCGTGAGGATGGAACATGGGTTGCTCTTTTACCATATATATCCCCCAAGGTCCTTTCCACTATACCATAACTCCGAAACCGGGGTGATGAACGTCAATGTTATATCCTATACGTTTGTACTTTAAAAGTTGAGCAGGGAACATGCGTTTTATTTTGTTTTCTTAATTTCTTACCTTATTGTCAATCAATATTTTCTTTTTATGCTGTAGAGGACGGAAATTAAGGCCCTATAGAGACATGTTCAATTCTTGCACAAAGAATTGGAAGGCAAAATTTTTGAGTCGCCGAGAAGTTTAAAATCAACAAGTGCAATTCACATTACTTATCCTCCCAAAACCTCTTACATGCAGCGGTAGCGGTAGAGTCTCGACTCTCCATCTGCAACTAAGGGCAGTTTGAAATATTCAATCACCTCCGGTTATAATGAAATTTTTTTGACCTGTTCATTTGAATAAAATTAAAGTTGTGATGCATCTTTCCTTTTTTTAAATATAGTACACTATTTTTAATCAAAATCTATAGTCTAGCGTATTACCATAGTTCACCTTGAGTGAAAAGCAAGCATATATGATAAGCAACTTGGAATTAAAAAATGATTTTAATGCCTGAAATTCGCAGCCAATTATATAGGACATGTGATACATCTATCCTTGGATATATATATATATATATATATATATATATATATTAGTTGAGATACACGTGCAATGCACGCGGTTAAATATCATGATTATTTAAATTAATAAAAATAGAATAAAAACAAAAAGAAAATAAAGTTTTTTGTGGGATTGATCATAAACTCGATAATCTCTCTCTCAACTGAAATATTGTCATTGTTTCCTTCAACCTAGACTGTGGCCATGTGATTTACTATTTGTGAGTTACACATATTAATCTAGTATAACATATCTATTTATTAGTATCTTGAAGTCTTCAAAAGATGAATGATCATTCAATTCGTAAAGAAATATTTTATATGAATTTACTTGCAATATGCCCATTAAATTTTTAGGTTTGGTTTGACTCATATTCACATTTATTTTTAGTTATGGTTTCACTCATATTTACATTATCTAATATTCTCATTCAACTTATAGCTCATTCTCTGTATCATAGAAGTAAAACTAAAAGTATGAAGAATTATTTTTTTGCGAAATTAGGGCAGGGAGATTATGATATATTTCGCTATGTGCTCTAAATATAAAAAAAATTCCTTTGATGCAACGTCCCTATCAAATGTTACGTACCCTAAATGATGTGAATGAAAAATACTATTATAACTCACTTATCTAGGGCATTTGTATTGTAAATAGAATGTATAACTCATCTGGATTATCTACATCTGCTAAGTGGATTTTGCTGTTGTGAGAACACCATGTTAGAGGTTCATATTCAAACTTTTTGACTATATAAAAAACACAAGAATTTGTAGTGCATAGCTAATATGTCGTAAAGAACATATTGGTTCATGAAGAATTTTTCCTAATAACGATATTATTACAGCGATATTACTATTTAGTATTAAATCAATTTTATTATATAAGATTATATGACAATTTTTAAGAAATCATGAAGTATATATATGGAAACCTCAATGCTTATAGCCAATAACTGTGCTCCACAAAATACGTTAAGTTTACATTGTAGTTTGCTATATGTAGTACTGTTGGCAATGTCATTATTATTTTTATCTTATTATTCACATTTTTTCTGATGTAAGTTCTCTTTTACTAATCACTCAATTGGCCATATTTAACTTTTATATTATCAGAGGTTAGAATATTCTCTTCTGTTTAAAAAATGTTGACATGATTTTCTTAAAAAATATATAAACATAGTAACAATAGTATATACTTCAGTTCAACTCAAACATTGACTTGAAGTCATTTAAGGTGATGTCCTTTCTACGTTAGAATGATGATGTAGTGATTACACAATCCAAAAGTCAAAAGAAGAAATTTTACAAAGGAAAATAATTTAATATGTTAAATTAACAGGTAATTTATAAAATATACATGGGTGGTGTAGATAGCTATACAAAGTAAGGTATATATCTTCATGAAAATTCCATAGTGAGTGACCAACTACAATCATCCTAATTTAAGCATAAATAATTATTATTTTAGTTACTAATTTTATACGCGTAACTATGGAATAAATCTCAAGTAAAAAATAGGAATTGAAATTATATTAAATTTAAAAGTAATAATTAAAATTATTAAGCGCCAAATATTAGTTCATGTGAGAAAGTAGAGTAATTTATGGTCTATATACCTATATAGTTGTTATAAGGAATTCCCTATTCTTCACAAATATACTATCCCGTGAGCCGTCACTCACCTAGTCAAGGTGGCTTCATTCTTCAAATGCGACTTGAAAGGCGGACTCAGTCGAACCTTTTCGTTGCAAAAGATTGCCACTTAGCAATTAGCCGACACTCCTCCCAAGGGCGGCTTAGAACATTTCTTCTCCGCATTGTTTAACCTTTTATGATCATCATCATGTCTCTGTCCTCAGCCGCCTGAAACCTTGTCAGCCGCTGGTTCCCCACATCACTGAAGTGACTTCTTGCCCCTTATCGACAAGCATCGACGGCCACTGGC
>NC_033800.1:93207928-93255156 GCF_001876935.1 Asparagus officinalis
AGATCCAAACAAGTTTGGATGCCAAAAGCCAAATCAGCGCCTAAGGCAAAAGCAGGCGATGTTGCTCTCCGGCCTTCGTCAACTCTAGATTCCACTCCCGCACTTCCGGTGAAGCCCTATGATAGCGTGGGACTCACCAAATCTAGAATCCAATTGAAGGATTGCATTGGCCTGCTACCCGAGGATCGAGGCAAAGCACCTATTAAGGAACACTTGGGACCATTGAAGGAACCCCGAGCAAACATCCAGACTGGGAGTAGTACGCGACCTCCTAACGAGTTAATTTCTACAATGGCCCGCTTGACGGTGACAAGGCGATGTTTACTCAGAGGAAAACACGTCAGACATAAGAATGAGTTATACCTGAGAATTTATGTAAACAGCCGATAGGTTGCTCTGACCGTAATGTCGATGAGTTGTACTATCGGGCTGGGGGTACGAATAAATCTCGAAAGAGAAGTACCCGGGAAGCGGACTCTCGCTGTCCGTGTAATAAATTTATCAGGGCAGTATTATCAGCGTGTAGCTGCCCCAAGATCGCTCCACGGAGGGTCTCGATATTCGAAAGTATCTCCGCAGAAGCATTGAAACCCAAATCAAGGCATTTTAGCAAGAGGCGATCAGCCAATCGAGATGACGAACTCCCAGCATTCACCATCAATATGGTCGATAAGGGGAAGTCTCCGATTACTTCTAACCCCGATTTCTCCCCAGGAAAGAGAGTCAATTCGGGGATAGCCCAACTAATGTCTCGGCTTCAATTAGAAGCCGTCGGGCCTGAACAATCCGTAGTCATCGCCAATGTGACTGATAAGAGGAAATCTACCCGACCCTCTGATTCGGACCCCCTCATATCACATCGTTTAACTCGGCTACGTGCAGGGACTACTAGACGTAGAGATTATTTGAGAATGACCAGAGGACTATCCTCAAAATATGAAGCGTCAGACGCTTTCTCGGCAGTCGCTTCAGAAGCCACCGTATCCAGTCCCGGACAATCTCATGAGGTGTTTATGATCAACACCGAGGAAGTAGCCAAAATGGTTAAGGATGCTTTAGCTAAGCAGAAAGAAGCATTCAAGATCGAAGTGGAAATGGCTATGCAGGAGATGAGACAAATGCACGACCAACAAATCCGAGCTTTGTCGAATCAGCTAGGTGAGTCTAGCCATCGCAATACTGCTAACCAAGCAGGTAGCGATTCAGATATGGATGAACACGACGTTGGGGGTGGACCCACCAATGATGATAACACTGGGGGTGGCCGCATTATTCCTCTCGAAAATTGTCCAAAACAGGATATAGATGAGGACGAAAAGATGAAGGACCTCGAGAGCAAAATTAACGCTTTAATATCTGCTCAAGAGGTAAAGAAGACCGGCATTCTGTGTCCTTACTCGAAAGAGTGGGATTCGATCCCGTATCCGGCAAAGTTCAACCTGATCAACTTCACGCCGTTCGACGGGAAGGGCTCGCCCACTCAGCATCTAATCTACTTCAAGTCCAACTTGGGCATGATCTCCGGCAACGAGCCCTTGATGGTGCGATCATTTGTTGGTACCCTTCGTGGGCCTGCCTTCGATTGGTACTGCCGTCTCAAGCCCGAAAGCATCAACAGTTAGGAGGACTTGGAGAGCATGTTCCTCGCTCATTTCTTCAATGATGATGCCGAAGTGTCGATCACGACACTCTTCGATGAGAAACAAAAAGATGGAGAGTCGGTGGATACCTTCATCAAACGCTTTCACAATCAGGCAATGAACTTCAAGGATCCCGTCACGGAGGAATTCGTCTTGCAAACATGTCATAACAACTTGTCCATTAACATCTTGGATGTTATGGGAGTAGAGCCGCTCAATACCTGAAAAGAGTTGAAGGTGCGCGGAGAGCAGGCCGAACGCTTCCTCAGAAGGAGGAATGTCGAAAGAAGCTAACCGATGGCTAACCTTCTGAATCCGAGTCTCATTTCCCATGATGAAGGGAAGACACCTACAACAGTTGTTGACGTTAATCAGACGTCGCAACAGCAACCCTGAAGACAGCAGAAAACTTCAGATCCGAGACTCTAAAAAGAGTACTCATTCAAGGACGAAGACGTTCCAACCATCTTCGAGACCCTTCTCGAAAACAATAAGATCAAGCTTCTACCCATCATGAATCAGGAAGAAGCTGACAATACTGCGGATCCGAAGTACTGCGAGTATCACAGGAGGATCCTTCATCCCACCAAGGCTTGCTTTACTTTAAAGAATAGCATCCAAACCTTGGTTGAAGCCGGCGTCATAACGCTAGGATAAGCCAAACTAGAACGACAACACTCCGAAGAGTATATGAGTATAAACTGCTTCTTAATACTCCAAAAGGTATATGAGTCTAAACTATTCCCACTCTTGACAGGAAGTTCTTGGAGAATTTTTACATGTAATATTCTTAAGGATAACCCGATCATGCAACTGAATACAATGGTAAACCCAGCTTTACAAAGGAAGCTGGGGGTGGATGATTCATGTAACACATGATGACAAATGCACGAAGTGAGTCGATGGACCATACAAAATGACGAAACTTCAAATGACAAAGACACGAACTGATCGGGAACCTCATATCGTTCACAAACGGCGAAATACCCTTCGTGTCTCATTTATTCCATAGATGATCTAATCATTGGAGCTTATAGAACTCCTCGTTGGCTTTCCAACGAACTTTGAATCGCTCAAATCCGAGTTCGGATGAAGAAGTTACGGTGGAAATGGACAAATGTACAAAACGGAACGTCTCAGCCTGAGTTGAGACACCCCGAGGTGTCTCGGCACAAACGAGACACCTCCTCAAGGCCGAGACACCCAAGGGTGTCTCGGCTCAGGCCGAGACACCCAGAGGTGTCTCCAGCCCCTAAAAATGCCTGTTATGCGGTTTTAACCGCCTGGGTGTCTCGGCTCAGGACGAGACACCCAGATGTGTCTCGGCCTCGCCGAGACACCCAGAGGTGTCTCCAGCCCCTAAAAATGCCCGTTATGCGGTTTTAACCGTCTGAATCTCCTTGAAGCCTATAAATACAGCCCCTGGAACCTCTTTTTTTAGGATCTGGAATTGTCGAGCATTGGCGAAGCCCTGCCGGATTGAAGATCAAAAGTGCATGAATTTCAGAGAGGAGGAGGAGTAGAGATCTGATCGAGTTCGTCGGCATAAAGAAGAGGAGCTCGTCAGATCTGCAGTTCCCCGGGTCTGTTCCTTAAGATTATCCCGTTGTGATAATCTTAAGAAGAGAAATTATCTCGCCGTTGCCGAGATAAGCGCTATGGTTTCTTGATTCCTTCATGAATCAACAAAGCTCTGCCCGATTTTCCAGCAATCAGATCTGATCGGCGATGGTCCACGGATATCAACGTCCCCGTCACAGGCCAAGATCCCACGCAAGCAGCGGGCGATAAACACCCGTTGCGTTTGTTTGAAGAGAGTTGTATTTTTTTATTTTTAATTGTGTAAGAAAGTCTTGTAAAAATACTAATTTTACTTTGAATCTGTAATCGATAAATGTGTAATAGATTCAGTAATGAAGAAATTAACTTTCACCGCAAACATAGATAATGACAACTATCAAGTCATATAAGCATATTAACATCATACCTGTCCAAACAGGTGCGGGTAGTCGCGACGGACATCCTCCTCGTGCTCCCAATAAATCTCTTTGGTTCCTTGCCGGTTCCACTGAACTTTCACAATGGAATGACTTTATTTCTAAGCTTTTTATTCTCTCTAGCAAGTATGCATACCGGTACCTCTACAGTAGTCAAATCATCATGAATCTCAATCTCTGGTGAGTCAATCACTCTCTGCTGCTCATCATCCCGCAGATGCTTCTTAAGCATCGTCTCTGCTGCTCATCATCCCGCAGATGCTTCTTAAGCATCGAGACATGAAAGACATCGTGTACACTCGACATCGATGCTGGAAGATCTAACATGAAAGACATCGTGTACACTCGACATCGATGCTGGAAGATCTAATCTATAAGAAACAGCTCCAATGAGCTCAATGATCCTGAAAGGACCAACATATCTTGGGGAAAGCTTCTGCCATCTACCTAATCGCTAAACGCCCTTCATCGGTGATACTTTCAACATGACTGAGTCTCTGACCTGGAACTCTAAAGGTCGTCTCCGCTGATCTGTATAGCTCTTCTGCCGACTCTGTGCCGCAAGAATGTGCTCTCGATTCAATGCCACCTTCTTTGTGGTCTGTCTAACTAACTCTGGACCAATCAATAGACTATCCTCTGGCTCTGCCCAACATATAGGCGATCTGTAAGGTCTCCCATACAAAGCTTCATACGGTGCCATTCCGATGGTAGCTTGATAACTATTATTATATACAAATTCAATCAAGGGGATGTGATCCTCACAGCTACCCTAAAAATCTATAATGCACGCTCTCAGCATGTCCTCTAAAATCTGATTCACCCTCTCGGTCTGTCCATCTGTCTGGGGGTGGAAAACACTGCTAAATGATAACTGACTGTCAAAAGCATCCTAAAAACTCCTCCAAAAATGAGATGTGAAGACTGAGCCTCGATCTGATACAATCGTCTCCGAAACTCCATGCAATCTAACAATCTCCCGAATGAAGATCCTCGCATACGTATCTGCCGTATAAGTCGTCCTCACAGGTAAGAAATGTGCAGACTTGGTCAATCTGTCCACTATAACCCAGATAGAATCATTTCCTTTCTTTGACTTGGGCAAACCTACTATGAAATCCATTGAAATATCTGCCCACTTCCACTCGGGAATGGGTAAAGGCTGTAGGGTTACTACAGGTCTCTGATGTTCTACCTTAACCTGTTGGTAGGTATAACACTTAGCCACATAATCTGAAATCTCTTTGCGCATACCACTCCACCAAAAATGCCTCTTCAGATCCTTGTACTTTTTCGTCGTGCCTGGGTGCATTATATATCTGCTGCGATGAGCTTCGTCAAATAGTTCCCTCTTTAGCTGTAGATTGTTCGGCATAACGATCATGCCCTTCATCCTAAGGCCTCTATCTACTCCAATAGTTCAATCATCCTTGGGTTCTTTGGAAATCTCCCCCTTGCGGGTTTGAATCCAAAAATCCTCTAACTGAGCTCCGAATACTCTATCTCTCCAAGGTGGCTGTACAGATAACGCTCCTAAGAACACACGGCTCCCGCCAATCTCTGGCCTGAAATCAAAATGGCTGAGGGTATAAAGATCCCGATATAGTGAACACCTCAAAGCTGCTAGTCCGCGTCGACGCTTCCTGCTCAACACGTCTGCTACCACGTTCGCCTTTCCCGGATGATACTATATGGCAAACTCATAATTCTTAATAAACTCTACCCATCGCCGTTGCCTCTGGTTGAGTTCTTTCTGTTAGAAGAGGTACTTCAAACTCTGGTAATTTGTGAATAGCTCAAACTGTACTCCGTAAAAGTAATATCTCCACGCCTTCACTGCAAAGACCACTGCTGCTAGCTCCAAATCGTGCGTTTGATAATTCTGCTCATGAATCCTCAGCTGCCTCAAAATATAGGCTACGACTCTCTGGGTCTGCATTAATACACCGCCAAGACCCGATAAGGATGCATCGGTGTAGACAACAAAAGTCTTATCACTGCTAGGAATAACCAATACTGGTGCTGAAGTCAACTTAGTCTTCAAAGTCTCAAATGCCTTCTGGCACTTTGTGCTCCAAATGAACTATACACCCGTCTTAGTAAGGCGTGTATGTGGTGTGGCAATCCTCGAGAAGTCTTGAATGAATTTTCTGTAATAGCCTGCCAGGCGTAAGAAGCTACGAATCTCGGTAAATGTCTTCGGTTGCTCCCAATCAAGTACGGCTTCTACCTTAGCCGGATCCACTACAATGCCCTCTCGGCTAATAACATGGCCCAAAAATCTGACCTCTGATAATCAGAATTCACACTTGCTAAACTTAGCATACAACTGGTGCTCTCTTAATATCTGTAATGCTAACCTCAAATGCTGCTCGTGCTCGGCCTCCGACCTCGAGTAGATAAGAATATCGTCAATGAAGACTATCACAAATTGGTCTAAGTACGGATGAAAAACCCGATTCATCAAATCCATGAATACCGCGGGTGTATTGGTCAGCCCAAATGGCATGATAAGAAACTCGAAAGACCTATATCGAGTCAAGAGAGCGGTCTTGGGAATATCCATCTCCCGAACTCGCAACTGATGATAACCAGAATGAATATCTATCTTCGAGAAACACTACGCTCACTGTAACTGGTCAAACAAGTCATTGATCCGTTGTAATGGGTACCTGTTACGGATAGTGACCTTGTTCAACTCGCGATAATCTATACATAATCTCATACTCTCGTCCTTCTTCTTCACAAAGAGGATCGGTGCTCCCCACGGAGAATGACTCCATCGAATGAAGCCCTGAGATAATAACTCATTGATCTAGATCTGTAGCTCCCTCATCTCAGTAGGTGCCATACGGTAAGGAGCTTGGGAAATCAGTGCGGTGCCTGGCTGTAACTCTATGCAAAACTTGACCTCTCTCACTGGAGGTAATCCTGGTATGTCCTAGAAGACATCCTGATAATCTGAGAGTACTCGCATCTCACTCAAATCTACGCTCCGATCCCGTAATATCGCCTCATCTACGTACGCTAGAAATGACTCCGCAAACTGGTTGCCTCTGGAGGTAGCTACCACTAACTCTGATCCATCATATGCTCTCAAACTAACTGTTTTCGTAAAATAGTCGATACTCACATGGTAGGAAGATAGCCAATCCATACCAAGAATCACATCGAATTCAAACATACGCAACACGATCAAATCAATCGCGAACTCAGAATCATCCAAGCTGACGATGCATCTCCTACAAACACTCTCTAACAGAGACATCTCTTCTAACGGAGTAGATACAGATAATGGGAAATCTAACGGCTAAGCTACAAGCCAATGTCTAATCAAAAAATCATAAGAGAGAAAAGAATGTGAAGTGCCAGAATCATAAAGAATACGTGCTGGAAAGGAATTCACACAGAATGTACCTTCCACCACAGCTCCGCTTGCACCATGATCGCGAGGTACCACTACATACACTCTACCGATCTGCTGCTCTGCATCGCCTGGAGTGAATGGTGCCATCTGCCTTTGCTGGGTCTCCTGGACTGCTCGAACCTGTCCCTCAATCCTCGGGACTGCTGGATGTGCCTTAATCCTCAGCTGCTGGCCCTGATCGTGTCCCTGAGCACGGTTCTGCTGCTACAGTGTCCTCCCATGCTGGCCTGCTGTGGGTGCGCTGCGGCACTCGGCCGCTCGGTGCCCAATCTTGTTACAATTGTAACAAGCTCCCTGGAATCAGCGTTGCTGCTACGCTCTCTGGTCCTGCTGATGGCCCTTCTTATAGGGACCCTGCTGATGTGGACCCTTACCCTGCTGGTGGGGTCCTCCTGAGCCTCCAAATGGTCTTTTTCTTTTTCCTTTGTCCTCGGACTGCCCTGACTTACTATTGTCATTGCCCTTGTTGAATATAGCTGTATCTGTCTCTTGAGCCATAGCAGCATCTGCCACCTCTCGTACTGAATGAAACCTCCGAGATACTATGTACCGGCGCAACACCAGACGAAGTCCCATTAAGAACATCTGAGCCTGACGCTCCTCTGTGTGCCACATACCGGTGAACCTAAGCAACGACATGAACTTACTCTCAAAGTCCATGACAGACATATCTCCCTGCTCTAGACGAGCCAGCTCTAACTCTTTTCCGGCTTTCGCTATAGCCGAAACATACTGCTCATCAAAAAGATATATAAAGGTCTCTCACGAAACCGTCATCCTCTGCTCTGGGGTGAAGCTAAGTCGACAGCATCCTCCTGCATCGCCATTGAGGCTGAAAGCCGCTAGCCTCTGCTTCTGAACAGTGTTGACATTCAGCATGTCCAAGATGTTGCTCACATCTTCTTTCCACTTATGCGCGGCAATAGAATCCGTCGAACCGTGGAACTCTGGTGCTTTCAACTTCTGATACCTCTTAACTAAGGGAAGCCAAGCCTCCTGATCATCTGCTCTGTTACCTACTGGTGGTGTCGGTGGGACCACTGGTGCCCTCTCTGGTATTTCCTCCCGGATAGATGATTCCTGAACGGGTTCCTCTTCATGAACAAAAGGCTCTTGACAAACCTGGGCTGCTAACTGCTCCTCAATAGCCGCCATACGAGCTGCCAATGGTGCTATAAGATCCACTAGGTACTGCGGAGCCTGCTGTGGCTCGGGCTCCCTATCTTCCTGCTTAACTCCCTGAGCACGAGAAACTTGGCGTCCACGACCTCTTCCTGACACCTATAATTCCAAAATAGAGCTTATTACGCAGTAAATTGGATCTCAAGCATGAAGAATATAACATATACCAATAAGTAAATCGTATCACTTATATCTCATATCATGCTTTATTATTCAAAGCAAATAGATTATTATAAAAAAATATTAGATTTTTCGCGTACATATATAGTACGTCCTCACTCATGCTAAGGATTCCTAGCGGACTGTATACATGATCCCTAGGAAACTCTATCCTAAACTCCATAATATGACACAGGAATGATCCTAAGGATATTGGAACTAGAGCTCTGATACCAACTGTGACGCCCCAGGGTTCACACAAGGCTGCAGTCCCAGGTGAAACCTGGATTGTCAAACCTGCCAAGCACCAAACACTATGCTACGATATGTTTTACCATAACAATCGTTATCTCTCTAGTGGAAACAATAAATAGATGAAGGTACAGATAGGCAAAACTAGAAATAGAACAACACCGAATATACACAGAAGAAGCACAAGAAATATTAATAATGAGCATAACTGGAATGAAATAGATATATCTCTGAGTCTGAACTAAATTTCAAATACAATGAGTCAAATAAACAAAGTCTTACAATAGCTCTTAACTCTATGAAATAAAATATCAATCTAGAGTCTGAAAATAATCAACTACATGTGGAATTTTGCAATAACAATAAAATATAATAAATAGCTAAACTGACAACTAAGATGTCTCATCAACCTGCGACTCTCCGTGCGTCAGACTCGCTGCCTAAAAAGGGAGGAAAACAATGAGCGTCAAAGTGCTAGCGTGATCATCACTACCTCTCCCTAGGGGAAAGAGGTAGGAGTATATAGAAAATAGAGTCAGTACATACATATATCAAATCATGCATATAACTCTCTTTGAAAAATAATCAATGATAACTACCCCAATCTCCAACATGAAGAATAATTATCTCATCTTGAACTACGTCTGAGTGATCTGCTCTAACATAAGAGGATATCAACAATTGCTAAAATAAAAATATCTGTCGTTCATAACGGGTGTATCAAAATCTTAAAGAAAATACCCTACTCGTGGGCAATTTATCATGAAAGTAAAGCTTACAACTGATCAATTATCTATGTGTGAATCATCTTATGGTATAGTGATACTCTCGTAATGCTCTTACTCAATCGCTCTGCGGCAATAGGTTTTATTATCTCCCTATTCCGGATACGTGTAATAACGACACTTTTGTAATACTCTTACTCAATCGTTCTACGGCAAATATGTTTCATCTCCCTTTTTCCAGATACGTATAGAACAACATTATTCATATGTGTTTATCAAATTAACTCATATCGAAAGTGTGTCAATCTAACATAAGGGTGATTAGGGTCAAGAGGCTCTAATATGCAATTTAAAACTCAGCACAAGCAAATCACAAAACAGAAGTGCAATCAAATAGAAAGAGATAGAGTTAGGAATCGTTATCCTTGACGCGCGATGTGTTAACGAGGTTCGGCCCGCTGACCTACGTCCCCGCTCCCCACTCTCGAGGAGAAATCCACTAACACATCCGGTTTGGAAGCCGGAACTTCGTCTACACAGCGATCCCACAAGATCTCTCTCTCACTACACAGTTTGATCTCACAGATCACACTCCCTCACAGTAGATCTCCACAGATCTCAAACACACAGCAGCAGAAGAAAAAACAAGCAAGAACCTCTCTTTACACAAGCCCCTATAGCAAAGAGAAGAGTACTAAAGCTGGGAAGTGAAACACACTTGAAACAAGGAGAAAAGCAGAGTTTTGAAAATTTTCTCAGGAAACAGAAAAAGCTCTCTGGTTTTCAAACGTTAGGGCTTAGAGAAAGAAGAAGAGGTCTGGGGATTTTATAGGAAAGTTTAAATCATTTTAAAACAAAAACAAATCTACCCAAATGAGATAATAATCTCTTCTTCAGACCCTCATCACAGACTGTGCCAATCACTAACAAGTGAAAGCACAGGGTTCGAGGCAAACGACCGTTTTAAAAAAAGTCGCGGCTGAACAGAGGCAAAAATCGGTTGACCGAAGAAAATATCGGTCGACCGAAAAATACCTTCGGTCGACCGACCGAAAAAATCGGTCGACCGCCAGCAGCTAAGGAGTTTTGACAAAACATCCAGAGACTCATCGGTCGACCGGCACGGTCGACCGATTAAGGGTTGAGAAATTCGGTCGACCGTATCGATCGACCGACAACACTCTGGAGACATAGTGAAGAAAGGTCATCGGATCGGTCGACCGGACCGGTCGACCGATTTCTGACATATTCTGAAATCAGGTTATTTGACCAAGTTGAAATATTTCCAAAATATTCATTTGACCTCTGAAAATTCTGAAACTTTGTAAAATGTTTTTAATACTAAAAACAAACTGCTTGGAAAAAGAATTTTGCAGATAGGTACTCAAACTTGTGAAAAATAGTATTTTGTGAAAAACGCTTAAAAGCACAAGTTTAAAAACGTGTGTGTGATTCCCAATAGCTTCAAGTAAACTCAGTAACTCTTTGCCTACATTCTAGCACTAGAGAGAAAAACAAAAGAAAGCTAATATCCTCATATAGAGAGCAATATACTTGAGCTTTGATATAGCTTGAATCGGATGAAGCTTTTAATCGAATTTGACGTTCTTGAAATAACGTTGCTTCATCTCTTGGCCTCCTCCTCCTTTGGATATCTTCGTTGTAGCATATATTCCATCCATCCTCCATTAATGGCACTAACGAGCTTGACAAATGATTTTACTACATTTACACTCAATAAGCCATTAGTACCGATAATGGTGGTTGTAAGAACATCATCAAAACATAAGGGCTAACAATCTCCCCCTTTTTGATGATGACAACCAACCATTATATAAGAGCAAAAATGAAATAGCTTATAGATAGGTGCTCCCCCTATCTATGAGCTCCCCCTAAATATATGCAACAAATGAGGAGATTTCTCTCCCCCTTTGTCACCATCAAAAATGGGGTAAAGAGAAATGCCAAATGCAAAATGCAACTAATCAAGCAAGCAATGTAGAACTTTCACATAGTGCATAAGCCCAAACCATTTCTTATGCGACAAAAATCATCCTCTCCAAGAGGCTTAGTAAATATATCCGCTAGTTGAGATTTGGTGTCAACAAATACTAGGGATACATCTTGTCTCTCTACATGATCGCGTAAGAAATGATGGCGCACGTCAATATGCTTAGTTCTAGAATGCAAAACCGAATTTTTGGAAATATTTATGGCACTTGTGTTATCACAAAAGATTTTAATATTTTGAAAATTCAAATCATAGTCAACTAAACTTTGTTTCATCCATAAAACTTGAGCACAACATAAGCCGGCGGCAATGTATTCCGCTTCCGTAGTGGACAATGCAACACAATTTTGTTTCTTGGAAGCCCAAGAAACAAGGGAATTTCCTAAGAATTGGCATGTTCCACTAGTACTCTTGCGATCTACCTTACATCCGGCAAAGTCGGCATCACAAAAACCATATAAATCAAAAGTGGTGCTTTTTGGATAAAACAAACCAAGGTTAAAAGTTCCATTAACATACTTAATGATCCTTTTAACCGCAATTAAATGAGATGCTTTTGGAGACGCTTGAAAACGTGCACATGCACATACACTAAACATGATGTCGGGTCTACTAGCGGTGAGATAAAGAAGACTACCTATCATACCTCGGTATAGTTTTTGGTCCACATCTTCACCACTCTCATCCGCATCAAGCTTAACACTAGTACTCATGGGAGTAGGCGCATGCTTAGAATTCTCCAACTTGAATTTCTTCACCAATTCCTTCGCATACTTGCTTTGTGAAATGAAGATCCCATCCTTAGTTTGCTTGACTTGGAGCCCGAGAAAGAATGTAAGCTCTCCCATCATACTCATCTCAAAGTGATCCTGCATAACTTTAGAAAATTCCTTGCACAAGGATTCATTAGTAGCACCAAAAATAATGTCATCCACATATATTTGAACCAAAATGAAATCATTTTTCCTTTTTCTCACAAAAAGTGTGTTATCAATTGTTCCTTTTGAAAAACCATTTTCAATAAGAAAACTAGAGAGGCGAGCATACCAAGCCCTAGGAGCTTGTTTCAACCCATATAAAGCTTTTTGTACCCGGTAAACATGATTAGGAAAAGCATGATCTATAAAACCGGGGGGTTGCTCAACATACACTTCCTCTTCTATAAAACCATTTAAGAAAGCACTTTTGACATCCATTTGAAATAGTTTGAAATTTTTAAAACTAGCAAATGCCAAAAACATCCTAATAGATTCCAACCTTGCAACCGGTGCAAAGGTTTCATCATAGTCTATGCCCTCCTCTTGATTGTATCCTTGGGCAACCAAACGTGCTTTATTTCTAGTTACAATGCCATGTTCATCAAGTTTGTTTCTAAAAACCCATTTTGTACCAATAACACTAGCATTGTTAGGTCTAGGAACTAACTTCCAAACTTCATTTCTTTGAAAATTGTTTAATTCTTCATGCATAGCCAAAACCCAAAACTCATCATTTAAAGCATCATTAACCTTTTTAGGTTCTAGTTGAGATAGAAATGCAACATTACCACATTCACTCAAGGCTTTTGAGCGAGTTATAACTCCTTTTGAAGGGCTCCCAATGATTTGTTCCTTTGGATGATTTGATGTGAATTTCCAAGCTTTAGGTGGTTCAACTTGATCTTGAGCGTTTGTGCTATCCACATCCTTTTGAACTTCTATAGAGGGAGTGTCATTGATTTGCAACAAGTCCAATCCTCCCTCAATATCATCATCATCATCTTTCCTAGGCAACACAACTTGAGAGCCAACATTAGTCTCATCAAAAGTAACGTTTATAGACTCTTCAACAACGAGGCTTCGTTTATTGAAGACCCTATAAGCCTTACTTCGAGGTGCATAACCCAAGAAAATACCAACATCAATTTTGGAATCAAATTTATCATGGTGATCTTTTGTATTTAAAATAAAGCATTTGCAACCAAAGACACGAAAATAACCAATGAAAGGAGTTTTTCCATAATAAAGTTCATAAGGAGTTTTCTTAAGCTTTGGTCTAATCAAAACACGATTTAAAACAGGGCAAGCCGTATTGACGGCTTCCGCCCAAAAATATTTTGGTAAATCAAATGAGTTTAACATAGTGCGTGCCATCTCTTGTATGGTACGATTTTTCCGTTCAACAACACCATTTTGTTGTGGTGTTCTAGGAGCGGAAAACATATGAGTTATACCATGATGAGCACAAAAATCATAGAAAAATTCATTTTGAAATTCACCACCATGATCACTTCTTATTTTAACAACTTTCAAATCCTTTTCATTTTCAATTCTTTTAACATGATTAGCAAATTCTTCAAAACAATCATTTTTCTTAGCAAGAAATATTGTCCATGTAAAACGAGAAAAATCATCAATAATCACAAAAACATAGTGTTTGCCTCCAAGAGAGGTAACACGCATAGGACCAAATAAATCAAGATGAAGTAATTGCAAGGGTTTAGAAGTCGATACCTCATGGATGGATTTGAAAGAAGACTTTGTTTGTTTACCTTTGGCACAATCCTCACAAATTGTATCTTTTATGAAGTGCAAGCTAGGTAGCCCTTTCACAAGATTCTTCTTAGACAATTTTGATATTAACTCCATATTTGCATGTCCAAGTCTCTTGTGCCAAATCCAAGGATTTTCATCAATTGCCGCAAGACACTTCACATCTTGATTCACTAACTCATTCATCTCAAAAATGTAAACATTAGACTTGCGATTTGCAATAAAAACAATTTTTCCATCCATACTAATGATGCATTTATCCGGTTTAAAAGAAATATCAAAACCTTTATCACTTAATTGGCTAATGCTAAGAAGATTATGATTCAAGCCATTTACTAAATAAACATCTTCAATAATGGGTGAGGGTTTCTTACCAATAGAACCGATACCAATGATTTTACCTTTCTCACCACCACCGAAGGAGACATTGCCTCCTTCAATCCTTGATAGGGTTGCAAATAACTCTTTGTTGCCCGTCATATGATGTGAGCAACCACTATCAAGGTACCACATCTCCTTACGTCGTTGCCGTGACGTTCCCTACAAAAGAAGAAGATGAAGGTGTAGTAGCTTTAGGTACCCATGTCTTGGGTCCTTGGTGGTTAGTAGTTTTGGTACCTTTGGGTACCCATATCAAACCATAAAAATCTTCATTGTCTTTAATTCTACAATGAGTAGAAATGTGTCCATGTCTCATACAATAGGTGCATACAAAATTTCTTTTGTATGTACGAATGTTAGAACCATGAAACCTATTTCTACCATGGTGATTGTAGTTGGCATAAGCATGAGTGGGTCTAGTCCTACAACCCTCAATTTCTAGTCTTTCAATCTTTGATCTTAATTGCTTGTTCTCAAAATCGAGATCTCCAAGCAATTCATCTTTTAGAGCAAGAGAGGTTGTTAGTTGTTCTAGCTTAATATCACAAGAGGCATGCAATTTTTTGAAAGAAGAGTATTCTTTAGACATTCTTTTAAATTCAAAGTTCAACTCTTCTAAAGCCATAGCTATGTCACATTGCATATAAAAAGATTCACTTTCGGCCTCGGATATTACCTCATGTTCATTTGCCATGAAACAAACATTTGGGTCATGAAGAGCAAGTTTGGCTCCTTCTTCATCACTATCCGAGTCACTTGGTTCGGATTCTTCCCATCCGGCATACATAGCCTTCTTCTTCTTGTACTTCATGTACTTTTCTTTGAGCTTGGGGCAATCCTTAGCGATGTGACCCGGTTCATTGCACTCAAAACATTTACCTACACGAGAGGAAAACTTGTTGTTAGATCGAGGGTTAAATTTTTTGTTCATTTTTATAAGTCTAGAGATTCTTCTAGAGAGATGAGCCACTTCTCTAGAAAAATCGACTTCACTCTCCGACGACGAAGATGAGTTGTCACTAGCTCCCTTGAGAGCTATGGTCTTCAATTTTGGTGACGGCTCCTCAACTTCGCGTGATGACACTTCCTCCTTTTCCTTCCCCTTGAGCTTCTTCTCATGCACTTTGAGCTTTCCGATGAGGCTATCAAGAGCTAAGGTAGTGAGGTCATGAGCTTCCTCAATGGCCGTAGCCTTGGGCTCCCATGCCGGAGTCAATGAGCGAAGTATCGAAGTATCTTGTAATTCATCTCTTGAATGGATAATTGCTTATCTAGACCATGTAATTCATTGATGATATTAGTAAAACGAGAAAACATAGCATCAATGGATTCATTTGGAAGCATTTTAAATAGCTCATAATCATGCATAAGTCCACTAATCTTAGATTCCTTAACTTGGGGTGTTCCTTCATGTGTGACACATAATTTTTGCCAAATTTCGTATGCGGTTGCACACGTGGAAACTCTATTATATTCATTAGGGGAAAGACCACAAATTAAGGCGTTCATAGCCTTAGCGTTGAGATTAGCTAGGTGCCTTTCTCCATCGGTCATGTTCCCGACTTTGGACTTTTCTTCATATTTCTCTTCTATGAGCTCTAGAATGTCAAGGTCTATGCAACGAAGGTAAATTCTCATCCTAGCCTTCCAATAAGCAAAATTAGTGCCGGTGAGGAGAGGTGGTCTAGTTGTGGATTGTCCTTCTAGCATATGCATATTCAAAGAGGCCTCTATTAGATCTTTTCTCTAAGGTTGTTAAACCAAAAACCGATATAGAGACCAAGCTCTGATACTAATTGTTGGACCCTAGAGGGGGGGTGATTAGGGTCAAGAGGCTCTAATATGCAATTTAAAACTCAGCACAAGCAAACCACAAAACAGAAGTGCAATCAAATAGAAAGAGATAGAGTTAGGAATCGTTATCCTTGACGCGCGATGTGTTAACGAGGTTCGGCCCGCTGACCTACGTCCCCGCTCCCCACTCTCGAGGAGAAATCCACTAACACATCCGGTTTGGAAGCCGGAACTTCGTCTACACAGCGATCCCACAAGATCTCTCTCTCACTACACAGTTTTGACCTCACAGATCACACTCCCTCACAGTAGATCTCCACAGATCTCAAACACACAGCAGTAGAAGAAAAAACAAGCAAGAACCTCTCTTTACACAAGCCCCTATAGCAAAGAGAAGAGTACTGAAGCTGGGAAGTGAAACACACTTGAAACAAGGAGAAAAGCAGAGTTTTGAAAATTTTCTCAGGAAACAGAAAAAGCTCTCTGGTTTTCAAACGTTAGGGCTTAGAGGAAGAGAAGAGGTCTGGGGATTTTATAGGAAAGTTTTAATCATTTTAAAACAAAAACAAATCTACCCAAATGAGATAATAATCTCTTCTTCAGACCCTCATCACAGACTGTGCCAATCACTAACAAGTGAAAGCACAGGGTTCGAGGCAAACGACCGTTTTAAAAAAGTCGCGGCTGAACAGAGGCAAAAATCGGTTGACCGAAGAAAATATCGGTCGACCGAAAAATACCTTCGGTCGACCGACCGAAAAAATCGGTCGACCGCCAGCAGCTAAGGAGTTTTGACAAAACATCCAGAGACTCATCGGTCGACCGGCACGGTCGACCGATTAAGGGTTGAGAAATTCGGTCGACCGTATCGATCGACCGACAACACTCTGGAGACATAGTGAAGAAAGGTCATCGGATCGGTCGACCGGACCGGTCGACCGATTTCTGACATATTCTGAAATCAGGTTATTTGACCAAGTTGAAATATTTCCAAAATATTCATTTGACCTCTGAAAATTCTGAAACTTTGTAAAATGTTTTTAATACTAAAAACAAACTGCTTGGAAAAAGAATTTTGCAGATAGGTACTCAAACTTGTGAAAAATAGTATTTTGTGAAAAACGCTTAAAAGCACAAGTTTAAAAACGTTCGTTGTAGCATATATTCCATCCATCCTCCGTTAATGGCACTAACGAGCTTGACAAATGATTTTACTACATTTACACTTAATAAGCCATTAGTACCGATAATGGTGGTTGTAAGAACATCATCAAAACATAAGGGCTAACAATATGTGTTTATCAAATTAACTCATGTTGAAAGTGTGTCAATCTAACACAATCTAACATACATGCACAAAATCTCGGTGTGCGTGACCACATCTGAAGTTTACTATCATCCTAGGTGTTTAACAATCACTAATATCATAGTCTATCATCATAAGGTCGAGAAATCCATTCGACATCCAATTCTAACCCTTATAAACATGCACAGCCAAAAACAAACTGACGGTCGACCGTGGCGGTTGACCGCGACGAGCTCCAGAGACTTCACAGGTCTCTGTCCTGCACGCGGTCGACCGTGAGCCCTGATTCCAGATTCTCAATTTTTTTGTGTATGTCAAGTTCACATCGTGTTTTTGTGATTCAAACATGATTAAATCTTCATAAAACTTATATGCAAACATGTCACAACAAATATGAACATCTGGACATAACTCAACAACTACAAACTTGATTTTATGCATTAGATTTGTATTCAAAACCCTAAAAACATGCATAAAAGCTCAAAATAATGAATCAAACTCCTTTCTTTAGATTAACCATGTTTTAAAATCATCTTCAGGTCTTAAATACTTCTGTAAAAATCATTCTCCACCTTTTAAGCATAGAAAGACCTAGTCTCTTTACATATAATACAAAAGTAGTTGACTTTATTCATAAATTAGTCATTTAGGCTCTACAAAACATGTTTAAAACTCTTTAAAAAATGTTTTAAAAACTAGGAGGGGGATTAGCAGAGATGATACTCGCCTGTGGTTGTAGGAAATTGTGTTAGAAGCAACGTCGAAGGAGATCTCCACTCCAAAAGCCAAAAATCACCCAAAAATCCACTTGAAAGCCTTCAATATTCTCCAAGAAATCAAACTAGGGTTTGGAGGGTTTTGGTTGCTGTTAGGGTTCTTAGGAAAACTAAGAAATATGTGAAAAACTCATATATATATCAGGGGAAAATAGATATGGGTTTAGAAATCTGAAACCAACTCAAAACAGGAGAAAAACAAACTGCAGGTATCGCGGTCGACCGTGGCGGTCGATCGGGTTGCGGTCGACCGCGGCGGTCGACCGGACCGGACATTTCTAGCTTTCATATGTTTGGCCATTTGTGCATGTTTCAACTCTTTTCTCTCTCATGTATGAACTCGTTCATACTCAAAACACATGGTATTATACTCATATACTATTAAATGATATTTATCATACTAAATACCCACATATTATAATTTATCACACATTAATTATATTATTTATAAATTATCGGGGTTTTACACACATCATCAGCTTCAACATGTATTGGGTGAACAGGACATTCTGGTTGTGGGACTGGGAATGGTGTTAATTGAGGAATGTTCTCTGCTGTAGCCATCTCCATAAGAACTAGCACCCACAATGCACCAATTTGCATGGACATGAACTTTTGAGCTGTGCCATTAACATTGAGTTGTTCACATGATTTATCATTTCACCTGTGAACAATAAGTGTGAAGACAATGTTTTAGTGCTTTGTGCACAGAAAAGTTTTTGGTGCTTTACGCACAACATTTCGTCTAATATTTGCTTTCTAAAACATGAGGTGAAAAGCATGCTCCCACTGTGGTCGCCAAAAATTTTGTAATGGTCGGAATTCCAATGTGTATATTTTATTAAAAAAAGTTCAATGTAGTGCTAGTAACAATTAGAGGAGAAATAATATTTGCGTTAGCTAATCTCTTCTTGACCAAGCCATATCACCAATCTCAATGAAAGTAGAGCAATCCTTAAATATTTACTCGTTACGTACATATTAGTATGCCTTTTTTTGTAAGAAGGTTGTGAAGTGTATGTTTTTGGAAATTTATTTCTTCCTATTAATTACTCTTATTAATAAAAACTCCTGATTAGTAGAAAGCAAAGAATTAAACAAACATAAAAATGCAAAGGACCTTATCGTTGCTGTTTCAAACTCAAGTCTCTCTTTCTTTCTAATTTCTCTCAGTCTTTTCTCAATCTCTTTTTCATTATATTTTTTTGTACATTTCACGTTGTTTCCCCCCCCTTTGTGTGACGAAAGGAATGTCTCTTTATAGGAAAGGCTAGGGGAAGTTGTCGCAAGGTGTTGAAAAAGGATTGACGGGGGAGTTATGATAGCTTCCTTATCAAAAATTTATTATCAAGATTGTTGCGTTCGTTTATCATAACAAACATTTTCTTTACTTTTCACTTCACATTTGTTTATCCTCTTATCTTTTGTGTTTCTTAAAATAAGTGTTATGAGAAGCCTGTATACCTTCAAGCTAAAATTAGGCTAGTATAAGGGTGAGTATCCTCGAGCTTGATTTTATTGCCAAGGCTTATGATTTATGATAATACCATTGTATTGAAATTGACTGTAGGCGTATAAAACTGCTTATAGTCCCTTAACAAAGCTCAACACGGTGATTCAACAAACCATCGGACCATCGGGCGATATATCCAAGCTGGATCGTTAGACCACAACACTGAAGCGGATTTACTACCAAATTAGGATCCGGATTGCCAAATCAGAATCCAGATCAACACCAAAGTTCGGATTAACTACAAAATCGGATCAACAACGAAGCTCGGATAAACCACGAAACGGACGAAACTACACACCCCGGGAAGAGCTCGGCCAAGACCGAGCCACTCAGGTGGCTCACCGAGCCACCAAGGTGGCTCACCGAGCTACCTTGTTCTAGGTGCGGCCACCACCGAGCCACCAAAAGGTGGCTCAGTGGCCGAGCCGCCAAGGTGGCCGGCCGAGCCACCTTGGTGGCTCACCGAGCCACCTCTTGGTGGTTCGGTGGCCGAGCCACCAAGGTGGTCGGCCGAGCCACCTGGCTGAGCCACGGATCTGGGCTCAGATCTGAGCCCAGATCCGACCTGAATAGCCTATAAATAGAGGGGGCAGGCTCATTGTTGAGACTTGGAACTTTTGATGTGAAACTCTGCCGGATTGAGAATTGAACTTCGGAGTTTTTGGAGCTTTGAAGACTTGGACTTTTCAGATCTGGTTCTTGGCGATCGTCCATGTCAAATAAGGCAGAAATTCAAGAGAGATCAGATCTGAGATCCATACGGTTATCCTCTAGATCAAAACTTAGTTTTTGATCCCGAGAATAGTATCGATTTCACTTGGTCGATTTCGATTACTTAGGGCTATTATTTCCTTGGTGAAATAATCCCCTCGGCTGTTATTTCCTTCGTGAAATAACACCCGTCATACCGTGTAGATCCGACCGGATCAAGATCGCGCAGTGGTCCACGGATTAACCCCGGCGTAGGTAAAGAACCCACACAAGTAAGAGACCGCAAAACAGGATCTTGTGATTTGTTCGAGAAAAGGAAAGTTGTAATTTTTCTTTTTTCTTTGATTTTGTTGTTACCGGATCTTATAAAAAGACCGGATCTTTTGTAACCGATAAACTGTTGCTTAAGAAAACAATGACATCAATGAAAACGATTTTCCCCGTGAACAATCTGGCGACCACAGTGGGAGCCACCGATCTCACTGCCAAGATCGTTGCGTCGCAGCCGCGGATCTCGATCCCGATCGAGGAGGAGGTCGAGTATGAATTCGACCAACAAAAGTTCGAGGAGTATCTGTCATCCTCATCCGGATCCACCTCCCCCCGCAAGTCCAAGAAGTTCTCCTCCAGGAAAAAAGTCCGTTGGTATGAAGAAGTGCAGAATGCCAACAAAGATCTCACCCCAATTGATACCGAAGTTGCATCGGGTGAAGCTCCACCGACCTCCAACCAGGTCAAATCTGTTCTCGCCAACGCCTCCGCCGTTGAAGGAGTAGTGACTCTTTCAAAGAGAGCCCGCCAGAGGCGACGTCAACGCCTGGCGCGGCAACTCGCAAAGGCAATGGAGTCCACTAACGGAATCCGCTATCACGCGGATATGAAGAACAGGAGAGGCAAACAGCCTCAACAAACAATGAATGGCAGCACCTCCAAGCCGCCAACGAATGAATGGATCCGTGTCAAACAGAATTGTTCAACACTTGATGAGCGCATTTGCAAGCGTCACGCACTGTCAGCGCAAGCACGGGCTCAAGTCCAGGAAGCCCGCAGAAGACTGCAGAAGGAAGTGGCCAAAAAGCCGCCACCAACCCGCCAAGTCTGGAGGCCGAAGTCTGAAGCAGCGATTCAGGCTAAAGAGCAACCTTTGCAGCCTTCAGTAAAAGTTCAACCTCTGGCAAACCAACCTAAATCGCCAATAATTCCCATAGCTACTCCGGGAGATCACGCAGAATCATCCCGAAGAAAGAAGTCAGTTTTGGAGCGCCTCGGTCCACTTCCCGATGGACGATGCAAAGCTCCAGTTCAAGAACGTTTAGGCCCGATAAAGAAGCCCTGAACGATTCAACATGCTGGGAGTCGCCGCCACCCTCAACATGACAAAGAGATCAGGGCAGATAGGCGCACCAATTTGCGTATTGAAGTCCAAGAGCCCGCTGAGAACTCACGCCCACAAAGGCATGTTTCGAGGCGCGTGACTTTTGAAAGCCCAAAGAAGGCAGTTCGCCCTCAGAAGGAAACATTGTCGTCTGATGACGATAGCGTTATACCTGAGAAGTCATGCCAACACACGACAGGTTACTCCGACCTTTAAGCAGATGAGTTGTACTATCATGCTGGGGGTACGAGTAAAACCAGGAAAAGGAGTCCTCGAGAACTAAAGACTCAATGCCCTTGTTCCAAACTCATTCGGGCAGTATTGTCGGAGTGCAACTACACCAATACAGTCCCCGAGAGAATTTTGGTTTTCGAAAGGCTCAGTACTAAAACGCCAAAACCAAGGCCTAGGCGTTTCCGACGAAGAAGATCGGTGGTTGAAGACGAAGAATTTCCGAGGGTCACCACTAATATGACCAGCAAAGGGACATCGACACGGGATAATCCCAAGTCGATTCCGAAAGCATCCCGATGTATAACACATCTACAGTCTGGAACCATCATACGAGCAACTTATGGTAGGATTCGGACAAGGTTACCTTCAGAAGATGAAGAATCGGATGTCGGCTCTACGGTCGCATCAGATAATACGGTATCCAGCGAGGGACAACCCCGCGAGGCACTTATGATAAGTGCGGAACAAGTGGCCAAGATGCTCGAAGAAGCCATGGCTAAACAACAAGAGAGCTTCAAGTTCGAAATGCAGATGGCCATGCAGAATATGAGAGAAATGCATGACCAACAAATCCAAGCACTGATGAACCAGCAAGGCAAACCAAGTCGTTGTAACCAGGTTAATCAGGAAGATGAGGACACAAATGCGAATGAAGCTCATAATGCTAATAATCCTCCCATCAATGCAGGGGGTGGTAACGAGAATGCTAGCGAAAACACAGGTAAAAGTTTGAAGATTAAAAACCTCATGAGCAAAATCAATACATTGATTTCCGCTCAAGAGATGAAGAAGACATGCATTCCTTGTCCATACCCAAGAGAATAGGAATCGATCCCGTATCCGGTGAAGTTCAATCTAATTAACTTCACGCCGTTTAATAGGATGGGTTCACCCACTCAGCATTTGATTTACTTCAAATCACACCTGGGGGTTATCTCTGGTAATGAGCCTCTGATGGTACGGTCCTTCATTGGCACTCTTCGTGGAACCGCCTTCGATTGGTATCACCGCCTCAAGCCAGGAAGTGTGAATAGCTGGGACGACATGGAGACTAAATTCCTCACCAATTTCTTCGACGACGACACCGAGATATCCATTGGGTCGTTGCTTGACGAGAAACAAAAAGATAGGGAATTGGTTGATACCTTCGTCAAAATGTTCCGGAACAAGGCGATGAACTGTTGGGACCCGATCATTGAGGAGTTCATTCTCCAGACTTGCCACAACAACCTCGCATTAGACGTGTTGGAAGCAATGGGGACAGCACCATCCAAAACATGGAAGGATTTGAAGGTCCGAGGAGAGCAAGCCGAGCGATTCCTCAGAAGAAAGAAGGCGGAAAGAGGCCAACAGGCGACGAATGCTCCGCAACAGAATTTCGTCCCACGAGGGAAAGGTAAGGCACATGCTAATGCAGTTGATGCTAATCAAACTTTCCAATTGCAACCTCAGCAACAGCCGCAGCAACGAGCACCACAACAGTCGCAGTCGCAATGGCAACAACGACCTCAGAAGCAGAAATCTTCGGAGCCAAGGTTTCCTAAAGTGTACTCCTTCAAAGATGACGAAGTTCCTAGCATCTTTAAGTACCTGTTGAAAAATAACAAAATTCAGCTGCCGTCGATCGTGGATCAAGAAGGGGCTAGCAAAGTGACGGATCCGAAGTATTGCGCATACCATAGAGCGGTCCATCACCCTACAAAGTCATGCTACCATCTCAAGGATAAGATTCAGGCGTTAATTGATGTAGGCGTCATAACCCCGAAGCCGTCCAAGAATGTCGGAGCAAATGCAGTATCAATCAGCTTTGGATCAGTGCCCACAGCATGGTTCGAACCAGAACGCATCACCAAAGTTAGAATGAAGATAGTGAATGACGACCCATATGGACAGCACCAAAAAGGACTTGTGCCATACACAGCCCCAAACGACGAAATCCTCTGGGTTCATCCCGATCTAATTGAAGACGATCAGTGGACGACTTCCTCGACCAAAAAGGGTAAAGGCAAGTCCTGCAATGCTACATCCGCGATCTTCGAAGAGTATGGTAATGAAGCTCCTACCTTCCCGCTCTCCGAAGAAGAACAAGAAGTCTTTGCAACTAGAAGTGGAAATGAGTATCACTTCAACTATCCATCACCTAGTGATCAGTTAGCTGAGCAGGGGGTGACTAAGCAAGGACCAGCCAAAACTCTCACGAAGCTGGGTATGATTACGACTCCTAGACCGGTTGAAGAAGTTCGACGACAGCCGGTTAATAAATAGAAAGAAATGAAGCCCAGGAGGTTCAGAATCCAAAGCAGTCTTGTTTTAATCGTCCGATTGGAAGAGATAAACCAGAAAGCTCGAACACTCCGCACGTCTTCGGTATTATGGCTCAACTAGCTAACATCCCAACGCGGATAACATTCTATGAGTTGCTACGGTTGTCTAAAGAAACCAGTGAAGCCTTGCAAGAAGCCTTGGCCAATTCAGAAGTGTTCCTTACTCGGATCAAGCCGGCACCTGAAGAGCCAGAACTGTTAATTCAACACTGCAATATAGCGGCTAAAAACCTTCCCTGGATTACCTTCACCAAAGAGGATATGCAGACGAAGAATTCAAACCATGATCGACCCCTATATTTCATTGGGTACAATGGCTCCAGAAAAGTCAACCGAATCCAAGTGGATCCGGGTTCTGCTGTGAGGATTATGCCGCTTCGCATTTCCTTGGCATTCTAGTTAGTAAGTTGGCGTCCACAGGCACTGTTATCTATGGATTCAACACTAGCGGGTCAAGACCCTTGGGTAAGATCCGGGTAAAATGTCAAATGGGAGATTTGAAGACAGAAGTCACATGTTATGTGATCGATGCCGATACTTCATATAACTTACTATTGGGTCGGCCTTGGATCCATAGTAACGTTATAATCCCCTCCACTCTCCATCAGTGTTTGAAATATGTCGACACTGATAATAAGGTTAGGACGGTGGTCGCGGATAAGCAACCATTCAAAGGGTATGAGAATTATTTCACTGATTCTCTCCTTTATGGTAACGAATCCGATACTGAATCATCAGCCCCTAGCACGGACAACGGAGAAGAAGCTGATACCGAAGCCGGACTTGATTACAATGGAGGTTATGTTTTAAACGACATTGTACCCTTTGTAATCAACCTTGACGATGAACAATCGTCAGATGGCAGTTGTAACTGACAACTTGCTAATAATGAAATAAATAATGATTTAGAGTACTCACTGTCTCTTGATGATGTAATAAAGGGATTGTATGATAATCCTGATTTATATGTGCCGCTTCGATCGTCCTATGTAGCAAAGAAACGCCTCCAGCATTCTTTTGGAATAACCTTGGTCATTCCTACCAAAATAGGAGGCGAAAGAGAAGTGATTTACGGTAAAGGAGAGGGTTTTCCATTACCGGATTATTTCTTAAGGGAAGATGAGAATGATGACAAACCTGGTCAGCATTTATCTAAGTATAGTCCGGAAGCGCGCAAGCTCATGGAAAAACAGGGATATGATTTCACACTCGGAGAAGGTTTATACTTCGATCGAGGTCCCCGTATTCCAGCCAAAGCAGCATATGTACCAAAAGGGAAACCGGATGATTTTAATAAATTTAGACGAGGGTTAGGGTATGAATCTTCTTCAGAAGACGAATGTTGCTGGTTAATCAATAACCAATCATCTGAGCAATACAAAGATGGGTACCCGTCAGATTCCTCGGAATGTGATTCCGATATAAGTCTGGGGGAAGCATTCAAAGCCCTAATGGCGAACATGGCTACAGCTGATTCGTCCACGATGGAGAACGATGATCAAATGCCAACATGGGAAGACTCGTGGGTTCATCACCTGAACATGCAGTATGGTGATAGGTTCGAACAGAGAGAACCCCCCACTGAAGATAAAATAGTCCAAATTAACATGGGTGATGAGGCCAATCCAAAGTCTATATTCATCAGCGATAGTCTTCCCTCAAATGAGAAGGAGGAATTAATTGCTCTCATCAGGGAATATATTGACGTCTTCGCTTGGAACTATGAAGACATGCCAGGACTCGACCCCCGTGTAGCAATGCACCGCCTCGATATCAAGTCGGATGCCAAACCTGTCAAACAACAGCAAAGACGGTTTTGTTCGCAGATTATGGAAGCCATTGAGGCAGAGGTTAAGAAATTGATCGAATCAGGATTCATCCGAGAGGAGCAATGTCACGCCCCGCTTCCCAAAATACCGGGGAAACGGAACGTGAACAAGCCCGTGACGTATTAGGTTGAGTAGAAATAAATAATAAAACTCTTTCTACTCAATCTAATACGCTAAGCGTCAAAAATATAATATACGAAGTCACAGGCCCCCGATCACACATAGCAAGAGTATAATGAATAACTCAGAATGGAAAAGATACATATCAAAAATAGAATATCATCCAGGACACAGAGTTGGGTCAAACACGCCCTTATTACAAAACGGTCCAACTAAAAATATAAAATACATAGTCCAATAGAAATAAAAGGAAAGTACTGCTAAAACAACTAAATCCAACATCAGACTAAAGTAAGGTTCTGCAAAAGAGATCTAGCGCTCATCAACTACTACAGAAATAAAAGTCTAAGCTTCAGGTTATTCTTCTGATCCATCTGGAAGATCTTATTGCTGCAAATCATCTGGCTCCTGTACTATCCCGAACTGAGGCTGCTCATCTCCTAAATCTGACGTACACCAGAGAAAAACAGGTGTACGTCAGCGTGTGCGTCACACGGCAAGATCCCACAGGGAGAAATAGGAACGATCGAACGACCAAAGCAAAAACAGTAATAATAGTAAAAGAAACATGCTACTGGAATACAAATAATCTAAATGCAATCTACCACTAGAATATAATAATCAGGAGAATCCAAGAAAGTCAACCAAGTAACAAGTCGATCATGCAGCCAACGATCAGAATAATCATCCAAGTAACAAGGTCATACACTAGATGAAATTAATACTTAAAAATCTACAACTCGAGACGTAGTACGTCGAGCGAAATAATCCAAACAAGGAAACCCTCATGTATATACCATATGTCTTAAATTGTAGATAATTAAATATTAATCCCGATCTATGTATAAGAGAAATACAACAGGCCTACATCTTACAAGAGTCCATAATCACCTCAAGTAACAAGGCCATGTAACTAGCCATTCTATAACAGGTCACTGGTACAAATCTCACACAGAGTCAACGTTCATATCATCTTATAACTGATTGTTCGCACATCATCCAAGCAAATAAATCCATGAACCAAAGTAGCGACACCGATCTACTTTGACTCAACAAACCAACCCCAGTGGCGACACCGATCCACTGGTACGAGCCTGGAAGACATATCAACAATCATATCCAATCACATGAACAAAGACTTTCCCACCCCAACTCTTCTTGCTTTT
This sequence comes from Asparagus officinalis, assembly GCF_001876935.1. Classification (NCBI taxonomy): domain Eukaryota; kingdom Viridiplantae; phylum Streptophyta; class Magnoliopsida; order Asparagales; family Asparagaceae; genus Asparagus; species Asparagus officinalis. The sequence goes on from NC_033800.1 coordinate 93,235,382, forward strand.
CTAAGTCAACACAACACATGTCTCTAGGTCACACAAGGCCACTATGGTCATGACTGCTAATGGTTCTCAATCACAGCAAGGCAATAGTAATGTAACAATTCATGTGCAATAATATCATGACATATCATGTAATAATGATTTGTTATAGTATATATATATAGGTATATATGAAAATAGTAATATTATAATGCACTAGAGTGAAGAAGAAATCTTTCAGTTAAGTCCGACGATAGATAGATCGATGCAGAATAAAGAAACAACTACTAACTGTCGAAAAGGAAGTATACACGCTAAACGAGGAAGCGATCCAACCAAAGGAAATATAGAAAATAATCATAAGTATAATGACGACATAACAAAGAATCCTATGACGTCAACGGGAAGAATTTCAAGATCTAGTTCCATTGTAGATAGGTCGGCACAGGAAACGAGAAACGATTTCGGATTCAATTTCGAATAATTGAGCAATAGAATGAATGAAAGAGTCTAAACAAATCATCCTAAGTGAAGAGGGGCTCAAATCAGGATTGTCAATAAATCAGGACGTTAATCTCCCCTCCCTATTTTAGTGAGAATGGCGAAATCGCCTACAAGAATAAAGTCGGTTCATCTCCACAATTTGGAGGAAATCAAGGCGTATAGCCGACACAGGAATGAAACCAAATACATAGGCATGAAGGCCATCCACCGCAATGATACACAGCCATAAATGAGTCAACGAATACAATACAAGACCATCAATAATATACAAGGCCGACAATTAATTATACAAGGGCTACAAAATAGATACGTTTCCGGCCTAATGCAAGCAAACCTATATGGAATTGTAGGCTATACATTTCAAGATAAGTTATAAGGGAAGCAACGGACGAAAGATGTGGATATAGCAATACGCCGAATCAAATGAGTATATCACATGAACTATATATTATGAGACTCCATTATGATTATGAAGCATGACTGTTATAGGATATATGAATCGGGCGGCATGTATAATAATTTCTTTTTAAGTATCTATTATTTATTTACTCAATAAACTTTACCATTTAATTGTAAACTAACCTAAAGATTAGCTTATTATTCAAAATATCCTTTAAAAAGTAATTTCCTTTAAATTATTCTAATCATAAGATCTTAATCTATTTATTCAAAAGTCTTTACAGAATAGTTTCTTTTAAAATATTTCTCATTATAATTATTCTAAACAATTTTTTAAATTTTTCTTTTTTCTTTTCAAAAAAAAGACACTCCATATTAATATCGTTCAGTCAAACCGATCCACGCAAAATATGAAAACATATAACATAATTATATTTACAGTCTAAAGCATGGCTATAATTATAATCCAGACTTAAAATTGGAATTGGCAAGGTCACGAGAAGTGGATTGCTGCCGTGGCGAAGGGGCCTAGATGAACGACGGCGACGATCCTGCGGATGCCGGTATAACAGGTATGAAACTGTGGGGGGTGTCGGAGCCTCTGTGGATGGTAATCGAGAAAACGAACAGCGGGAAGAGGACGGCGATAGGTGGGAATATAGTTAGGCAGGACAATACAAGGTGCGAGCTCAGATCTGGCTCGGATGATGGGGACTGCGAGGGGCAGGTCATCGGCGCGGTACGATGGGCCGGTGACAGCGTCACAGAGTTTGGGGTGCTCGGGGTGGTTGAGTCAACGTGATCTGGATTGGAGTTCGGCAGATTGAAGAGGAGGTGGTGGCAGGGCGTACGTGACGGGGAGAGAGGCGGCGGATCTGGTGGCGGTTGAAGGAGGAATCGTGGTCGGTGCTCAGCGGAGCAGCGCTTAGCAGCGCGGCGCAAGATGGGCGGGCTAGGGTGTGCCACGCGGTGAGTGAGGCTGTGAGCGGACAGAGAGAGAGCGAGAGCGAGAATGAGTAGCGACGGAACTCGGCTGCGGTACGAAGGTCTGGGGGGCTCAGGGCGGAACGGCGAGTCACCGCAGAGGCATGGCTGACGCTGTCGAGATTGAGGGCTCGGTGGCACGCTCGACGTTTGAGCCGCACGGTGAGTTCTGGAGGTCTGGCGGCCAGCAGCATCGGGGATGGATCCCGCCCTGCCGGCGGCGGTCAGCTGGGGATATGCAGCGCGGCTTAAGAGGAGTCTCGAGTCCATGAGGACGGCGCGTGAGCTGAGCCCGGTCGCTGCACGGTCAGAGGCGCGTCTGCGTCAGAAGCTGTGGATGAAGGAGCAAGAGAGCGGTGGTGCGACCTAAGGTGGGCGGAGAGGGGAGGAGATGGCCTGAGGGTTTCAGAGGGGGAGGTTGATGGGAGAGATGAAGTGAATGGAAGTGAGAGAGAGAGAGATGAGATTTTGTAGAGAGAAAGAGCTCGTGAGTGAGAGAGAGAGCACGAGAGATTAAAAAAAGAAGAGGGGGAAACACGAGGAGGGAATTGCGGGAAATGAGGAGGAAATTAAGGAGTGATTTAGGGGAAGCGGTGTAGGAGAGAGAGAGAGATACAGAGTGATACTGGTGAGCGGGAAAACGTAGGGAAAATACCCCTATGAAAAAAAAATACAAGAAAAATTATTCAAATAAATATTAAAAATTTATGGTTAAAATAATAATAACAATAATGAATAATTAACTATTAATTTAAAAAGTTTTACTGAACAGCTAAATTTATAATTAGCAAAACTATTAAAATATTATAATACTGTATTTTTAAATCATAGGAAATTAGGAAAAATACAAATACTCTTTTAGAATAATAATATTTAATATTTAAATACCAGAAAATTTTATTCAAATCAAAATCGAAAATCACGGTCCTTACATCCTACCCCCCTTAAAACAAATTCCGTCCTCGGAATTTAAACCCAAGAACAGAGATATGAAACGAAAGTGGGTACTCACAAATTGACGAGACAAGAAACAACGGGAAGCCCCAGAGTCAAAGGGTGATAAAGCAAGAACGAAAGGAACAAGAACGTTGCCTATTACAGGAGGTAGAAAATACATCTAAACTAGCACTCATAAATAAATCCTATCATAATATCATCAGGCAATACTAATAAGGAAAATCACATGCAAGTAGAATTGAGAATGAACCACTCTTACCTGTAATAACCTGGTCGTTTGCCTCAGTTTCCACGACTGTAATCATGAATGTCTGACATGGTGGTTGCTGCATCTGCGCTTCCTGATAAACCTGCTGCTGTGGAGGAAGTGGTCCTGCTCGAGGATAGGGTCTCTGCTGAGCCGGTGCTATTGGGGCAGGTCGAGGTGGAGCTGGAAGAGCTTCCCGAACTGGAGGTGGGGGCAAGTGGGTCTGTTGTCGCTGCGGACAGTTCTGATTGACATGGTCGGGGGATCCACATGTGTAGCACTGACGAAGACGCCTGCGACACTCCTGCTGGGTATGCCCAGCGTGCCCACAATAAGAACACTTCACTGAAGACTGGCCGCAAGTCTGCACTCCAGGGTGCTGATAGGGATGCACATGAGGAAGTGGTTGGCGTTGAGAAAACTGCTGTCGCTGCGGATTCTGCTGCTGCCTCGAAGGTGGACGCTCGTCATCTCGGGCTGGGGCTAATGGTGTCCTACTCTGGATCACATGTGGGTCTTCAGGCTCCTTTTGAACGCTCTCGATCTCGCGTGCTGCATCCAACACGGCGTCGTGGGTCGTAAGTGCTCTACCAGCTAGAGCCAATCTAATATACTTGTTCAGACCCTTCTGAAACTGATGCCTCCTAATCGTGGGGTCTGTAACCAAGTGGGGAGCATATCGGCTCAAAGAAGAAAACTCGGCCTCGTACTCATCAACTGTTCGCCCTCCTTGCTTGAGCTCAACAAATCTACGCAGGAGCTCATCTCGGGCTGACTGAGGAAAATATTTCCTGTTGAAGCGGTCTGTGAAGGTATCCCACGAAATCGGTCTCTCCAAATGAGCCTTCTCTGCAGTCCACCAAATCCGAGCGGTGTCAGAGAGCTGAATATCCATCAGATCCACCCATTCAGCATGGGGAATGCGAGTTACCGTAAGGATGGTCTCCGTGACCTTGAGAAACTCCTCTGCTGCTAAAGGTCCCTCGGCACCAGAAAAGGAAGGAGGCCGCATATATCGAAACTCTCTAACTCTAGACTCTGCACGAGGGGGAGGCTGGGGCTGAGGCTCCCGCTGTAGCTGCCCAGCCAGGAACTGCTGATTCACCACTAATCCATGAATCATCGCTAGGAGTTGGTTTGTGTCCACTTCTGACGGCGGATCACTACTACCGGACGAGTTACCATTGCCACGAGTCGTCACCATGGTTCTAAAGAAGGCGAGAATCAAGAGGAAAATTAAGGTCAAAATCAAGGTCAAAATCGGGTAAGTAAGTAGCTAAAACGTAGTTTATTAAAATAATAGTATAAGGGCTTAAACCAAGGTCAAAATCGGGTAAGTAAGTAGCTAAAACGTAGTTTATTAAAATAATAGTATAAGGGCTTAAACCTAGTCTTACGGATGAAATATGATATGCGTCTAAGTTATCTGTCATACTCTTACTAGTGGAAACTCAGGACCGTGACCTGCGTGGGCCACCAAAAAAACCTGTCACGCCCCGCTTCCCAAAATACCGGGGAAACAGAACGTGAACAAGCCCACGACGTATTAGGTTGAGTAGAAATAAATAATAAAACTCTTTCTACTCAATCTAATACGCTAAGCGTCAAAAATATAATATACGAAGTCACAGGCCCCCGATCACACATAGCAAGAGTATAATGAACAACTCAGAATGGAAAAGATACATATCAAAAATAGAATATCATCCAGGACACAGAGTTGGGTCAAACACGCCCTTATTACAAAACGGTCCAACTAAAAATATAAAATACATAGTCCAATAGAAATAAAAGGAAAGTACTGCTAAAACAACTAAATCCAACATCAGACTAAAGTAAGGTTCTGCAAAAGAGATCTAGCGCTCATCAACTACTACAGAAATAAAAGTCTAAGCTTCAGGTTATTCTTCTGATCCATCTGGAAGATCTTATTGCTGCAAATCATCTGGCTCCTGTACTATCCCGAACTGAGGCTGCTCATCTCCTAAATCTGACGTACACCAGAGAAAAACAGGTGTACGTCAGCGTGTGCGTCACACGGCAAGATCCCACAGGGAGAAATAGGAACGATCGAACGACCAAAGCAAAAACAGTAATAATAGTAAAAGAAACATGCTACTGGAATACAAATAATCTAAATGCAATCTACCACTAGAATATAATAATCAAGAGAATCCAAGAAAGTCATCCAAGTAACAAGTCGATCATGCAGCCAACGATCAGAATAATCATCCAAGTAACAAGGTCATACACTAGATGAAATTAATACTTAAAAATCTACAACTCGAGACGTAGTACGTCGAGCGAAATAATCCAAACAAGGAAACCCTCATGTATATACCATATGTCTCAAATTGTAGATAATTAAATATTAATCTCGATCTATGTATAAAAGAAATACAACAGGCCTACATCTCACAAGAATCCATAATCACCTCAAGTAACAAGGCCATGTAACTAGCCATTCTATAACAGGTCACTGGTACAAATCTCACACAGAGTCAACGTTCACATCATGTTATAACTGATTGTTCGCACATCATCCAAGCAAATAAATCCATGAACCAAAGTAGCGACACCGATCTACTTTGACTCAACAAACCAACCCCAGTGGCGACACCGATCCACTGGTACGAGCCTGGAAGATATATCAACAACCATATCCAATCACATGAACAAAGACTTTCCCACCCCAACTCTTCTTGCTTTTCTAAGTCAACACAACACATGTCTCTAGGTCACACAAGGCCACTATGGTCATGACTGCTAGTGGTTCTCAATCACCGCAAGGCAATAGTAATGTAACAATTCATGTGCAATAATATCATGACATATCATGTAATAATGATTTGTTATAGTATATATATATATAGGTATATATGAAAAATAGTAATATTATAATGCACTAGAAATGATGAAGAAGAAATCCTTCAGTCAAGTCCGATGATAGATAGATCGATGCAGAATAAAGAAACAACTACTAACTGTCGAAAAAGAAGTATACACGCTAAACGAGGAAGCGATCCAACCAAAGGAAATATAGAAAATAATCATAAGTATAATGACGACATAACAAGGAATCCTACGACGTCAACAGGGAGAATCTCAAGATCTAGTTCCATTGTAGATAGGTCGATACAGGAAACGGGAAACGACTTCGGATTCAATTTCGAATAATTGAGCAATAGTATGAATGAAAGAGTCTAAGCAAATCATTCTAGGTGTAGAGGGACTCAAATCAGGATTGTCAATAAATCAGGACGTTAATCTCCCCTCCCTATTTTAGTGAGAATGGCGAAATCGCCTGCAAGAATAACGTCGGTTCATCTCCACAATTTGGAGGAAATCAAGGCGTATAGTCGACACAGGAATGAAACCAAATACATAGGCACGAAGGCCATCCACCGCAATGATACACAGCCATAAATGAGTCAACAAATAGAATACAAGGCCATCAATAATATACAAGGCCGGCAATTAATTATACAAGGCTACAAACAATAATACGTTTCCCGGCAGCGAATTGCAAAGCAAACCTATATGGAATTGTAGGCTAATACATTCAAGCATAAGTATAAGGAAGCACGACAAAGATGTGATATCAGACAATAACGCGAATCAAATGAGTAATCACATGAACTATAATTACGAGACTCCATATGATATGAGCATGACTGTATAGGATAACTATGAATCGGACGTGCATGTATAATAATTTCTTTTAAAATATCTATTATTATAATTACTCAAAATAAACCATTTAATTTTAAACTAACCTTAAAAATTAGCTTATTAATTCCAAAATAATCCTTTACAAAATAATTTCCTTTAAATTATTTCTAATCATAAAATCATAAATCTATTTATTCAAAAGTCCTTTTACAAAATAGTTTCTTTTAAAATATTTCCTCATTATAATTAATTCTAAAAATATTCTTTAAAATTATTCTTTTCTTTTCTTTCTCAAAAAAAACACCTCATAATTAATATCGTTCATCAAACAATCCCACGCAGACATATCACAACATATAACATAATTATATTACAGTCTAAACATGCATATAATTAATTCGCAGATCTAAAATTGAATTGGCAAGTCCAGAGAAGTAGGATCTTGCCTGCGTGGCCAAGGGGCCTGATGACGAGGCGACAATGCCGCTGCGGATGCGGTATAACAGGTCTGAAACTGTGGGGGTTGTCGGAGCTCGTGGATGGCGAACGAACAGCGGGGAAGAGGACGGCGACAGGTGGGCTATAGGTGGCGACGACGACAAGGTGGAGCTCAGATCTGGCTCGAGATGGGGACTGGAGGAGGGCAGGTCGGCGGCGGCTACTGGGGCGGTGCGGGTCGCACAGAGTGTTGGGGGCTCGGGGGTGGTTGAGTCAACGGATCTGGTGGAGTCGGAGATGAAGAGAGGTGGTGCCTGAGGCGGTCGTGGGGGAGGAGGGCGGTCGGATTGGCGGGAGCGGCTGAAGGAGAGCTCGTGGTGGTTCTCAGGTGGAGCAGGGGCTTTGGCGAGCCGGTGGCGCAGGGCGCGAGCTCTAGGGGTGGTGCCACGGTGGTGAGGGCGGTTAGCTGGACAGAGAGAGAGAGAGGAGTAGCCAACGGCGAACTCGTTTGCGGTCGAGGGTGGGGACGAGCTCAGGTGGCGGCACGGCTGGAGCTTGTGAATTTGCGGGGCTGGTGGCGGCTTCGAGTTCGCGGTGGTTGAGGTCGGCGGCCAGAGCGCGTCGGGGATGGGAGGCGGCGGCGGTCAGCGTGGCGCTTAGCGGCGGCTTGGAGGAGTTCGAGAGGACGGCGGTGAGCTGGCGGTCCTGGCGCGGAGGCGAGGCGGTCATCAGATCTGATGGAGAGGGGGCAGAGAGCGGTGGTGCGGCCTAAGGTGGGCGGAGAGGGGAGGAGATGGCCTGAGGGTTTCAGAGGGGGAGGTTGATGGGAGAGATGAAGTGAATGGAAGTGAGAGAGAGAGAGATGAGATTTTGTAGAGAGAAAGAGCTCGTGAGTGAGAGAGAGAGCACGAGAGACTAAAAAAAGAAGAGGGGGAAACACGAGGAGGGAATTTCGGGAAATGAGGAGGAAATTAAGGAGTGATTTAGGGGAAGCGGTGTAGGAGAGAGAGAGAGAGATACAGAGTGATACCGGTGAGCGGGAAAACGCAGGGAAAATACCCCTATGAAAAAAAATACAAGAAAAATTATTCAAATAAATATTAAAAATTTATGGTTAAAATAATAATAACAATAATGAATAATTAACTATTAATTTAAAAAGTTTTACCGAACAGCTAAATTTATAATTAGCAAAACCATTAAAATATTATAATACCGTATTTTTAAATCATAGAAAATTAGGGAAAATACAAACACTCTTTTAGAAAAATAATATTTAATATTTAAATACCAGAAAAATTTATTCAAATCAAAATCGAAAATCACGGTCCTTACAAGCAACATCCAGACTGGCTAGCCAATATCGTTCCAGTCATGAAGAAGAACGGTAAAATCAGGATTTGCTCGACTTGCAGGGACTGAATACGGCATGTCAAAAGACAATTTCTTCGCAATCGACGAGTGTCGTTATGGATAATACGGATTTGAGAGAATGTCTTTTATGGATGGCTTTTCAGGATATAACCAAATCAAGATGCACCCAGATGGCGAGAAGCATACAGCGTTCAGAACGCCCCTTGGTGTCTTTTGCTACACGGTGATGCCTTTCGGTCTAAAGAATACAGGCGCTACATACCAGCGAGCAATGACTAAGATTTTCCAAGAACATCTCAGGAAAACAGTCGAATGTTACGTTGATGATTTGGTTGTAAAAAGCCGCAACAAAGAAGATCACATCAAGGACTTGAAGACGATGTTCGATCTCATGCGAAGTCATCAATTAAAGATGAACCCCACTAAATCCTTCCTTGGAATGTCCAGCGAAAAATTCCTTGGATTCGTCGTCACCACTAAAGGTATACACATCGATCCTGACAAAGTGAAGGCGATACACGAACTGCAACCTCCTAGAAATCTAAGCCCCCGAGGAATCTGAGAGAACTCAGAGGATTGCAAGGGCGTTTAGCTTATATCCGGCGTTTCATCTCAAATCTTTCTGGGAAGTGCCAACCGTTCTCTAAGCTGAACAAGAAAGGAGTATCATTCATCTGGGATGATGCCTGCCAAAAAGCGTTCGAAGATATCAAAACATATCTGGCGAACCCTCCTGTTCTCGTTGCACCGAAATCTGGTAAACCGTTCCTGATTTATCTCAAGGCGATGAACCACTCGATAAGTGCCTTACTAGCGCAAGACGATGATAACGGTCACGAACAGGCAGTTTATTACCTCAGTCGGACCTTGGTAGGCGCCGAGTCTCGATATCCGATGATTGAGAAAGAATGCCTCGCATTGGTATTCGCAGTGCAAAAGATGTGGCATTACCTGGTTAGACAGACGATTTACGTTATTTCTAACGTTAATCCAGTACGGGTATTTATGATGCAACAGGCCTCTATGAATTGGCGGTTAGCGAAGTGGGCCCTTCTCTTGTCCCAATACGATTTGCACTTCAAGCAACAGAAGTCGATCAAAGGACAAGCAATTTGCGATCTTTTGGCGGCAAACCCGACCACAGATACGGCAGAAGTATATGATGACTTGCCGGATGAAACCCACGAGGTTAACACCACATCACACCAACAAGTATGGCAATTATACTTCGATGGTGCCTCAAGGGCAGTTAATAGAGTAATAACCCCGGGATGTCCTACAGTTTCCTCTGGAGTTGGAGTCGTCTTAATCTCCCCGGGAAAGCACGTGATGCCTCGGGCTTATTCATTGACTAGTCCGTGCTCCAATAATGTAGCCGAGTACAACGCGCTTCTCATTGGACTCAGTTTCGCCAAAGAGCTGGGGGTCGAATATCTCGAAGCTTTTGGAGATTCGCAATTGATAGTCAACCAAGTTCGCGGTGAGTATGAAGTCAGGAATCAAGACCTGATCCCGTACCACCAGGAAGCCATCAAAATGGCAGAATCTTTCGAAGAATTCTTCATCGAATATATCCCTCGTCTCCAGAACGCTTATGCAGACGCACTGGCGGCACTAGCAGTATCACTGGCACAGCCTCCCGAAGCTGAGCTGTTAGTCACAGTACGGACGCATCAACTCTGCGTACCCATATACAGTACGGAGATTGAAGAAGAAGAGGATAGAAACGTGAACGCCAAAGAGGTGAATTCAACTCAAATTGGGTCTGAGTCCCGAGATTGGCGTTTTCCTATCATCGACTACGTCCAATATGGTATCTTGCCAGAGGATGTAAAAGAAAAGGAATCAATCCGCCGAAGAGCTCCAAGATTCTTCTATAATACCGAGACCCATACGTTATACCGTAGAGGGTACGACGGTCTTTTACTCCGATGCCTTTCGAACAGAGAAGCAAAGGAAGTTCTTAAGGAAGCACACGAAGGAGAATGTGGTGCGCATCAGCCCGGTCCTAAACTGTATGATCGCATCAGGAGGATGGGATATTTCTGGCCAACGATGGTTCGTGACGCAATCGAATACGCACGAGAATGCCACGCTTGCCAGATACATGCGAATTATATGCATCAACCGCCAGAGCAGTTGCACACGTCAACCACGTCTTGGCCGTTCGAGACTTGGGGCATGGACATAGTCGGTCCTATTTTTCCCCCTTCAGTCAAAGGTGATCGGTTCATCCTCGCGATCACAGATTATTTCTCAAAGTGGGCTGAAGCGATTCCGCTTAGAGAAGTGAAGACGAACAACGTCATCAATTTCATCAAGCATCATGTCATTTACCGACACGGCGTGCCAAGAAGGATCATTCATGACAACGGTCCACAGTTCATAAGCAATGCCTTCGTCAGATTCTGCGACAAGTTCAAAATCGAAGATGTTTCGTCGACAGCTTACTACCCCGCCGCGAATGGATTAGCGGAGGCGTTTAACAAGACGATCATCAAGATCTTGTCAAAGCTCGTGAAGACCAATAAACGAGACTGGGACGATAAACTCGGTGAAGCACTCTGGGCTTATCGCACCACCATACGCACGCCTACGGGAGCTACCCCGTATTCGCTGGTATACGGATGTGAAGCTGTGCTACCGCTGGAAATTCAGATTCCGTCCCTTCGGATCGCCCTCGCAACGGAGATGACGACGGAGGAACAACATCAGAAGCGTCTCGAAGAGCTCGAGAGGCTGGATGAAAAGCGTTTGGAGGCTCAACAACACATCGAGTTTTACCAAGCCAGGATGTCAAGGGCTTTTAACAAAAGAGTCCGACAGAGAAGCTTCAAGGAAGGAGATCTGGTCCTCGCTGCTCGCCGACCAATAATTCTCACCTCCAAGAAGAAAGGTAAATTCGAACCCAAATGGGAAGGACCGTTTGTAATAGACACAGTCTATTCAAACGGCGCATATCGCCTGATTACTCAAGAGGGCGCCAGGCAATTAATGCCAATAAATGGGAAGTTCCTGAAAAAGTACTATCCCTAGTACATTCAGGATAACTCATTTACCGGGAAGTTCCTCGAAGAATATTACACTTAATATTCTAGAGGATAACCCAAAATCATTGTCACCACCAAAATCCCTCACTGATCAATTTCAATTGACAGTGAGTCCACCAAAAATGTTTTTCTGGCCCTCTTGATTCTTTCCATGAACAAGAGGTCCACTTTCAGTTCGGAGTCCCTTTTCGATAAACGAAAGAACTCCTTCCCTTTTTCTCTTTGGTTAAACCTTGTTCATGGTTATAACCGGAGTTGAAAATACCACTTCGATAAACGAAGGACCCATTTTCAGTTTAGATAACTCATCCTATAAAAGGCAAGTTTATCTAAATTTTCCAGATTCTCGGAGTGGACACCCCACTTCTAGTTTCTTCTTCGCTGGAAATAGAATATAAAATTCTTCCTTTCCAGAATCAGGGAATAGAATATAAAATTCTTCCTTCCTTGTCTGTTGGGTTCGCCTTCACCCTAAAAGAAGACCGGGAAATAGAATATAAAATTCTTCCTTTCCCGCACCAACCTTTTCTAAGAATCTATCAATCTAGGATTCATCCTAGGAAGTTTATCCCGAATCCTAAGCAGGGATAAGTCTGCGCCTAACACGCGCTGCCGGTTTAGTCTTTTTCCGCACAAAAAGACACCAGAGTCTGATTCTGGGGTATTTTATCCTGAAACCTAAGCAAGGATAAGTCTGCGCTTAACCTGCGCTGCCGGTTAGTTCTTAACCGTTAAAAAGAACACCCGTCCACATATTCAACATTGTGGCAGGTCGTCATTAATAACACCAAAATCCATGCCTTACACGCATGGGGAATGTCATCCTGAATCCTAAGAAGGGATATGCCGACGCCTAACACGCGTCGCCGGTTTAGTCTTTCGCCGTAGAAAAAGACACCAGAAGACCAGTCTGGGGTATTTTATCCCGAAACCTAAGTAGGGATAAAGTCAACACCTAACACGTGTTGCCGGGTAGCCTATTCCCGTAACAATGGCGAAGTCTATGTATTCGACATCATAGCACGAAGTCTAAGAGAATTCATTCTCTTAGCACAACGTTACATGCGAACGGAGTTAGACAATCCGCATGCTAGCCCGACTCAAACGGTAGTCGGTAAAGGCTAATCAAACCCGTTGAAGGCTGGGGGTTAGCCAAAAATCCTAAAGTCAACACCTAACACGTGTCGCCGGGTAGCCTATTCCCGTAACAATGGCGAAGTCTATGTATTCGACATCATAGCACGAAGTCTAAGGGAGTTCATTCCCTTAGCACAACGTTACATGCGGAACGGATTCCGACAATCCGCATGCTAGCCCGACTCAAACGGTAGTCGGTAAAGGCTAATCAAACCCGTTGAAGGCTGGGGGTTAGCCAAAAATCCTAAAGTCAACACCTAACACGTGTCGCCGGGTAGCCTATTCCCGTAACAATGGCGAAGTCTATGTATTCGACATCATAGCACGAAGTCTAAGGGAGTTCATTCCCTTAGCACAACGTTACATGCGGAACGGATTCCGACAATCCGCATGCTAGCCCGACTCAAACGGTAGTCGGTAAAGGCTAATCAAACCCGTTGAAGGCTGGGGGTTAGCCAAAAAATCCTAAAGTCAACACCTAACACGTGTCGCCGGGTAGCCTATTCCCGTAACAATGGCGAAGTCTATGTATTCGACATCATAGCACGAAGTCTAAGGGAGTTCATTCCCTTAGCACAACGTTACATGCGGAACGGATTCCGATAATCCGCATGCTAGCCCGACTCAAACGGTAGTCGGTAAAGGCTAATCAAACCCGTTGAAGGCTGGGGGTTTGCCAAAAATCCTATGAGTATTATGGTCAATCATTTCAAACGTGATGAGGAATCATAATAAAGATAAAGATAAAAACCAATTCCACTAAAGAGAATCAAATGTCAAGGTTTTCAGCAAATAAAATCATACATCAAGCCCATGGCTAAGAATCTGCTGACTGAATTCAGATAACTTCTCGTCATAAGAGCGTCTAAGCTCCTCCTGCAACTCAGCTCTAACAGACTCTTCGTTCGCAGCTAAAGTCCTCACAGCATCCTCCTCTGTCTCAGCCAGTCTCTGCTTCAAGGACTTCAGCTCATCAGATAAAGCAGCATTTGCTTGCTGATTCTGCATCTTTGTGTCTTCCTTCTCACGGAGTTCTCGTCGGAGCTGATCTATCTGAGAATCAAGCTCCTCGAGGAAAGAAGATCTAGTGGCGAAATCAGCCTCAACTCGATCTATGCGGTCCCGCTGCACCTGAATCTCGAGCTCAGCAACCATCCGAGTACTGCGCCATGTCTGTAAGCGAGCATCCAACTCGGCAGCAACGAATGAAGAGGCACCTGTATCCCGGAGCTCATGAAACATCTGAAGCTCACGCTCTAAGCGATCAAGGTCATCAACCATAGCCGTCGCTAGATCCGGACATCCTATGTCCCTAATCAAGTTTATCTTGGAATCGAGGTAGGGCTTAAATTGGCGAAGAGAAAGTCCGTCGTGGAGGAGTTTGCCAATTATAACAGTCAGGGAGGAGAAATAAGAGCGGACTTCTACGCTGATGATGATCTTCTCAGGGTCATCCCCTGATAACAACTCCTTAACGAGGATATGAAGCTGAGAAGGAAGCCCTACACAAAGAAGAGAAGTTCGTCAAAAGCCTCAATGAGGAAATGAACGGCATCGCTCAGCTAATTAAATTATACCTCCTTCCCCTCGAGTCACTGGGGGTGATGGAGATGTAACAACTGTAGCTGCATCGACTGGTGGAGTTGGTCGCACAGCCGGCTCAACATGGTCTTTCTCAACAAAAGCTCCTGTCAAATTCAAAACAGAATTCGCAGAGGCGTTACATTATAGCTGCATTAGTCAAGGTCGACTAGTCCTATAATCAACTCAGCAGGAGGCACATACCTTCAAAGGAACCATCCTCAGGATTGTTAGCAAATGCGGACTCAGGAAACATGTCTCCAGGTAGCTGGTCATCAATCTGAGGTGAGCTATATATGTAGTGCATCATAGGAGTGTCCGCAAACAGGCTTCCCTCGTCAAAATCGTCGATGGAGAAATCTGACATAAAAGAATATAAGTGCCAAAGAATAATGAAGAGACTACAACTAATGGAAATGAGTTACCTCTCACGGGTGCATCAGCCTCTTCGTTTCCAAGGTTCGCCTCCTGCAAATTATCTGAAGGAGCAAGGAGTAGAGGACAGTTAGAGGATACACAAATTCATTAATGTATTATCTAAAGAAATACGCTGTCAGTGATAGATGTACCTTGACTCACAGAATCTGGTCCTACACTGATCTCCTCCCTAATGTCAGCAACCCCTGTAGACTTCTCTACAGGGGGTAGTGGGTCAGACTCATCGGGAGATAAGGGAACAGGATCGGGACTCATCTCATCCTCCCCACGCACTCCTATATAGAAATGGAAAAGCATGAGTCAATGTTCAGAATAACCAAGAAAATGGTTCAAAGAGTAGACGTTACCTCTGTCACTAATAGGGTCATCTCCAGCCAGATCCATGTCAGATGCTCGTGAAGCTACACGAGGTTTGCGGGCCAATCTCTTCCGCCTAGCAATAGGGATCGAAGGTCTCGCCTGAGGAGGAGGACGGAAATCTTCATCCTGATCAACTGTGGTATCTGGAACATCAAACCATAGTCAGTTTCAACACTTCTGGAAGATAGAAGAAAAAGATGAAGTGCAAACCTCGCTCGGAAAAGTCATCGTAATCTTCGGGATCCCCGCCCGAAGCCTCGTCTGTGGAATGGAATGTCCTCTGTCCCTCTTCGTCAATCCGACGAGTCTTGTTCCGTATCCTCTGTGCCCGGGCGTTTTCCCGAATCCTGCGGGAATCAACCTGGGAAGCTGCCTCAGCCTCTAACTCTGCGATTGGCTTCACAGGGATAGTCTTGTTGGCTGCTAACAACCATTTGCAGCTCAAGAAAGTAAGGTTCAACTGCCGGTCAGCACTCGGGAGACTAAATCTAACACCAGTACAGCCAGTCACGGTCCACAACCAAGCGCGGAGACCGTCTATCAAACCACTATGAGTACGAAGCTGCTGACGAGGATTCCCAATGTAAAGCTGGTCATAGCCAAACTGGCGAGCGAATCGGCACGGTAGATATGGTTCGATGAAGCACTGATCCCTCACCCGGAAAGTCAGATAGCCGGGCCTAATATTCACTAGCCAGTTGAAGCAGCCGATGTCTAAATAAGTCCGGTACTCTCTAGGCCTCTCATCATCTATCAAGCATTCACCATATCGACCGGAGAACTGCGGAAAACAAGTAGAGAATGCCCAACACTTATGGACCTGCAACTGCTGTCTGACATCAGAAAATCCGCGGCCCTCCCACCTGCCATTCTCAAGCAACTGTAGCAGGGGAACAGAATGGTCTGTGGCGTTCGGCACCGACATCATATCCGAGCGATGAAGGACAAACCAGGCCATCAGATAAGCGTACGGGAGCTCCACCTTAAGCGTGGGAATCTGACCTGGTAAATCGGTCTCCTTCCGTGTGAACGCACTGGAAAGCTGTCGAAGTCCTCGGTGAATATTAGCCACCATCACCGGAAGAAGTGAGAGTTCCTTCTTATAGGCGAGCTGAACTGCTGGGTAAAGTACCTCCAAGGGCAAGGCGTCGCCAGACTGATATGGAACCACGCACTTTTTCAACCAGATAGCAAGAAAGCCAGCAAGAAGTGTCATTGGTCGAATTGGTGCGGTAGCGTGCCACAAGAATGACTTGAACTTGGTCTTCGCAGGAAAGCCACCCTCAGGACCGCCGGTGGTGTAAGATTGAGCGCCGATCTTCTTCAGTAGACTGTTCACCTCTGAAGGAGTGAATGGGGCCAGCTCACAAATATCCTCGCCATGAGTGCTCTCCAGATTCTTGAACAAGTAGTTCGCAAATTGTTTCAGACTCACACATACCTTGGTCCTCTTTGCTAAGGGCTCCGACTGTGCCAAAGCAATATGGTAATGACAAGTGAGGTCCCATAGAGTCTCATAACGGTCAGGCATGCGATCTTTTAATTGGCTCAACTCATGACTGGAAGGAAAGTACTCCTGGTATAGCATCTGTCCCATGGACAAGCCAGAAATCCTGTGCATCTCGTGAAGAGCCAAGCCTAACTCCCCCTGCCGGGTCAGAAAAGTGTTCGAGTCTGGATTATATAGCTCGAACAAAGCACAGAAATGTCTCAAACTGATAGGCAAGCCATACACGGTGGCACGAACGGCTGCATACAAACCGCAAGCATGCAACTCCTCGCCCCATCGGCTCAAGACGTATGTCGTCATGCGGCTCCACCAAGACTTGTCCGAAGAGTGGACCCAACCGTAAAACCTGTGACGTGTCGCTGGCATCTCCCGTCCCAGAACAGCGAGACGATTCCTCAAGGTGGAAGCGGTAGCAAGGAACTCGTTACGTGGTGGTTCGTCCAGCCCCAATACACCAGGACGCAATCCGGTAACACGACTTCTGCACGAACCAGGAACCGCCGAATGAGTGATATAGCCGCAATGGACACTCATATGATCCTCTGTCAAGCGCCACGACATCTCCCGTGTCACAGCCTGACATCTGAGCTCAGTCAATGAACGATGCCGAGGAATCTCCGGCAAGTATATGAAGCCATTGCCGGTCTTGTGAAGCCAATGCTCAGCACCAATGAATACGGCTTCTGGGTCATCGACAGAATCACCAAATAGGAAATCGCTCTTTCGAAGAGGCTGAGTAGAGCTGGCGTCCTTCACAAAAGGCGCATCTGTGATTAGCTGGCGAATAGCTCGATGACCACCTTCCCTCACCACTTGGGCAACCTCAGTCGACGTGTCCGAAGCAAACTGAGGGGTAGCTGGAATAGGGGAAGGATCGTTGGAGTTCGAATAATGCTCGCCACGCCGTCCATATATTGCGTGGGACGGGAATGATCCAGAAGGGTACCCCACTGCAAAATAGACAGTTAAACACTGGTTAGTCTCGATTATAAAAGGAAATTGAACTCATCTTACAAATAGCTAAGATAGAGTCATTGCCTTATAAAGGGTGAGACGATTTGGCCACATTGTGCAATCACAAAACAGGGTATGTCGACAACATATCCCTGCCTTATAAAACGCAATGTAGTGTCAAATCGCCCCCTTTAATTTTGAGATATGGTTTTGACCAAGCAAAACATATCTTTGAAGCGTCGATCCTCACCAAGGAGAATCAAGGCTCTTCCCGATTGCCTCGCCAAGGAGAACAACGTGGGGTTTAAAAAAGGGTCAATTTACAAATTTATAAGAAAAAAGGGTTTATTTGCAAAAAGTAGCTCACCAGCATAAGAGGGAGGCGCGCCATCAACCGACATGGCAGGGGAACGACCTCTCGAGGCGCGAGACATGACGGCCTGCAAAATAACTCAAAGGGTTAGATTCAAAAAATAATTTCAGCCCTAATTTTTGCATAAAAACCCCTCAAAATTGCATTTTTACCCCCCTGAAAGATTAGCTCGAGGCATCAAATCACACCCTCAACCCTCACATATAACCCCACAAATGCATGAATTAAATTGAGCATGAAAAAGATCCAAATTGTGGAAGATTTACCTGAAGAAAGGCTCGAGATCCAACGAAGATGAGACCTTTTAGGAAACTTTCACCACGTGCTCGAGGGGTCTGAGAGGAATTCTAAAAAATGATTTTTTGAAGGATCTCTCAGTCAAAGATCAAAAGGAAACCCAGATCTCGGATAAATATCAAAGTTTCGAGGAGAAAAGACGCTCGAGGGAAGAGAAAACTCAAAAAGGAGGAAGAGGGGGGGGCCGGCCCTAGAAGAGAGGAGGAAGAGAAGAAAAAAGAAGCCAAAAAACCCTCTTTTATAGCCTTAAACCAGATCTGGCTGAACCAGACCAGACCAGACTGAACCAGACCAAGCCAAATTGGACCAGACTGAGCCAGAATGAGCCAAATTGAGCCAGAATGAGCCCAATTGAACCAGATTGAACCTGGCTGGACTAGACCAGACCAGAGTGAGCCAGAATAGGCCAGATTGAACCAGATTGAGTTAGATTGGACCAGTTTGGGTCAATTTCGAACCAGTTTGAACCAAATTCGAACCAGAATTCAAATTGGAGCTAAATTAAGCATCGAAACGAATTCAGATCAATCAATGGTTCGATCCCTCACCTAGTTAACCCCTCTCCCACATATTGGGAAGGGTCAGAAAGATTTTGAGCCCAAATACTGCCTTTTTTGAGACATCTTTGGACCGGTTCTGATCATTTGAGCACGGAAATACTCCAATAAGGTATACGAGTATAAACTATTTCCTATTGTTGTTGAGAAGTTCCTGGAGAATATTTTTCTAAAAATATTCTTAAGGATAACTCAATAACACGACGTCGGACAACGTGTCACAAGTGAGGATTCAACACCGACAATCGAGCGTTAGTTGCACGTCGAACCAACCAACACGAGTTAAAGATTGAAAAAATCAGGAATCGACTTCAAAGTTCAAATTCCAACAACGGTCAGACAATAAATGCAGCACCGGAACCCCTACAGGCATTCTACAAAGCACTGAATGGCCCGAAGGATTGAAGGAATACAGAACAAAAGTCATTTCCAGGTCCCGTTACACCGACAAAGGGTAGGGGCAATCATATCCAAAGCATTCCAGACTCTTCTATAAAAGAACGAGGCTGAAAAGCTTTGGAGGGGGTATCTGTAGGCGTATAAAACTGCTTATAGGTCCCTTGACACAGCTCGGCGCGATGATTCGACAAATCGACGAACGTTCAAGCAACGAAACGAACTAAAGAGGCTACAAAGCTAACGAACTGCATGTGAACAACGTTAGTGGTTCGGGGAGTCGACGGGTCTTCCAACAAAGTGGATTTGAACTCAAACACCGACTGAGTTTACTGCCAAATCCGGAATCAAGTCAACAAATCAACAAAACAACCGAACAACGGACAAAACAACCGGAAACAACGGAAAACGACAAAACCAGCGCACCTGGGGGAACTCGGCCCGAACCGAACCACCCTAAGGTGGCTCGGCCCAAGCCGAGCCACCCTAGGGTGGCTCGGGGGCCGAGCAGCCACCTCAGGGTGGCTCGGCATGAGCCGAGCCACCCTCAGGTGGCCCGACTCCCCCCCCT
>NC_033800.1:93257055-93307469 GCF_001876935.1 Asparagus officinalis
AGAGTGAACGCAGAGGAGGAAGAGGGAGAAGGGGATTGCTGATTTTGATTTGAAGAGAGAGAGTGTGTGATTGAGTGAGAGAGCGACGTGAGAGGAGGATTAAAATAGAGAGGGGAATCTCGGGGGGAAGCACGAGGAGGGAATTGCGGGATTTAGGGAGTGAAATGAGGAGTGATTTAGGGGAAGCGGTGTAGGAGAGAGAGAGAGAGATACAGAGTGATACCGGTGAGCGGGAAAACGCAGGGAAAATACCCCTATGAAAAAAAATACAAGAAAAATTATTCAAATAAATATTAAAAATTTATGGTTAAAATAATAATAACAATAATGAATAATTAACTATTAATTTAACGGGAAATGAGGAGGAAATTAAGGAGTGATTTAGGGGAAGCGGTGTAGGAGAGAGAGAGAGAGATACAGAGTGATACCGGTGAGCGGGAAAACGCAGGGAAAATACCCCTATGAAAAAAAATACAAGAAAAATTATTCAAATAAATATTAAAAATTTATGGTTAAAATAATAATAACAATAATGAATAATTAACTATTAATTTAAAAAGTTTTACCGAACAGCTAAATTTATAATTAGCAAAACCATTAAAATATTATAATACCGTATTTTTAAATCTGGAAGCCATTGAGGCAGAGGTTAAGAAATTGATTGAATAAAATCACGGTCCTTACAAGCAACATCCAGACTGGCTAGCCAATATCGTTCCAGTCATGAAGAAGAACGGTAAAATCAGGATTTGCATCGACTTCAGGGACCTGAATACGGCATGTCCAAAAGACAACTTTCTCTCCCAATCACGGATGTCGTTATCGATAATACGTGCGGATTTGAGAGAATGTCTTTTATGGATGGCTTTTCAGGATATAACCAAATCAAGATGCACCCAGATGGCGAGAAGCATACAGCGTTCAGAACGCCCCTTGGTGTCTTTTGCTACACGGTGATGCCTTTCGGTCTAAAGAATGCAGGCGCCACGTACCAGCGAGCAATGACTAAGATTTTCCAAGAACATCTCAAGAAAACAGTCGAGTGCTACGTTGACGATTTGGTTGTAAAAAGCCACAACAAAGAAGATCACATCAAGGACTTGAAGACGATGTTCGATCTCATGCGGAGTCATCAATTGAAGATGAACCCCATTAAATCCTTCCTTGGAATGTCCAGTGGAAAATTCCTTGGATTCGTCGTCACCACTAAAGGTATACATATCGATCCTGATAAGGTGAAGGCGATACATGAACTGCAACCCCCTAGAAATCTAAGAGAGCTCAGAGGATTGCAAGGGCGTTTAGCTTACATCCGGCAGTTCATCTCAAATCTTTCTGGGAAGTGCCAACCATTCTCTAAGCTAAACAAGAAAGGGGTGTCATTTATCTGGGACGACGCCTGCCAAAAACCATTCGAAGATATCAAAACATATCTGACGAATCCTCCTGTTCTCGTTGCACCAAAATCAGGTAGACCGTTCTTGATTTATCTCAAGGCGATAAACCACTCGATAAGTGTCTTACTAGCATAAGACGATGATAATGGTCACGAACAGGCAGTCTATTACCTAAGTCGGACCTTGGTAGGCGCCGAGTCTCGATATCCGATGATTGAGAAAGAATGCCTCGCATTGGTATTCGCAGTGCAAAAGATGTGGCATTACCTGGTTAGACAGACGATTTACGTTATTTCTAACGTTAATCCAGTACGGGTATTTATGATGCAACAGGCCTCCATGAATTGGCGGTTAGCGAAGTAGGCCATTCTCTTGTCCCAATATGATTTGCACTTCAAACAGCAGAAGTCGATCAAAGGACAAGCGATTTGTGATCTTCAACGGATACGGCAGAAGTATATGATGACTTGTCGGATGAAACCCACGAGGTTAACACTACGTCGTACCAACAAGTATGGCAATTATACTTCGATGGTGCTTCGAGGGTAGTTAATAGGGAAATAACCCCCGGATGTCCTAAAGTCTCCTCCGGAGTTGGAGTTGTTTTAGTTTCCCCGGGGATGCATGTGATGCCTCAGGCTTATTCACTGACTAGTCCATGTTCCAATAACGTAGCCGAGTACAATGCGCTTCTCATTGGACTCAGTTTCGCCAAGGAGCTGGGGGTCAAATAGCTCGAAGCTTTTGGGGATTCTCAATTGATAGTCAACCAAGTCCGTGGAGAGTATGAAGTCAGGAACCAATTGAAAAATTCTTTATTGAATACATCCCTCGTCTCTAGAACGCTTATGCGGATGCACTGGCAGCACTAGCGGTATCACTTGCGCAACCTCCCGAAACTGAACTATTAGTCACAGTAAGGACGCATCAGCTCTGCATACCTATATACGATATGGATATTGAAGAGGAAGATGATAGAAACGTAAGCGCCAAGGAGGTGAATTCAACTCAAATTGGGTCTGAGTCCCGAGATTGGCGTTTTCCTATCATTGACTACGTCCAATATGGTATTTTGCCAGAGGACATAAAAGAAAGGGAATCAATCCGTCGAAGAGCACCAAGATTCTTCTATAATACCGAGACCCATACATTATACCGTAGAGGGTACGATGGTTTGTTACTCCGATGCCTTTCGAACAAAGAAGCAGAAGAAGTTCTTAAGGAAACACACGAAGGAGAATGTGGTGCGCATCAGCCCGGTCCCAAACTGTATGATCGCATCAGGAGAATAGGATATTTTTGGCCAACAATGGTTCGTGACGCAATCGAATACGCCCGAGAGTGTCATGCTTGTCAAATACATGCAAATTCAGGTTTTGTGATAAGTTTAAAATTCAAGATATTTCGTCAACAGCTTATTATCCCGCTGCGAATGGATTAGCTGAGGCGTTTAACAAGACGATCATTAAGATCCTGTCAAAGCTCGTGAAGACCAATAAACGAGACTGGGATGATAAACTCGGTGAAGCACTCTGGGCTTATCGTATCACCATACACACACCTACAGGAGCTACCCCATATTCGTTGGTATACGGATGTGAAGCTGTGCGACCATTGGAGATTCAAATTCCATCCCTTTGGATCACCCTCGCGACTGAGATGACGACAGAAGAACAACATCAGAAACGTCTCGAAGAACTCGAAATGTTGGATGAAAAGCGCTTGGAAGCTCAACAACAAATTGAGTTCTATCAGGCCAGGATGTCTAGGGCTTTTAACAAAAGAGTCCGACAGAGAAGCTTCAAGGAAGGAGATCTGGTCCTCGCTGCTCGCCGACCAATAATTCTCACCTCCAAGAAGAAAGGTAAATTCGAACCCAAATGGGAAGGACCGTTTGTGATAGACACAGTCTACTCGAACGGCGCATATCGCCTGATTACTCAAGAGGGTGCCAGGCAATTAATGCCAATAAATGGGAAGTTCCTGAAAAAGTACTATCCCTAGTACGTTCAGGATAACCCATTTATCGGGAAGTTCCTCGAAGAATATTACACTTAATATTCTAAAGGACAACCCAAAATCATTTTCACCACCAAAATCCCTCACTGATCAATTTCAATTGACAGTGAGTCCACCAAAAGTATCTTCCTGGCCCAAACCACCAGCTATTTCCCCTCTTGACTCTTTCCATGAACAAGAGGTCCACTTTTAGTTCAGAGTCCCCTTTCGATGAACGAAAGAACTCCCTTCTTTCTCTTTGGTTAAGCCTTCTCATGGTTATAACCGAAGTTGAAATTTCACTTCGATAAACGAAAAAAACTCATCTTCAGTTTAGATAACCAATCCTATTAAAGGTAAGTTTATCTAGATTTTCCAGATTCTCTGAGTGGAGATCTCACTTCTAGTTTCTTTTGCGCTAGAAATAGAATATAAAATTCTTCCTTTCCAGATCAGGGAATAGAATATAAAATTCTTCCTTCCTTGTATTCGGGTTCGTCTTCACCCTAAAAGAAGACCGGGAAATAGAATATAGAATTCTTCCTTTCTCGCACCAACCTTTTCCAAGAATTTGGCAATCTAGGATTCATCCTAGGAAGTTTATCCCGAATCCTAAGCAGGGATAAGTCTGCGCCTAACACGCGCTGTCGGTTTAGTCTTTCTCCGTAGAAAAAGACACCAGAGTTCGATTCTGGGGTATTCTATCCTGAAACCTAAGCAAGGATAAGTCTGCGCTTAACCCGCGCTGCCGATTAGTTCTTAATATTCGACATTGTGGCAGGTTGTTATTAATAACACCGAAATCCATGCCTTACACGCATGGGGAATTTCATCTTGAATCCTAAGAAAGGATATGCCGACGCCTAACACGCGTCGCCGGGTTAGTCTTTCTCTGTAGAAAAAGATACCAGAATACCAGTCTGGGGTATTTTATCCCGAAGCCTAAGTAGGGATAAGTCAGCATCTAATACACATTGCCGGGTAGCCTATGTATTCGACATCATAGCACAAAGTCTCAGAGAATTCACTCTCTTAGCACAACATTATATGCAGAACGGATTTAGACAATCCGCATGCTAGCCCGACTCAAACGGTAGTCGGTAAAGGCTTATCAAACCCGTTGAAGGCTGGGGGTTAGCCAAAAATCCTAAAGTCAACACCTAACACGTGTCGCCGGGTAGCCTATTCCCATAACAATGGCGAAGTCTATGTATTCAACATCATAGCACAAAGTCTCGGAGAATTCACTCTCTTAGCACAACATTACATGCGGAACGGATTTAGACAATCCACATACTAGCCCGACTCAAACAGTAGTCGGTAAAGGCTTATCAAACCCGTTAAAGGCTGAGGGTTTGCCAAAAATCCTATGAGTATTATAGTCAATCATTCCAAACAGAATGAGGAATCATAATAAAGATAAAGATAAAACCAGTTCCACTAAGAGGATCAAAAGTCAAAATATTCAGTAAATGAAATCATACATCAAGCCTATGGCTAAAAATCTGCTGACTAAACTTAGACAGCTTCTCATCATAAGCTTGCCTAAGCTCATCCTGCAATTCAGCTCTGAGGGACTCTTCAGTGGTGGCTAAAGTCTTCATAGCAATCTCCTCCATCTCGACCAGCTTCTGCTTTAATGATTTCAACTCCTCACATAAGGCACTGTGGGCTTGCTGATCCTGTACCTTCGTCATCTGAAGGATACTCAAAGTCTCCTCTTCTTCACGAAGTCCTCTTCGGAACTGTTCTATCTTGGTCTCACAAGAGGCAATAGAAGAGTCAAGATCGTCAAGTGAAGATGATCTAACAGCAAGATTGGCCTCAACTCGGTCTACCCGATCCTGCTGCACCTGAATCTCGAGCTCAGCAAGAACTCGAGTATCGCGCCATGTCTGTAAGCGAGTATCCAAATTGGCAGTAATGAATGAAGAAGCACCTGCATCCCGGAGCTCACGTAACATCTGAAGCTCGTGCTCCAAGCAATCAAGATCATCAATTATAGCCTTCGCCAGATCCGGATATCCTGCATCCCTTATTGAATTTATTCTGGGATCAAGGAAAGGCTTAAACTGGTGAAGGAAAAGTCCATCGTGGAAGAGCTTGCCAATCATAGTATTCACGAAGGAGAAGAATGAGCGGACTTCTATACAGATGACGATCTTCTCAGGGTCGTTGTCTGATAACAACTCCTTCAAAAAGGAGGAATTCGTCAAAAAGGAGGAATTCGTCAAAAGCCTTGATGAGGAAATAAATAACATTTCTCAGTTGCTTAATTTATACCTTCTTCCCCTTGAGTCACTGGGGGTAGTGGAGGTGTAACCACTGTGGATGTATCAGCTGATGTAGTTGGTCTCACAGCCGGCTCAACAGGATCAGTCTCGACAAAAGCTTCTGTCAAACACAAAACGGAATTCTCAGATTCATCACATTATAGCTGCATTAGTCAAAAAATGGCTAGTCCTATAATTAACCTGAAAAGAGGCTCTTTTATAGTGTTGAACCAGCCTTGAACCAGACCAGATCAGGTTGAACCAGACCAGACCAGGATAAATCAGTTCAAATGAGGCTAAACCAGGCCAGACCAGGCTGAACCAGACCGAACTAGGTTGAACCAGGCCTGAACCAGTCATGAACCAGTCCTGAACCAGTCTTGAACCAGGTTGAACCAGTTCTGAACCAGTCCTGAACCAGTCCTGAACCAGTCTTGAACCAGGTTGAACCAGTTCTGAACCAGTTTGAACCAGATTTGGAACAAAATTCAAATTGGAGCTGAACCGAGCGTCGAAATGACTTCAAATCGACCGACGGTTCAGTCCCTTATTTATTTATTCCTCTCCCATATATTCGGAAGGGTCGGAAGATTTTTTGAGCCTAATTACTGATTTTTTTGGGTCATTATTGGGCCGGTTCAGCTCATTCTTATTACTCCAATAAGGTATACAAGTATAAACTATTCCCTATTTTTGTTGAGAAGTTTCTGGAGAGTATTTTTCTAAAAATATTCTTAAGGATAACTCAACGACACTCAGACAGACGTATCAGTATAAACTGTGTCAAACGCCGGACAACGCATTGCAAATGAAGACTCAACGCCAACAATTGATGGTCGGTTCTATGTTGAAACAGCAAACAAGAGCTAAAAATCAGAAAATCAGGAATTGACTTCAAGTTCAAAATTCCAACAATGGTCAGACAATAAATGCAGCACCGGAACCCTTGCTGACATTCGACAAAGCACCAAATAGCCTGAAAGATTGAAGGAATAAAGAATAGAAGTCGTTCCAAAGTCCCGTCATACCGATTGAAGGTTGGGACAATCATATCCAAAGTATTCCAGACTCTTCTATAAAAGAATGAGACTGAAATACTTTGGAGGGGGTATCTGTAGGCGTATAAAACTGATTATAGGTCCCATAACACAGCTCAGCATGGTGATTCAACAAACCATCGGACCATCGAGCGATATATCCAAGCTGGATCGTTAGACCACAACACTGAAGCGGATTTACTGCCAAATCAGGATCCGGACTGCCAAATCAGAATCCAGATCAACACCAAAGTTCGGATTAACTGCAAAATCGGATCAACAACGAAGCTCGGATAAACCGCGAAACGGCCGAAACGGCACACCCCGGGAAGAGCTCGGNCAACAGCGAACACCCGGAAGAGCTCGGTCGAACCCGAACCACTCAGGCGGCTCACCGAGCCACCTAGGTGGCTCGGCGGCCACCAAGGTGGCTCGGCCACCACCGAGCCACCAAAAGGTGGCTCGGTGGCCGAGCCACCAAGGTGGCTGGCCGAGCCACCTGGCCGAGCCACGGATCTGGGCTCAGATCTGAGCCCTGATCCGACCTGAATAGCCTATAAATAGAGGGGGCAGGCTCATTGTTAAGACTTGGAACTTTTGAGGTGAAACTCTGCCGGATTGAGAACTGAACTTCGGAGTTTTTGTAGCTTTGAAGACTCAGACTTTTCAGATCTGGTTCTTGGCGATCGTCCATGTCAAATAAGGTAGGAGTTCGAGAGAGATCAGATCTGAGATCCACACGGTTATCCTCCGGATCAAAACTTGGTTTTTGATCCCGAGAAGAGTATCGATTTTGCTTGGTCGATTTCGATTACTTAGGGCTATTATTTCCTTGGTGAAATAATCCCCTCGGCTGTTATTTCCTTCGTGAAATAACACCCATCATACTGTGTAGATCCGACCGGATTAAGATCGCGCGGTGGTCCACGGATTAACCCCGGCGCAGGCAAAGAACCCACACAAGCAAGAGACCGCAAAACAGGATCTTGTGATTTGTTCGAGAAAAGGAAAGTTGTAATTTTTCTTTTTTCTTTGATTTTGTTATAACCGGATCTTATAAAAAGACCGGATCTTTTGTAACCGATAAACTGTTGCTTAAGAAAATAATGACGTCAATGAAAATGATTTTCCCCGCGAACATTGACAAGCACTCTCAACTTTGAGAATTTGGTCAATATAAAGGGGTGAGACATGTGTCTTTGTTAGATTAATAGAGGGCGCGTACACTCTCAAATTTACATGAGGTGCTATCATCTTCACATTGATTTTGATTTATGTGGGGTGTTATTGATAATCATATTTTATTACAATTTTATACCCTTATTATCTATTTTATATGAATAAATATGTCATTATTAAATGTTTTTATCTTTAATTGCAGGTTAGTGAAGAATAAAGCCCAAGATCTCTTATCTCAACAAAAACCCATGAATTAAATGAAGAACACAAGCAAGAGTCAAAAAGCCCAAGCCCAGAATCAAGCCGAGTAGCCTGTAGAAGCCGGAGAAAATAAAAAAATTAAATATGAAAAAAATATATTCAAGATAGTTGGCCGTAAAGAAACGACAATATCTCCCAATCCGGGAGGCGGAATTTAACATAATATATGAAAATCGCCTATCTCAACGAGAAGAAGCCAACCGTGAAGTCAGAATTCTTATTAGAGCATTGATTCCAGCATCGATGCAGGCATCGATTCGGGCATCGATGCCTGTATCGATGCGAAGTCATCCAGATTTCATCTACATCCGAAATTGCATTCTTGGGGCTCAAGTTTGATCCAAGGGCTCTCTGTAGGAGTATAAAATTACTTATAGGTCCCTTAGCACAGCTCGGCACAAACCGACGAACCATCGGGCGACATATCCAAACACGAGCGTCAGTCCACAACGCCGAAGCCAAGTGATACGCGACGAAACGGATTAACGAGGCAACGAGGCTAACGAACCGCATGAAAACAATGGAATACATCCATTCGCATGCGGAATCAAGCTAACAGTTCGGTGAGTCAACGAGTCATCCAACCATATAACAGATTTGAACTCAAATACCGAGGCGGATTTACTGCCATATTGGGATTCAGATTGTCAAATCAGAGTCCGGATCAACAACAAAGCGGGTTTACTGCCAAATCAGGATTCAGATCAACAAATCAGAGTCCAAATCAACCATGAGACCGGAAAAAACGGCAAAAACCCAAACACCAAGGGGACTCGGCCAAAACCGAGCCACCTCTAGGTGGCTCGGCCAAAGCCTAGCCACCTATAGGGGGCTAGGGGGCTGAGCCATCTATAGGTGGCCGGCCCAGATCTGTGCCAAGGCACAGATCTGAGAGCCTATAAATAGGCCTTTGCTCATTTGTTAAAAGGTTGGAAATTTTGGAGGCGAAGCTCTGCTGGATTCAAGGCTCAGAATTAAAAAAGATTGAAGCTTTGGGACTTTGAGGACTTGCTCATCCAGATCCGGTGCTCGGCGATCGTCAACGCCAAATAAGGCAAGAGTTTGAGAGGAACCGGATCTCAGATCTACGTAGTCATCCTCCGGATCAAAGCTTGGCCTTTGATCCCGAGAACTAGGGCGATTATTTCCTTGGTGAATTAATCCCCCCCGGCTATTATTTCCTTTGCGAAATAATACCCGTCATACTGCGTAGATCCGACCGGATCTAGATCGCGCGGTGGTCCACGGATAAACCCCAACGTAGGCAAAGAACCCACGCAAGCGAGTGACCGCAAAACAGGAGCTCGTGATTTGTTCGACAAATAAGGAAAGAATTGTAATTTTCTTTTTCTTTTGATCTCGTTGTAACCGAATCTTATAAAAAGATCGGATTTTTGTAATCGATAAACTATTACAAGAGTGTGCAATGGAATCAATGAAAGCTACAATTTTCCCCGCGAACAATCTGGCGACCACAGTGGGAGCCGACGATCTCGCTGCCGAGATCGATGCGTCGCAGCCGCGGATCTCGCGGATCTGAAGAACAAAAGAGGCAAGCAGCCTCAACAATCAATGAATGGTGGTTCCTCCAAGCCGCCAACAATGGAATGGGTCTGTGTCAAACGGAACCGATCAACGCTGGAGGAGCGCATTCGCAAGCGCCGCGTACTATCAGCGCAGGCGCGGGCTCAAGCCGAAGAAGCCCGTAGAAAGCTGCAGAAAGAGGTGGCCAAGAAACCGCCATCAACCCGCAAAGCCTGGAAACCGATGTCTAAAGCGGCGATTCAGACTAAGGAGCAACAACTGCAGCCTCCGAAAGTTCAACCTCTAGCGAATCAATCCAGACCACCGATGATTTCCACAACTGCTCCGGGAGATCCCGCAGGACCATCCCAGAAAAGGAAGTCAGTCTTGGAGCACCTCGGTCCACTTCCCGAGGAGCGAAGCAAAGCTCCAATCCAAGGATGTATAGGCCCACTAAGAAAACCCCGAACGAATCAACATGATGGGGGTCGCCACAACCCTCAACATGACAAAGAAATCATGGCACCCAAGCGCACTACTTTGCGCATCGAAGTTCAGGAGCCCGTTGAGAATTCACGCCCACAAAGGCGCGTTTCGAGGCGCGTGACTCTCGAAAGTCCGAAGAAGGTAATTCACTCTCAGAAGGAAACGTTATCGTCTGATGATGATTGCGTTATACCTGAGAAAACATGCCAACACAGATAGGTTGCTCCGACATTCAAACGGAAGAGCTGTACTATCGTGCTGGGGGTACGAGCAAAGCCAGAAAGAGAAGTCCTCGAAGGCTAGAAACTCAGTGCCCTTGTTCAAAGCTCATTCGGGCGGTACTGTCTGAGTGCAACTGCATCAAGGCAGTCCCCGAGAGAATTTCAGTGTTCGAAAGGCTTAGCACCGAAACGCCAAAACCAAGGCCTAGACGTTTCCGACGAAGAAGAACGGTGGTTGAAGACGGAGAATTTCCGAGGGTCACCACTAACATAACCAGCAGAGGGACATCGGCACGGGATAATCTCGAGCCAATTCTGAAAGCATCCCAACGTATGACCTGTTTGCAGTCTGGAGCCATCAAACGAAAAACTTACGGTAGGGTTCGGACAAGGGTACCTTCAGAAGATGAAGAGTCGGATGCCGGTTCGGCGGTCGCATCTGACAACACAGTATCTAGCGAGGGGCAACCCCGCGAGGCACTCATGATAAGTGCAGAACAAGTGGCCAAGATGCTTGAAGAGGCCATGGCTAAACAACAGGAGGCCTTCAGGTTCGAAATGCAGAGCAAAACAAAAAAACCCAAGCATTGACGAACCAGAAAGCCGAGCCAAGTCGTCGTAACCAGGTTAATCTGGAAGATGAGGACACAAATGCGAATGAGACGCATAATGCCAATAATCCTCCCGTCAATGCAGGGGGTGGTAACGAGAATGCTAGTGACAACACAGGTGAAAGCTTGAAGATCAAAAACCTCGAAAGCAAAATCAACACATTGATTTTCGCTCAAGAGACGAAGAAAACATGCATTCCCTGTCCATACCCAAGAGAGTGGGAATCGATCCCATATCCGGCGAAGTTCAACCTAATTAACTTCACGCCGTTTAATGGGATGGGTTCACCCACTCAGCATTTGATTTACTTTAAATCGCACCTGGGGGTTATCTCTGGTAATGAGCCTCTGATGGTACGGTCCTTTGTTGGCACTCTTCGTGGAGCCGCCTTCGATTGGTATCGTCACCTCAAGCCAGGAAGCGTGAATAGCTGGGACGATATGGAGACCATGTTCCTCACCAATTTCTTCGACGACGACACCGAGATATCTATCGGATCATTGCTCGATGAGAAGCAGAAGGATGGGGACTGAGTCGACACGTTCGTCAAAAGGTTCCGGAACAAGGCGATGAACTGCCGGGACCCGATCACCGAGGAATTCATTCTCCAGACCTGCCATAATAATCTGTCCTTAGACGTGTTGGAAGTAATGGGGACAGCACCGTCAAAAACATGGAAGGATCTGAAGGTCCGAGGGGAGCAGGCTGAGCGATTCCTTAGGAGAAAGAAGGCGGAGAGAGGCCAACAGGCGACAAATGCTCCAGCACAGAATTTTAACCCAAGGGGGAAAGGTAAGGCACATGCTAATGCAGTTGATGCTAATCAAACTTTCCAATTGCAACCTCAGCAACAGCAGCAGCAAAGAGCGCCATAACAATCGCAGCCGCAATGGCAACAACGGTCTCAGAAGCAAAGAGCGGATCCAAGATTTCCTAAGGTGTACTCCTTCAAAGATGACGAGGTGCCCGACATCTTCAAGTACCTGTTGGAGAACAACAAAATCCAACTGCCGGCGATCGTGGATCAAGAGGGGGCTAGCAAAGTGACGGATCCGAAGTATTGCGCATACCATAGAGCGGTCCACCACCCTACCAAATCATGCTTCCACCTCAAGGACAAGATCCAGGCGCTAATTGATGTAGGTGTCAATCAGCTTTGGGTCGGTGCCCACAACATGGTTCAAACCAGAGCGCATCACCAAAGTAGGGATGAAGACTGTGAACGATGACCCACATGGACAGCGCTAAAAAGGACTTGTGCCACACACAGTGGGTGACTTCCTCGAAAAGAAAGGGCAAAGGCAAGTCCTACAATGCTACATCCGCAATCTTCGAAGAGGATGGCGATGAAGCTCCTACCTTCCCGCTCTCCGAAGAAGAACAAGAAGCCTTCGCCACTAGAAGCGGAAATGAGTATCACTACAATTATCCACCACCTAGTAAGCAGGGGGTGAATAAACGGGGACCAGCTAAAACTCTCACGGAGATGGGGGTGATTACAAGTCCTACACCGGGCGAAGAGGCTCGACGACAACCGGGGAATAAACCGAAAGAGAAGAATCCCCAGGAGGTTCAAAATCCGTCGCCCGATTGGAAGAGACAAACCGGAAAGCTCGAAGACTCCACAAGTCTTCGATATAATGGCTCAACTAGCCAACATTCCAGCACGGATAACGCTGTATGAGTTGCTGCGGTTGTCCAAGGAAACCAGGGAGGCCTTGCAAGAAGCTTTGGCCAATTCAGAGGTGTTTCTGACTCAAATCAAGCCGGTGCCTGAAGGGCCAGAACCACTGAGTCAACACTGCAATATAGCGACTAAGAACCTTCCCTACATTACTTTCACCAAAGAAGATATGCAGACGAAGAATTCAAACCACGATCGACCGCTATATTTCATCGGGTACATTGGCCCCAGCAAAGTCAACCGAATCCAAGTGGATCCGGGTTCTGCTGTGAGTATTATGCCGCTTCGCTTGATGCATTTCCTCGGTATTCCAGTTAGCAAGTTGGCGTCTACAGGCACTGTTATCTACGGATTCAACACTAGTGGGTCAAGACCCTTGGGTAAGATCCGGATAAAATGTCAAATGGGTGATTTGAAGACGGAAGTCACATGTTATGTGATTGATGCCGAGACTTCGTATAACTTACTATTGGGTCGACCTTGGATCCATAGTAATGTTATAATTCCCTCAACTCTCCATCAGTGTTTGAAATATGTCGACACTGATAATAGGGTTAGAACGGTGGTCGCGGATAAGCAACCATTTAAAGGGTATGAGAATTATTTCACTGATTCTCTCCTTTATGGTAACGAATCCGACACTGAATCATCGGCCCATGGCACGGACAGCAAAGAAGAAGCAGATACCGAAGCCGGGTTTGATTACAATGGAGGTTATGTTTTAAACGACATTGTACCCTTGGTAATCAACCTTGACGATGAACAATCGTCAGAGGGCAGTTGTAACTGGCAACTTGCCAATAATGAAATAAATAACGATTTGGAGTACTCCCTGTCTCTTGATGATGTGATAAAAGAATTATACGATAATCCTGATTTCCTATATAACAAAGGAACGCCTCCAGCATTCTTTCGGAACAACCATGGTCGTCCCGAACAAAATAAGAGGCGCAAAAGAAGTGATTTACGGTAAAGGAAAAAGCTCCCCATTACCAGATCATTTCTTAAGCGAAGATGAGGATGATGACAAACCTGGTCGGCATCTATCTAAGTATCGTCCAGAAGCGCACAAGCTCATGGAAAAGCAGGGGTATGATTTCACACTCGGAGAAGGTCTATACTTCGATCGAGGTCCTAGTACTCCATCCAAAGCGGCATATGTACCAAAAGGGAAACCCGATGATTATTATAAATACGGACGAGGGTTAGGGTATGAATCTTCTTCAGAAGACGAATGCTGCTGGTTAATTAATGACCAATCATCTAAGCAATACAAAGATGGAAATTCGTCAGATGCCTCGGTATGGGACTCCGATACAAGTCTGGGGGAAGCTTTCAAAGCCCTAATGGCAAACATGGCTACAGCTGATCCGTCCACGATGGAAGACGATAACCAAATGCCAACATGGGAAGACCCGTGGGTTCATCACCTGAACATGCAGTATGGTGATAGGTTCGAACAGAGGGAACCCCCACTGAAGATAAAATAGTCCAAGTTAACATGGGTGATGAGGCTAATCCAAAGCCTATATTCATCAGCGATAGTCTTCCCTCAAATGAGAAGGAGGAATTAGTTGCTCTCATCAGAGAATACATTGACGTCTTCGCGTGGAACTATGAAGATATGCCCAGGCTCGATCCTAATGTGGCAATGCACCGCCTCGATATCAAGCCGGATGCCAAACCTGTCAAGCAACAGCAAAGACGGTTTCATCCGTAGATTATGGAAGCCATTGAGGCAGAGGTTAAAAAATTGGCTAGCCAATATTGTTCCCGTCATGAAGAAGAACGGTAAAATCAGGATCTGCATTGACTTCAGGGACCTGAACACGGCATGTCCAAAAGACGACTTCCCTCTCCCAATCACAGATGTCATTATCGACAATACATGTGGATTTGAGAGAATGTCTTTCATGGATGGTTTTTCAGGATATAACCAAATCAAGATGCACCCAGATGACAAGAAGCATACAGCGTTCAGAACGCTCCTCGGTGTCTTTTGCTACACCGTAATGCCTTTCGGTCTAAAGAATGCAGGCGCCACATACCAACGAGCAATGACTAAGATTTTCCAAGAATATCTCAGGAAAACAGTCGAGTGCTACGTTGATGATTTGGTTGTAAAAAGCCGCAACAAAGAAGATCACATCAAGGACTTGAAGACGATGTTCGATCTCATGCGGAGTCATCAATTAAAGATGAATCCCACTAAATCCTTCCTTGGAATGTCCAGCGGAAAATTCCTTGGATTCGTCGTCACCACTAAAGGTATACATATCGATCCTGACAAAGTGAAGGCGATACACGAACTGCAACCTCCTAGAAATCTAAGAGAGCTCAGAGGATTGCAAGGGCGTTTAGCTTACATCCGGCGGTTCATCTCAAACCTTTCTGGGAAGTGCCAACCATTCTCTAAGCTAAACAAGAAAGGGGTGTCATTCATTTGGGACGATGCCTGCCAAAAAGCATTCGAAGATATCAAAACGTATCTGGCGAATCCTCCTGTTCTCGTTGCACCGAAATCGGGTAAACCGTTCTTGATTTACATCAAGGCGATGAACCACTCGATAAGTGCTTTACTAGCAAAAGACGATGATAACGGTCACGAACAGGCAGTCTATTACTTAAGTCGGACCTTGATAGGCGCCGAGTCTCGATATCCGATGATTGAGAAAGAATACCTCGCATTGGTATTCGCAATGCAGAAGATGCGGCATTACTTGGTTGGACAGACGATTTACGTCATTTCCAACGTTAATCCAGTACGGGTGTTTATGACGCAACCGGCCTCTATGAATTGGCGGTTAGCGAAATGGGCCCTTCTCTTGTCCCAATATGATTTGCACTTCAAACAACAGAAGTCGATCAAAGGACAAGCGATTTGTGATCTTTTGGTGGCAAACCTGACCATAGATACGGCAGAAGTATATGATGACTTGCCGGACGAAACCCACGAGGTTAACATTACGTCGCACCAACAAGTATGACAATTATATTTCGATGGTGCCTCAAGGGTAGTTAATAGGGTAATAACCCCGGGAGGTTCTACAGTTTCCTCCGGGGTTGGAGTTGTCTTAATCTCCCCGGGGAAGCATGTGATGCCTCGGGCTTATTCATTGACTAGTCCGTGCTCCAATAACGTAGCCGAGTACAACACACTTCTCATTGGACTCAGTTTCGCCAAGGAGCTGGGGGTCGAATATCTCGAACCTTTTGGGGATTCTCAATTGATAGTCAACCAAGTCCGTGGAGAGTATGAAGTCAGGAACCAAGACCTGATCCCGTACCACCAGGAGGCCATCAAAATGGCAGATTATTTTGAAGAATTCTTTATTGAATACATCCCTCATCTCCAGAACGCTTATGCGGATGCACTGGCAGCACTAGCAGTATCACTTGCGCAGCCTCCCGACACTGAACTACTAGTCACGGTAAGGACGCATCAGCTCTGCATACCCATATACGATATGGATATTGAAGAGGAAGATGATGGAAACTCGAACGTAAAGGAGGTGAATTCAACCCAAATTGGGTCTGAGTCCCGAGATTGGCGTTTTCCTATCATTGACTACGTCCAATATGGTATTTTACCAGAGGACATAAAAGAAAGGGAATCAATCCGTTGAAGAGCACCAATGTTCTTCTATAATATCGAGACCCACACATTATATCGTCGAGGGTACGATGGATTGTTACTCCGATGCCTTTCGAACAAAGAAGCAGAAGAAGTTCTTAAGGAAGCACACGAAGGAGAATGTGGTGCGCATCAGCCTGGTCCCAAACTGTATGATCGCATCAGGAGAATGGGATATTTTTGACCAACGATGGTTCGTGACGCAGTCGAATATGCCAGAGAGTGTCATGCTTGTCAAATACATGCAAATTATATGCATCAACCACCAGAGCAGTTGCACACGTCAATCACGTCTTGGCCGTTCGAGACATGGGGCATGGACATCGTCGGTCCTATTTTTCCCCCTTCAGTCAAAGGTGATCGATTCATTCTCGCAATCACAGATTACTTTTCAAAGTGGGCTGAAGCGATTCCGCTTAGAGAAGTGAAGACGAACAACGTCATCAAGTTCATCAAGCATCATGTCATATACCGACATGGCGTGCCAAGACAGATCATTCATGACAACGGTCCACAGTTCATAAGCAACGCCTTCATCAGGTTCTGTGACAA
Organism: Asparagus officinalis; assembly: GCF_001876935.1. Lineage (NCBI taxonomy): Eukaryota > Viridiplantae > Streptophyta > Magnoliopsida > Asparagales > Asparagaceae > Asparagus > Asparagus officinalis. The sequence continues at coordinate 93,273,914 of NC_033800.1, forward strand.
GTTCAAGATCGAAGATGTTTCGTCAACAGCTTACTATCCCGCTGCGAATGGATTAGCTGAGGCGTTCAACAAGATGATCATTAAGATCCTGTCAAAGCTCGTAAAGACCAATAAACGAGACTGGGACGATAAACTCGGTGAAGCACTCTGGGCTTATCGCACCACCATACGCACACCTACAGGAGCTACCCCATATTCGTTGGTATACAGATGTGAAGCTGTGCTACCATTGGAGATTCAAATCCCATCACTTCGGATCGCTCTCGCAACTGAGATGACGACAGAAGAACAGCATCAAAAACGTCTCGAAGAACTCGAGAGGTTGGATGAAAAGAGCTTGGAGGCTCAACAACAAATTGAGTTATATCAAGCCAGAATATCCAGGGCTTTTAACAAAAGAGTCCGACAGAGAAGCTTCAAGGAAGGAGATCTGGTCCTCGCTGCTCGCCGACCGATAATCCTCAACTCCAAGAAGAAAGGTAAATTTGAACCCAAATGGGAAGGACCGTTTGTGATAGACACAGTCTACTCAAACGGTGCATATCGCCTGATTACTCAAAAAGGCACCAGGAAATTAATGCCAATAAATGGGAAGTTGATTCCAACCTTGCAACCGGTGCAAAGGTTTCATCATAGTCTATGCCCTCCTCTTGATTGTATCCTTGGGCAACCAAACGTGCTTTATTTCTAGTTACAATGCCATGTTCATCAAGTTTGTTTCTAAAAACCCATTTTGTACCAATTACACTAGCATTGTTAGGTCTAGGAACTAACTTCCAAACTTCATTTCTTTGAAAATTGTTTAATTCTTCATGCATAGCCAAAACCCAAAATTCATCATTCAAAGCATCATTAACCTTTTTAGGTTCTAGTTGAGATAGAAATGCAACATTACCACATTCACTCAAGGCTTTTGAGCGAGTTATAACTCCTTTTGAAGGGCTCCCAATGATTTGTTCCTTTGGATGATTTGATGTGAATTTCCAAGCTTTAGGTGGTTCAACTTGATCTTGAGCGTTTGTGCTATCCACATCCTTTTGAACTTCTATAGAGGGAGTGTCATTGATTTGCAACAAGTCCAATCCTCCCTCAATATCATCATCATCATCTTTCCTAGGCAACACAACTTGAGAGCCAACATTAGTCTCATCAAAAGTAACGTTTATAGACTCTTCAACAACGAGGCTTCGTTTATTGAAGACCCTATAAGCCTTACTTCGAGGTGCATAACCCAAGAAAATACCAACATCAATTTTGGAATCAAATTTATCATGGTGATCTTTTGTATTTAAGATAAAACATTTGCAACCAAAAACACGAAAATAACCAATGAAAGGAGTTTTTCCATAATAAAGTTCATAAGGGGTTTTCTTAAGCTTTGGTCTAATCAAAACACGATTTAAAACATGGCAAGCCGTATTGACGGCTTCCGCCCAAAAGTATTTTGGTAAATCAAAAGAATTTAACATAGTACGTGCCATCTCTTGTATGGTGCGATTTTTCCGTTCAACAACACCATTTTGTTGTGGTGTTCTAGGAGCGGAAAACATATGAGTTATACCATGATGAGCACAAAAATCATAGAAAAATTCATTTTGAAATTCACCACCATGATCACTTCTTATCTTAACAACTTTCAAATCTTTTTCATTTTCAATTCTTTTAACATGATTTGCAAATTCTTCAAAACAATCATTTTTCTTAGCAAGAAATATTGTCCATGTAAAACGAGAAAAATCATCAATAATCACAAAAACATAGTGTTTGCCTCCAAGAGAGGTAACACGCATAGGACCAAATAAATCAAGATGAAGTAATTGCAAGGGTTTAGAAGTCGATACCTCATGGATGGATTTGAAAGAAGATTTTGTTTGTTTACCTTTGGCACAATCCTCACAAATTGTATCTTTTATGAAGTGTAAGTTAGGTAGCCCTTTCACAAGATTCTTCTTAGACAATTTTGATATTAACTCCATATTTGCATGTCCAAGTCTCTTGTGCCAAATCCAAGGGTTTTCATCAATAGCCGCAAGACACTTCACATCTTGATTAACTAACTCATTCATCTCAAAAATATAAACATTAGACTTGCGATTTGCAATAAAAACAATATTTCCATCCATACTAATGATGCATTTATCCGGTTTAAAGGAAATATCAAAACCTTTATCACTTAATTGGCTAATGCTAAGAAGATTATGATTCAAACCACTTACTAAATAAACATCTTCAATTGTGGGTGAGGGTTTCTTACCAATAGACCCGATACCAATGATTTTACCTTTCTCACCACCACCGAAGGAGACATTGCCTCCTTCAATCCTTGATAGGGTTGCAAATAACTCTTTGTTGCCCGTCATATGATGTGAGCAACCACTATCAAGGTACCACATCTCCTTACGTCGTTGCCGTGACGTTCCCTACAAAAGAAGAAGATGAAGGTGTAGTAGCTTTAGGTACCCATGTCTTGGGTCCTTGGTGGTTAGTAGTTTTGGTACCTTTGGGTACCCATATCAAACCATAAAAATCTTCATTGTCTTTAATTCTACAATGAGTAGAAATGTGTCCATGTCTCATACAATAGGTGCATACAAAATTTCTTTTGTATGTACGAATGTTAGAACCATGAAACCTATTTCTACCATGGTGATTGTAGTTGTCATAAGCATGAGTGGGTCTAGTTCTACAACCCTCAATTTCTAATTTTTCAATCTTTGATCTTAATTGCTTGTTCTCGAAATCGAGATCTCCTAGCAATTCATCTTTTAGAGCAAGAGAGGTTGTTAGTTGCTCTAGCTTAATATCACAAGAGGTATGCAATTTTTTGAAAGAAGAGTATTCTTTAGACATTCTTTTAAATTCAAAGTTCAACTCTTCTAATGCCATAGCTATGTCACATTGCATATAGAAAGATTCACTTTCGGCCTCGGATATTACCTCATGTTCATTTGCCATGAAACAAACATTTGGGTCATGAAGAGCAAGTTTGGCTCCTTCTTCATCACTATCCGAGTCACTTGGTTCGGATTCTTCCCATCCGGCATACATAGCCTTCTTCTTCTTGTACTTCATGTACTTTTCTTTGAGCTTGGGGCAATCCTTAGCGATGTGACCCGGTTCATTGCACTCAAAACATTTACCTACACGAGAGGAAAACTTGTTGTTAGATCGAGGGTTAAATTTTTTGTTCATTTTTATAAGTCTAGAGATTCTTCTAGAGAGATGAGCCACTTCTCTAGAAAAATCAACTTCACTCTCCGACGACGAAGATGAGTTGTCACTAGCTCCTTTGAGAGCTATGGTCTTCAACTTTGGTGACGGCTCCTCAACTTCTCGTGATGGCACTTCCTCCTTCTCCTTCCCCTTGAGCTTCTTCTCATGCACTTTGAGCTTTCCGATGAGGCTATCAAGAGCTAAGGTAGTGAGGTCATGAGCTTCCTCAATGGCCGTAGCCTTGGGCTCCCATGCCGGAGTCAATGAGCGAAGTATCTTGTAGTTCATCTCTTGAATGGATAATTGCTTATCTAGACCATGTAATTCATTGATGATATTAGTAAAACGAGAAAACATAGCATCAATGGATTCATTTGGAAGCATTTTAAATAGCTCATAATCATGCATAAGTCCACTAATCTTAGATTCCTTAACTTGGGGTGTTCCTTCATGTGTGACACATAATTTTTGCCAAATTTCGTATGCGGTTGCACACGTGGAAACTCTATTATATTCATTAGGGGAAAGACCACAAATTAAGGCGTTCATAGCCTTAGCGTTGAGATTAGCTAGGTGCCTTTCTCCATCGGTCATGTTCCCGACTTTGGACTTTTCTTCATATTTCTCTTCTATGAGCTCTAGAATGTCAAGGTCTATGCAACGAAGGTAAATTCTCATCCTAGCCTTCCAATAAGCAAAATTAGTGCCGGTGAAGAGAGGTGGTCTAGTTGTGGATTGTCCTTCTAGCATATGCATATTCAAAGAGGCCTCCATTAGATCTTTTCTCTAAGGTTGTTAAACCAAAAACTGATATAGAGACCAAGCTCTGATACCAATTGTTGGACCCTAGAGGGGGGGTGATTAGGGTCAAGAGGCTCTAATATGCAATTAAAAAACAGCACAAGCAAACCACAAACAGAAATGCGATAAAAGTAAGAGAGATAAGGTTAGGAGTTCGTTATCCTTGACGCTCGATGTGTTAACGAGGTTCGGCCCTCTGGCCTACGTCCCCGCTCCCCACTCTCGAGGAGAAATCCACTACACACCCGGTTTGGAAGCCGGAACTTCGTCTACACAGCGATCCCACAAGATCTCTCTCTCACTACACAGTTTGATCTCACAGATCACACTCCCTCACAGTAGATCTCCACAGATCTCACTCACACAGCAGAAGAAAGAAATGCAAGAACCTCTCTTTACACAGCCCTTATAGCAAAGAGAAGGTATACTGAAGCTGGGAGGTGAATCACACTTGAAACAGAGAGAAAAACAGAGTTTTGAAAATTTTCTCAGGAAACAGAAAAAGCTCTCTGGTTTTCAAACGTTAGGGCTTAGAGGAAGAAGAAGAGGTCTGGGGATTTTATAGGAGAGTTTAAATCATTTTAAAACAAAAAACAAATCTACCCAAATGAGATAATAATCTCTTCTTCAGACCCTCATCACAGACTGTGCCAATCACTAACAAGTGAAAGCACAGGGTTCGAGGCAAACGACCGTTTTAAAAAAGTCGCGGCTGAACAGAGGCAAAAATCGGTTGACCGAAGAAAATATCGGTCGACCGAAAAATACCTTCGGTCGACCGACCGAAAAAATCGGTCGACCGCCAGCAGCTAAGGAGTTTTGACAAAACATCCAGAGACTCATCGGTCGACCGGCACGGTCGACCGATTAAGGGTTGAGAAATTCGGTCGACCGTATCGGTCGACCGACGACACTCTGGAGACATAGTGAAGAAAGGTCATCGGATCGGTCGACCGATTTCTGACATATTCTGAAATCAGGTTATTTGACCAAGTTGAAATATTTCCAAAATATTCATTTGACCTCTGAAAATTCTGAAACTTTGTAAAATGTTTTTAATACTAAAAACAAACTGTTTGGAAAAAGAATTTTGCAGATAGGTACTCATACTTGTGAAAAATAGTATTTTGTGAAAAACGCTTAAAAGCACAAGTCTAAAAACGTGTGTGTGATTCCCAATAGCTTCAAGTAAACTCAGTAACTCTTTGCCTACATTCTAGCACTAGAGAGAAAAACAAAAGAAAGCTAATATCCTCATATAGAGAGCAATATACTTGAGCTTTGATATAGCTTGAATCGGATGAAGCTTTTGATCGAATTTGTCGTTCTTGAAATAACGTTGCTTCATCTCTTGGCCTCCTCCTCCTTTGGATATCTTCGTTGTAGCATATATTCCATCCATCCTCCATTAATGGCACTAACGAGCTTGACAAATGAATTTACTACATTTATACTCAATAAGCCATTAGTACCGATAATGGTGGTTGTAAGAACATCATCAAAACATAAGGGCTAACAATCTCCCCCTTTTTGATGATGACAACCAACCATTATATAAGAGCAAAAATAAAATAGCTTATAGATAGGTGCTCCCCCTATCTATGAGCTCCCCCTAAATATATGCAACAAATGAGGAGATTTCTCTCCCCCTTTGTCACCATCAAAAATGGGGTAAAGAGAAATGCCAAATGCAAAATGCAACTAATCAAGCAAGCAATGTAGAACTTTCACATAGTGCATAAGCCCAAACCATTTCTTATGCGACAAAAATCATCCTCTCCAAGAGGCTTAGTAAATATATCCGCTAGTTGAGATTTGGTGTCAACAAATACTAGGGATACATCTTGTCGCTCTACATGATCGCGTAAGAAATGATGGCGTACATCAATATGTTTAGTTCTAGAATGCAAAACCGAATTTTTGGAAATATTTATAGCACTTGTGTTATCACAAAAGATTTTAATATTTTGAAAATTCAAATCATAGTCAACTAAACTTTGTTTCATCCATAAAACTTGAGCACAACATAAGCCGGCGGCAATGTATTCCGCTTCCGTAGTGGACAATGCAACACAATTTTGTTTCTTGGAAGCCCAAGAAACAAGGGAATTTCCTAAGAATTGGCATGTTCCACTAGTACTCTTGCGATCTACCTTACATCCGGCAAAGTCGGCATCACAAAAACCATATAAATCAAAAGAGGTGCTTCTTGGATAAAATAAGCCAAGGTTAAAAGTTCCATTAACATACTTAATGATTCTTTTAACCGCAATTAAATGAGACGCTTTGGGAGAGGCTTGAAAACGTGCACATGCACATACACTAAACATGATGTCGGGTCTACTAGCGGTGAGATAAAGAAGACTACCTATCATACCTCGGTATAGTTTTTGGTCCACATCTTCACCACTCTCATCCGCATCAAGCTTAACACTAGTACTCATGGGAGTAGGCGCATGCTTAGAATTCTCCAACTTGAATTTCTTCACCAATTCCTTCGCATACTTGCTTTGTGAAATGAAGATCCCATCCTTAGTTTGCTTGACTTGGAGCCCGAGAAAGAATGTAAGCTCTCCCATCATACTCATCTCAAAGTGATCCTGCATTACTTTAGAAAATTCCTTGCACAAGGATTCATTAGTAGCACCGAAAATGATGTCATCCACATATATTTGAACTAAAATGAAATCATTTTTCCTTTTTCTCACAAAAAGTGTGTTATCAATTGTTCCTTTTGAAAAACCATTTTCAATAAGAAAACTAGAGAGGCGAGCATACCAAGCCCTAGGAGCTTGTTTCAACCCATATAAAGCTTTTTGTACCCGGTAAACATGATTAGGAAAAGCATGATCTATAAAACCGGGGGGTTGCTCAACATACACTTCCTCTTCTATAAAACCATTTAAGAAGGCACTTTTAACATCCATTTGAAAAAGTTTGAAATTTTTAAAGCTAGCAAATGCCAAAAACATCCTAATAGATTCCAACCTTGCAACCGGTGCAAAGGTTTCATCATAGTCTATGCCCTCCTCTTGATTGTATCCTTGGGCAACCAAACGTGCTTTATTTCTAGTTACAATGCCATGTTCATCAAGTTTGTTTCTAAAAACCCATTTTGTACCAATAACACTAGCATTGTTAGGTCTAGGAACTAACTTCCAAACTTCATTTCTTTGAAAATTGTTTAATTCTTCATGCATAGCCAAAACCCAAAACTCATCATTTAAAGCATCATTAACCTTTTTAGGTTCTAGTTGAGATAGAAATACAATATTACCACATTCACTCAAGGCTTTTGAGCGAGTTATAACTCCTTTTGAAGGGCTCCCAATGATTTGTTCCTTTGGATGGTTTGATGTGAATTTCCAAGCTTTAGGTGGTTCAACTTGATCTTGAGCGTTTGTGCTATCCACATCCTTTTGAACTTCTATAGAAGGAGTGTCATTGATTTGCAACAAATCCAATCCTCCTTTTGAAATTCTATAGAGGGAGTGTCATTGATTTGCAACAAGTCCAACCCTCCCTCAATATCATCATCATCATCTTTCCTAGGCAACACAACTTGAGAGCCAACATTAGTCTCATCAAAAGTAACGTTTATAGACTCTTCAACAACGAGGCTTCGTTTATTGAAGACCCTATAAGCCTTACTTTGAGGTGCATAACCCAAGAAAATACCAACATCAATTTTGGAATCAAATTTATCATGGTGATCTTTTGTATTTAAAATAAAGCATTTGCAACCAAAGACACGAAAATAACCAATGAAAGGAGTTTTTCCATAATAAAGTTCATAAGGGGTTTTCTTAAGCTTTGGTCTAATCAAAACACGATTTAAAACATGGCAAACCGTATTGACAGCTTCCGCCCAAAAGTATTTTGGTAAATCAAATGAGTTTAACATAGTACGTGCCATCTCTTGTATGGTGCGATTTTTCCGTTCAACAACTGTCACGCCCCGCTTCCCAAAATACCTGGGAATCGGGACGCGAGCAAGCCCGTGACGTATTAGACTGAGGAGAGATAAGTGCTAGACCTCTTCTTCTCAATCTAATACGCTAAGCGTCTGGAAATAAAACAATGCGAAGTCACAGGTCCCCGATCACAATAGCAAGAATATAAAGACAACCTAGAACAAGAAAATATCATATCACAAACGGGATAACATCCAAGACATAAAATACGGGTCAAACATGCCCTTATACAAATCTGAACAAATGAATACTAAAGAAATGTAAAATACAATGATCCGACGGAAAAGAAATACTACAAAGAAACTGAAAGGAATGACTAAGCTTCGGCTTCTTCTTCTGCTCCGTCTGCAAGGCACTCCTGCTGAGAATCCTCTGGCTCTTGCTAAACCTGTTCTTCCTCTAAGTCTGACGTACACCAGAGAAAACAGGTGTACGTCAGGTGCATGACGAACAAACGGAAATCCAATGCGAAAAAACGATACGATAACAGAAACAACAAAAGAACGTACAACTGAATCCACAAATCAACATGAAAACACTACTAAATCATAATAACATAAAGCATCCAGAATCGATCAGGTAACGAGATCATGTAGCTATCGATCGGTCTAATCATCCAAATAAAGGAGCATATAATAGATATGATTAATACCTAAAAATCTACAACTCGAGACGTAGTACGTCGAGCGAAATAATCCAAACAAGGAAACCCTCATGTATATACCATATGTCTCAAATTGTAAATAATTAAATATTAATCACGATCTATGTATGAAAAGAACATGTATATACCATATGTCTCAAATTGTAAATAATTAAATATTAATCACGATCTATGTATGAAAAGAACAACACTGGTCTACATCTCAACAAAACTAAGAAGGTCCACCAGAAGCACGCAAGCATATTATTCTTGTTTTACAAGTTATTTGAATTGGGGAAGAATATTTTGATGTATATAATCGGGTCCCCGTAAAGTCGTCCGGGGGCCGCCTTCAAGTCAAGTATTGGCCCTCTGGCCTATGTATATAACACTCACGATATCACGATAACAAGAAAGCGATGTGCCCGTTTATATACATGCTATATTCTCCGTCCAATTCCCCTTTATAACCCCATGTTTGTCATATTAATTAAGCAACTGTACATGAAATATTATGCACTAGCCACGGAGTTACCGTGGAACGACTTCTGTAAAACTATGAACATAACCGTGACCCGTAACACGTCCGATCAAGAGTGCATCGTCTAGTCAATGCTATAATAATAATAATAATCAAGGAAACCTCATACCGGGATATCGATATCGAGGGAACTCGGGACTCCTCACATCGGGATATCGATGTCGAACGAGTATAGCCATGCTTTGAAGCACGCTTACAAATCATACTTTTAACAGAAGTCGTCTTCATGTATAGTCTCTCCTATTAGATAACAACTAAGTGATAACAACAAGCTTCCACACATCTATTCATGTCAAGCAATCCCACGCAGGAAATAATATATCACAGTCTATTCTATGCAATCAATTATTAACAGATATAAATAATGGAAATATAGATCAAGGGGAGCGGGATCTTGCCTCGGGTTCGTCGAACGAATCGACACTGACGGGATCTCGACTATGCAGCGGTTGGCGGTTCAGATCTGAGAGGCGACGGGACTAAGCACGAGGAGAGGCAGCGACGAGGTGGGTTCGTCGGACGCGGAGAGCGATGCCAGCTAGAACAGATCCACGTCGGATCTGAGCGGTGAAGTCCAGCGGCACGGCGAGGCTGACGGCGACTGCTGGTCGTCGACGAGGTTCAAGGGGGGCGGCCAATGGGGAGGAGCAGGTGAGAGGGTTCCTGAATGCGGGCCGTAGGCAGAGCGGCAGGGAAGGAGGGGTAGGGGGTGGCCTCGCGCGGCGCTGGACGGGGTGCAAGGCGGCGTGGTTCAAGGGGGCGCTGGGGTGGAGGCTTGGTGGTGTGGGCGAGTTGCCAGGGAGAGGTCGTGGTGATGGCGGGTGTAAGCTGGGGGGTTGGTCTGGATTGGCTGGGGTTACGAGGCGGGGACCGACGGGACGCGCGGGGTCGGAGGCGGAGGTCGGAGGCGAGGGGAGGGAGCACGCGGTGGTCGTGGTCGAAGCGAGCGGGTGCGGGCGATGAACAGAGCAGTGGGCGCACGGTGCGTGTGGATACGAGGAAACAGAGGAGGGGAGGTGAGGCGTGATTGACTTTGATGCGGAGCCAGGTGATTGGAGGAGGCCGAGGCGCATCTAACGTAAGGGCGGGGTTGACGCTTGGCGAGTGAAAGAAATGACTGAGAAGAGAGAGAGGTAAAGGATGTGACGGGCGTCGAGGTTGGGGAAGAAGAGAAAGATGAAAATGGGCGCGGCTGTGGAAATGTAAAACGAAGAGAGAGAGGGAGATGACTCTTACATATATATATATATATATATATTATATTATTATTATATTTATAATATATATATATATATTAATTAGGGTTTGGGTATTTAACTAAATTAATTAAAATAATTAATTATAGGTACTTAAAAAATTAACTAATTACAGAATAATTATCTACAAATAAAAACGTACATTTTGAGCTAATACAACAGTTGATATGAAACTGTCGAAAAATACTCATATTGTATAATTAAACAAGAATAAATAATAATAAAAATATATTTACTTATTTTTAAAATCAAATAATTATGGGATAATTATCTATACAGTAAAACGTACAAGTTATACTAATACGACAGATAATATGTAACAATATAAATAATACAATAAATTATACCAAAAACACGTAATTAATAATACCATGTATTATATGAAATAATTTGTAATAATATTAATATTACAATATATTATTTAAAATATTACGTAATGGTACCGATAACTCAACAAATTAATTCTAGAAATTTTACAGCACAAAACAAATTTATAAATATCAAAATCATTTAAATAAATATATAATCAGATTTTTAAATCATAGAAAATTATAGGAATTCGAGAAAAATACAAATACTCTTTTAAAAATTATAGTTAAATATTTTAAAATACTAAAAATTTATTTTAACTAGTATCAAAATTTCATGGTCCTTACAACAACACCATTTTGTTGTGGTGTTCTAGGAGCGGAAAACATATGAGTTATACCATGATGAGCACAAAAATCATAGAAAAATTCATTTTGAAATTCACCACCATGATCACTTCTTATTTTAACAACTTTCAAATCCTTTTCATTTTCAATTCTTTTAACATGATTAGCAAATTCTTCAAAACAATCATTTTTCTTAGCAAGAAATATTGTCCATGTAAAACGAGAAAAATCATCAATAATCACAAAAACATAGTGTTTGCCTCCAAGAGAGGTAACACGCATAGGACCAAATAAATCAAGATGAAGTAATTGCAAGGGTTTAGAAGTCGATACCTCATGGATGGATTTGAAAGAAGACTTTGTTTGTTTACCTTTGGCACAATCCTCACAAATTGTATCTTTTATGAAGTGCAAGCTAGGTAGCCCTTTCACAAGATTCTTCTTAGACAATTTTGATATTAACTCCATATTTGCATGTCCAAGTCTCTTGTGCCAAATCCAAGGATTTTCATCAATTGCCGCAAGACACTTCACATCTTGATTCACTAACTCATTCATCTCAAAAATGTAAATATTAGACTTGCGATTTGCAATAAAAACAATTTTTTCATCCATACTAATGATGCATTTATCCGGTTTAAAAGAAATATCAAAACCTTTATCACTTAATTGGCTAATGCTAAGAAGGTTATGATTCAAGCCATTTACCAAATAAACATCTTCAATAATGGGTGAGGGTTTCTTACCAATAAAACCGATACCAATGATTTTACCTTTCTCACCACCACCGAAGGAGACATTGCCTCCTTCAATCCTTGATAGGGTTGCAAATAACTCTTTGTTGCCCGTCATATGATGTGAGCAACCACTATCAAGGTACCACATCTCCTTACGTCGTTGTCGTGACGTTCCCTACAAAAGAAGAAGATGAAGGTGTAGTAGCTTTAGGTACCCATGTCTTGGGTCCTTGGTGGTTAGTAGTCTTGGTACCTTTGGGTACCCATATCAATCCATAAAAATCATGGTTATCTTTAACTCTACAATGAGTAGAAATGTGTCCATGTCTCATACAATAGGTGCATACAAAATTTCTTTTGTATGTACGGATGTTAGAAGCATGAAACCTATTTCTACCATGGTGATTATAGTTGGCATAAGCATGAGTGGGTTTAGTCCTACGACCCTCAATTTCTAATCTTTCAATCTTTGATCTTAATTGCTTATTCTCGAAATCGAGATCTCCTAGCAATTCATCTTTAAGAGCAAGAGAGGTTGTTAGTTGTTCTAGCTTAATATCACAAGAGGCATGCAATTTTTTGAAAGAAGAGTATTCTTTAGACATTCTTTTAAATTCAAAGTTCAACTCTTCTAAAGCCATAGCTATGTCACATTGCATATAAAAAGATTCACTTTCGGCCTCGGATATTACCTCATGTTCATTTGCCATGAAACAAACATTTGGGTCATGAAGAGCAAGTTTGGCTCCTTCTTCATCACTATCCGAGTCACTTGGTTCGGATTCTTCCCATCCGGCATACATAGCCTTCTTCTTCTTGTATTTCATGTACTTTTCTTTGAGCTTGGGGCAATCCTTAGCGATGTGACCCGGTTCATTGCACTCAAAACATTTACCTACACGAGAGGAAAACTTGTTGTTAGATCGAGGGTTAAATTTTTTGTTCATTTTTATAAGTCTAGAGATTCTTCTAGAGAGATGAGCCACTTCTCTAGAAAAATCAACTTCACTCTCCGACGACGAAGATGAGTTGTCACTAGCTCCTTTGAGAGCTATGGTCTTCAACTTTGGTGACGGCTCCTCAACTTCACGTGATGGCACTTCCTCCTTCTCCTTCCCCTTGAGCTTCTTCTCATGCACTTTGAGCTTTCCGATGAGACTATCAAGAGCTAAGGTAGTAAGGTCGTGAACTTCCTCAATGGCCGTAGCCTTGGGCTCCCATGCCGGAGTCAATGAGCGAAGTATCTTGTAGTTCATCTCTTGAATGGATAATTGCTTATCTAGACCATATAATTCATTGATGATATTAGTAAAACGGAAAAACATAGCATCAATGGATTCATTAGGAAGCATTTAAATAGCTCATAATCATGCATGAGTCCACTAATCTTAGATTCCTTAACTTGGGGTGTTCCTTCATGTGTGACACATAATTTTTGCCAAATTTCGTATGCGGTTGCACACGTGGAAACCCTATTGTATTCATTGGGGGAAAGACCACATATTAAGGCGTTCATGGCCTTAGCATTGAGATTGGCAAGGTGCCTTTCATCATCGGACATGTTCTCAACTTTGGACTTCTCTACATATTTCTTTTCTATAAGCCCTAGGATGTCAAGATCAATGCAACGAAGGTAAATTCTCATCCTAGCCTTCCAATAAGCAAAATTGGTCCCTGTGAAGAGAGGTGGTCTAGTGGTGGATTGTCCTTCCAACATATGCATATTCAAAGAGGCCTCCATTAGATCTTTTCTCTAAGGTTGTTAAACCAAAAACTGATATAGAGACCAAGCTCTGATACCAATTGTTGGACCCTAGAGGGGGGGTGATTAGGGTCAAGAGGCTCTAATATGCAATAAAAAAATAGCACAAGCAAACCACAAAAATCAAATGCGATAAAAGTAAGAGAGATAGGGTTAGGAGTTCGTTATCCTTGACGCGCGATGTGTTAACGAGGTTCGGCCCTCTGGCCTACGTCCCCGCTCCCCACTCTCGAGGAGAAATCCACTACACACCCGGTTTGGAAGCCGGAACTTCGTCTACACAGCGATCCCACACGATCTCTCTCACTACACAGTTTGATCTCAACAGATCACACCCTCACAGTAGATCTTACACAAGATCTCACCCTCACAGCAGAAGAAAAAAGTAAAAGACTCTCTCTTTACACAACCCCTATGACAAAGAGAAAGGTTACTGAAGCTGGGAAGTGAATCAAGAAGAAGAAGTCTGGGGGTTTTTATAAAAGAGTTTAAACCAATTAAAAACAAAAACCCAATCTTCCTATTTAGGAAGATAATCTTCTTTTCAGACTCTCAGCTCCGACTGTGCCAAACACTATTAAGTGAAAGGACAGCGAACGATGCAAAAACCGACCGTTTAAAAAAGTCGCGGCTGACAAAAGACACAAATCGGTTGACCGAAGGGAATTTCGGTCGACCGAAGAAATGCTTCGGTCGACCGACCAAAAATTTCGGTCGACCGCTAACAACCTTGAAAACTTGGAAATCAAGCAGAGACATCGTCGGTCGACCGGCGCGGTCGACCGATTTGAAAGTCGAGATTTCGGTCGACCGTACCGGTTGACCGACGACCTCTCTGGAAAATAGTAAGGAATGGCCTTGGGAGCGGTCGACCGGACCGGTCGACCGCTTTCTGATATATTGCAGAAAACAGGTTTTTGACTAGACTGAAATATTTGTAAAAATATTTATTTGACCTCTGAAAAATCTGAAACTTTGTAAAATGTTTTTGATACTAAAAACAAACTGCTTGGAAAAAGAATTTTGCAGATAGGTCCTCATACTTGTGAAAATTAGTATTTTTTGAAAAACGCTTAAAAACACAAGTATGAAAACGTGTGTGTGATTCCCAATAGCTTCAAGTAAAATCAGTAACTCTTTGCCTACATTCTAGCACTAGAGAGAGAAACAAAAAAAACGCTTAAAAGCACAAGTCTAAAAACGTGTGTGTGATTCCCAATAGCTTCAAGTAAACTCAGTAACTCTTTGCCTACATTCTAGCACTAGAGAGAAATATAAAAGATAGCTAATATCCTCATATTGAAAGCAATACTTGAGCTTTGATATAGCTTGAATCGGATGAAGCTTTTGATCGAATTTGTCGTTCTTAAAATAACGTTGCTTCATCTCTTGGCCTCCTCCTCCTTTGGATATCATAGTTGTAGCATATATTCCATCCATCCCCCATTTATGGCACTAACGAGCTTGATAAATGAATTTACTACATTTACACTCAATAAGCCATTAGTACCGATAATGGTGGTTGTAAGAACATCATCAAAACATAAGGGCTAACATAAACTGCTTCTTAATACTCCAAAAAGTTTACGAGTATAAACTGCTTCTTAAAACTCCAATAAGGTATACGAGTATAAACTATTCCAAAAAATATGGACTCAACATATTCTTAAGGATAACTCAACAACACTACGCCGGACAACGCGTCGCATATATGGACTCAACATTCGATGGTCGGTTCTATGTTGAACCAACAAACTCGAGCTAAAAAGTCAGAAAATCGAGAATCGACTTCAAATTCAAAATTCCGACAGACGGTCAGACAATAAATGCAGCACCGGAACCCTTACAGACATTCGACAAAGCACCGAACAGCCTGGGGGACTGAAGGAACCAAGAATGAAAGCCACTCCAAATATCCCGTCGAAGAATGGGACAATCATATCCAAAGTATTCCAGACTCTTCTATAAAAGAACGAGACTGAAATACTTTGGAGGGGGTATCTGTAGGCGTATAAAATTGCTTATAGGTCCCTTAGCACAGCTCGGCACAAACCGACGAACCATCGGACGACATATCCAAACACGAGCGTCAGTCCACAACGCCGAAGCCAAGTGATACGCGACGAAACGGATTAACGAGGCAACGAGGCTAACGAACCGCATGCAAACAATGGAATACATCCATTCGCATGCGGAATCAAGCTAACAGTTCGGTGAGTCAACGAGTCATCCAACCATATAACGGATTTGAACTCAAATACCGAGGCGGATTTACTGCGATATTAGGATTCGGACTGTCAAATCAGAGTCCGGATCAACAACGAAGCGGGTTTACTGCCAAATCAGGATTCAGATCAACAAATCAGAGTCCAAATCAACCACGAGACCGGAAAAAACGGCAAAAACCCAAACACCAAGGGGACTCGGCCAAAACCGAGCCACCTCTAGGTGGCTCGGTGGCCGAGCCACCTATAGGTGGCCGGCCCAGATCTGTGCCAAGGCACAGATCTGAGAGCCTATAAATAGGCATTTGCTCATTTGTTAAAAGGTTGGAAATTTTGGAGGCGAAGCTCTGCTGAATTCAAGGCTCAGAATTAAAAAAGATTGAAGCTTTGGGACTTTGAGGACTTGCTCATCCAGATCCGGTGCTCGGCGATCGTCAACGCCAAATAAGGCAAGAGTTCGAGAGGACCGGATCTCAGATCTACGCAGGCACACTCCGGATCAAAGCTTGGCCTTTGATCCCGAGAACTAAAGGCTATTATTTCCTTGGTGAAATAGTACCCCCCGGCTGTTATTTCCTTAGTGAGATAACACCCGTCAAATCGTGTAGCAGGCGAAGAACCCACGCAAGCGAGTGACCGCAAAACAGGAGCTCGTGATTTGTTCGACAAATAAGGAAAGAATTGTAATTTTCTTTTTCTTTTGATCTCGTTGTAACCGAATCTTATAAAAAGATCGGATTTTTGTAATCGATAAACTATTACAAAGAGTGTGCAATGACATCAATGAAGAACACGATTTTCCCCGCGAACACTCTCATTCACTGATGTTTACTATAAATAGGGGTTTAGAGTGAGGGGTTAGAGGTGTGAAAATTTTTGTAAATCCTTTTGGAGAGGAGGGCTACTCTTAATTGAGAAGGCCTTCCAAATTTATAACTTTTTGTTACAATTAATAATAATAATTTTTTCACCACTTTAAATATTTTTTCTCTTTGTTGGATGATAAAGATGGAGATGAAGAATTGTTTAGAGGTTTGCATTTCTTTTCTTTTTCTCTTTTATTTCTTTTTATTTGCTTATTAGTTTAGATTTATTTGTATGCTTATAATTAGATTTTATTTTCTTATTAAATAGCCAAGAGACTAGAACCCTCTTGCCTTAGATTTATTTCATACTTATAGATTAGATTTATTTCATGCTTATAGAGTAGATTTATTTTCTTGCATTTAATTCTTGCAATTTATTTTATAGTTTAGATTTTGTAATTTATTTTGTAGTTAGATTTTAAATTCTTGCACTATTCATCTTGAGGCTAGAATCCTCTTGGGTTTAGTTTTTATTTTTGTTTATTTTTATTTTGTTTGATTCGCCTTTAGGCTAGAACCCTCTAGGGAATCACCCTTTTCTAAGAAGTGGGTTCAATTTTAGATTACCCATATCTATAATTGAACTCACCATCTTTAATTTCTTGCATTTTCTTTTATTCTTGAATTTTATTTTTCATTCTTGATTTTTATTTGATTTTTCCTTCTTGCCTTATTAATCACATTCATTCTTTGTCACATCCACTCTCACTTATATTTTTTGCCTATTTACACACCACTTTCACTCTCTCAATCTCTTCACAATCACATTCACTTATTACTCCTAATTGTCACGCATACAACATAAGAACCGATTTTATATTTTCTCCTACAAAAACACCTTCCTTGTGGGATCGATATCTTTATACTATAACTTGACATGGTTGTACACTTATAACCTTTTTGGTACATGCTTATGCCGCATCAAGTTTTTGGCGCCGTTGCCGGGGAAGGTGCTTAAGTAGGTTTTAATTATTTTGGTTCTTTAACTTGTGTGTTTTTTGTGAAGAAAACGCTTGGAGCTTGAAGATCGCGGATTGAAGAACTAGGATTTGAAGATTTGCTTTCGGGTAAGTCCTCTTTCTAGTTTTTAATTTCACCATTTAGCTACTTCTTCACAATTAGAGACAACTAGGACTTATAAAAAAAAAGATTTTATTTTTCATTGACCATAATAAAATTCACCCTCTATTTTGACATTTACTAACAAGATAATAAATTTAAACAAATTCTCCCCTTCTCATTTGTTTGATTGTTAACCCTAATTAAAAAAAAAAAGATTTTCTTTTCCATCCTTTTTAGTTGCTTTTAATTCATAGGGTTGCATTTCATATTGATAGTAGGAATTCACCAAGTGATTTGAGCATCTTGTTTTGGCACACACTTAAAAATATTTTTAAGGGCAAAACCCCATAATTAAGATAAGGTGAGGGATTTCATCACCTTTTCCTTAGCCCAAAAATCACTAATTCCTCACTTCGCAAACCCAAGCCTAATAAAACTTATTAGACGTTGGCCCCTAAGGATTCGAGCTCAATAAGGAACAAGAAATCCTTAAGTGAACCGGTTTAAGTTTTCTCAGATTAGTTGGTGTCTAAGGTAAGGTTTAGGGGTTACGTAAAGCGCTCAGTAAGGAACGAGGTACTTAATTGATCTCTGATCACCCTCTAGTACTATCCTTACCTGGCTAACTACCTGGGTAAAACTTTTATCTTTTCACTATAGGAGTTTTTGGTTAGGAGCTGGTCTAGTGAATTAGGCTAAACCCTAGAATTAGAGTGATTGAAAAGTGATTGTTTTGATTTGTTTTAGTTAAGATTTTTCTTTATCCTTTTCTTCTCATAAAAAAATAATTTTTTTCTTCTTAAAAAAATAAAAATAAAAAGAAATATTTTGGTGTATGCAACAGTGGATTAGGGATAATACACGTCGATTAATTCGCTTTGAACCAATTATAGAAATGGAGCATCCTAATCTACCCGTTCTTCATGATATGTGCTATCCCATTAGGAATGTAATCCCCTCGTGCATTAGGCTCCCCGAAACAAATGGGATAAATTTTGAGCTTAGACCGCAATACATAAACATGCTTCCCAAATTCCTTGGTAATGAAACAGAAGATGCATATATTTTTATTTTGGAATTTGAGGAAGTGTGTATTATGATTAAAATGAGAGAATTAAATGAAGATGCGGTTAAGCTTAGATTTATTCCATTTGCTCTTAAGGATAAAGCTAAAAAATGGCTGTACAGCTTACCAACAAATTCCATCTCAACTTGGGATGAATTTGTCACCGTTTTTCTTAAGAAAATTTTCCCTATTCATAAAACGGTAAAGCTTAGAAACATCATTCAAAACTTTAAAATTATCCCGGGAGAACCTTTTTGGAAGTATTTTGACCGATTTAAAGATCATCTCATCCAATGTCCTCATCACGGTTTAGAAAAATGGCGATTGTGCCAAATAATTTATTAGGGATTAGATTATTCTGCAAAAACTTCCTTGGAATCAATGTGCCACGAGGATTTCATGAGAAAAAACGCTGATGAAGCGTGGGAGTTTTTAGAGAGTCTTTCTGAAAAAACAATGCAATGGGAACACTGCGATGACAGGGTTTCATCAGTTCCCCATTCTAAGTCTAGTGGTCTTTCCTTGGAGTCAAACATTGCTTCTGAAGCGAAGATGGCGACAATTCTGCGGAGGTTAGAAGCCTTAGAAATTAAGGAACGAGCTCCAGCTCAACTCAATCATGTTTCTTTCCCAGGATGTCATAATTGTCAGTCTCCTACCCACGTTTCAGAGGAATACCCTCTCCTAGGAAACAACAATGCATTAGAACAGATGAACGCTGCATTCCAACACCCTAGAAATGATCCATTTTCTCCAACCTATAATCCAGGTTGGAAAAATCATCCCAACTTTGCATGGAATCAAGCAAATTCTCCTGGAACTCAAAACTTCACTCCCGCTTCAACCCAACAATTTCCTAGGGGAAACACAGTTCCTTTCAATTCTCATCCACAATTTCAATAACCCAATCTGCCGTATCAAAATCAGTCTCCTCTTCATCAAGCTGTAATTCAGACTCCTCACAATCCAGATCAAGATAAACGTCTCAATGTCTTGGAAAGGGGTTTAGAAACCATAATTAAGGCCTCTACTCAAACCACGAATATGTTGACTCAAACATCTAGCACGTTGAATTCCTTCATGCAATCAACCGGACAAATGCTCAACTCCAACACTCAAGCTATAGCTAGATTAGAATCCCAACTTGGTCAACTAGCTAGTGCCGTGAGTGAAAGAGAGAAAGGAAAATTTCCGAGTCAACTCGTGGTCAACCCTAAGGACACATGATGCAGTTCATCCTATGAAGCTCAAGTGAATGCAATCCATTCACTTCGGTCAGGTAGACAGGTCGATAATCAAGTGAGAACTCCCCCAAGTCAAACTTTTGATCCAGTACAAATTCCTTCTCCTTCTCCTTCTAATGAATCTATTCAACAATCACTCCCCTCAGATGACCAAGAACCTGAACCCGAACCTAAGCCTGCTTTTGATAAATTTAGACCAGTTGCTCCCTTTTCAGATAGACTCAGGTCTAGGAAATACTCTCCTCAGGAGGAGAAGATCCTAGAAACATTCAAGCAGGTTAAGGTCAACATTCCTCTCTTAGATGCAATTGAACAAATTCCATCTTATGCTAAATTTTTAAAAGAATTGTGCACTAAGAAGAGGAGAATAAATGTCCCAAAGAAAGTCTTTTTAGCCGCCAATATCAGTGAAATGCTATCAAATCCCATACATTTGAAAAAGATCCAGGTTCCCCCATCATTTCATGTATCATTGGTAATACTCACATTGATAAGGCGCTTTTAGACTTAGGGGCCAGTGTCAATTTGCTTCCATATTCAGTCTATCAGCAATTGGGTCTAGGTGTACTGAACCCAACCCGCTGTATTTTGCAGTTGGCTGATAGATCTGTCAAGGTCCCTATGGGTGAGTTAGAGGATGTTCTGATTAAGGTTGGAGATTTTATTTTTCCAGTAGATTTTGTAGTTTTGGAAACACAGCCTGTTTCTAATCCCAAAGGACAGACACCTGTCATCTTAGGACGACCGTTCTTAGCCACTTCTAATGCTCTCATCAACTATAGAACTGGTCAAATAAAGCTGTCCTTTGGGAATTTGACTGCTGATCTTAATATTTTTAATCCAAGGAACCAACCAAATAATCAGCCTCTAGAAATAAATTACATTCAGGAAAGATCAGGAGAAGAAGAAGAAGAAGAAGAAGAGTCTGATTTGAGTTTTGAGGAAATTTTTGATGAAGAGTTAGAGTTTTTAGAAGAAGCAGATCAGGTCCTTGAGAATAATAAAAATGTGTTAAACATGTGCTGCTTTGAATTAAAATTTGAAGAACTCTTTCTTGATGAACTTAGATTCTTGGAGAATAATCAACAACCAAATTTTCAGAACTTCACAGAAGAATTGGTTGTTAGAAAACAAAACTTTGCAGTATAAGAGTCTAAGTTCATTAAGAAATATAAAATGCATGACACTAATAATACCTACCTTACTTTGTTGCAAGAATTACTGAACACCCGGAAATGCTTGGAAATTCATATTATTGATTATATCATTCTGAATTTGTTTAAAATCCGGGGAAGAATTTTTAACAGTAAGGTAGGATTCAATGTTGAACAGGAACTCTTCATGTTGAATATTTCATTCTACATTGTTTATTTTGTTTATTTCAGAATAATAAAAACAATTTATTCTTCTCTCATTTGAGAGTTTCTTGTTCAGTTGTTAAAAAAAAAGAAAAAAAAGAAAAAAAGAAAAAAAAAAAAAAGAAGAATAATTTTTTTTTATCTCATCCTCCTCAGACCAAAGGTAATTGTAGATTTTTATCAGCCGACCAAATATAAGTATTTCACTTCTTATCTGCTTTACTTTGTGCATCATAGAGTTTGTATTGAGGACAATGCAAAATTTAGGTGTGGGGGTGGGAATTAGTTAATTTTTCTCTTTGTTTCACATTTTTTGTTGTATTTTTGTCATTTTTTTTCCTTTTCTAAAAAAAATTATAAAAATATCGTCACTTACCAAATTGATAGAGTTATGTAATAATTGATTTATTTAATAAATTTGAAATTTTCTAATCCCTAGTTAGTTATTTACTTAAGTTCACCTTTTATGATAACTCTAAATAAATTTCTTAAGAAATGATTTTCAAAGTAGTATACTTTACTTAAGCCTTAACTTGGACTTTTATTTAAAATAATAAAATATTTTGCATGCTTAGCTTAGAGTTGAAAATAATTTTTCAAAGTGTCTTGATTTATATATTTTTCAAAATATATATACATATACAAAAAAATTACAAAAGAAGAGTGCGAAAAATGGGCACAAAAAAAAACTCTCTTGAATTCTAGGTGATTCTATATTATAAAACCTAAGCTGACCGAGTAATTAAGCCCAATGAGTATTTTCATACTTAATGACCTAAGCCCAATTGGGTTGGACCGAGTAATTAAGCCCAATGAGTATTTTCATACTTAATGACCTAAGCCCAATTGGGTTGGGATCCATTAGCCCAAAACTCGTTAAAAGGTCACTTAGAAAGCCCAATTGGGTTGGGATCCATTAGCCCAAAACTCGTTAAAAGGTCACTTAGAAAGCCCGTTAAAGTGGAAAAAATCACCAAGGATGAAAAAGTTAAAAAAAATTAGAAAATAATAATAATAAATGTTTTATAGTTATATATATGGTCTTGGAAAATATTTTAGATCAAGCAACTTGAAAATTATTTAAAACAAAGAGTTAGCATGTTCTTTTTTAAACTTTTAAATTAAATTTCTAAGTTTGGCTTGGTTTTGTATTGCTACAATGAGAAGATTTTCTAGGAAATATACCTTAGAGTTATATATAAAAATGTTTTCTTGAGTAATAAGTAGCTTCAATTAGATTATCTAAAAGTTATCAAGTGAATTTAGTTATTTACTGACTTCTTTAATTTGGCAAGTTGACCGAATTTTGTGGGTATATTCACTGCAAACCCTCACGAGACTACAATTCGTCCACTAGGGTAACCTAGGGGTTTAAAGGCTTGTTGTATGCGCTAAATACAACCGCGATTCCTACGAAAGTGAGTTAGGTTTTCTTTTAGTTTTCTTTTTTTGCTAGAGGGCTATCAAAAGTTTAGATGTGGGGGTATTTGATAATCATATTTTATTACAATTTTATACCCTCATTATCTATTTTATATGAATAAATATGTCATTAATAATTGTTTTTATCTTTAATTGCAGGTTAGTGAAGAATAAAGCCCAAGATCTCTTATCTCAACAAAAACCCATGAATTAAATGAAGAACACAAGCAAGAGTCAAAAAAGCCCAAGCCATCAAGTCGTGTAGCCTGTAGAAGCCGGAGAAAATCAAAAAGTCCAATATGAAAAGAAATCATATTCAAAATGGTTGGCCATAAAGAAACGACGATATCTCCTAATCCGGAAGGCGGAATTTAACATATAATATATGAAAATCGCCTATCTCGACGAGACGAAGCCAACCGTGAAGTCAGAATTCTTATTGGAGCATCGATGCCAGCATCGATGCAGGCATCGATGCGGGCATCGATGCCTGTATCGATGCGAAGTCATCCAGATTTCATCTACAGCCGAAATTGCATTCTTGGGGCTCAAGTTTGATCCAAGGGCTCTCATTCACTGATGTTTACTATAAATAGGGGTTGAGAGTGAGGGGTTAGAGGTGTGAAAATTTTTGTAACTCCTTTTGGAGAGGAGGGCTACTCTTAATTGAGAAGGCCTTCCAAATTTATAACTTTTTATTACAATTAATAATAATAATTTTTTCACCACTTTAAATATTTCTTCTCTTTGTTGGATGATGAAGTTGGAGATGAAGAATTGTTTAGAGGTTTGCATTTCTTTTCTTTTTCTCTTTTATTTTTTTTTATTTGCTTATTAGTTTAGATTTATTTCTATGCTTATAATTAGATTTTATTTTCTTATTAAATAGCCAAGAGGCTAGAACCCTCTTGCCTTAGATTTATTTCATGCTTATAGAAAATATTTATTTTCTTGCATTTAATTCTTGCAATTTATTTTTGTAGTTTAGATTTTGTAATTTATTTTGTAGTTAGATTTTAATTTCTTATACTATTCATCTTGAGGCTAGAACCCTCTTGGGTTTAGTTTTTCTTTTTGTTTATTTTTATTTTGTTTGATTTGTCTTTAGGCTAGAACCCTCTAGGGAATCACCCTTTTCTAAGAAGTGGGTTTAATTTTAGATTACTCATATCTATAATTAAACTCACCATCTTTAATTTCTTGTATTTTCTTTTATTCTTGAATTTTATTTTTTATTCTTGATTTTTATTTGATTTTTCCTTCTTGCCTTATTAATCACATTCATTCTTTGTCACATCCACTCCCACTTACATTTTTTGCCTATTTACACACCATTTTTACTCTCTCAATCTCTTCACAATCA
Organism: Asparagus officinalis; assembly: GCF_001876935.1. Classification (NCBI taxonomy): domain Eukaryota; kingdom Viridiplantae; phylum Streptophyta; class Magnoliopsida; order Asparagales; family Asparagaceae; genus Asparagus; species Asparagus officinalis. The sequence continues at coordinate 93,298,103 of NC_033800.1, forward strand.
CATTCACGCATTACTCCTAATTGTCACGCACACAACATAAGAACCGATTTTATATTTTCTCCTACAAAAACACCTTCCTCGTGGGATCGATATCTTTATACTATAACTTGACACAATTGTACACTTGCAACCTTTTTGGTACATGTTTATGCCGCATCAGTTATCCCTCACATTGGTTTTGATTTATACGAGGTACTATTATCCTCATAATAGGTTTTTTGGATAAGGCTTGCTAAATTTGACAACTATAAGGAGAAGACGTGCCTCTCTGAATTAATTAATATAAAGAGCCTACCTTCAAGTTAATTTGTATATGAGCTGTAGGTTCCTCAAGTTGATTTCACTTTTAAAACTTATCAAATGGTATTAAACCCTTTACTTAATTAAGCTTGTGGCTTGTTGACACATAAATTTTTTTGTGTGTCTATAATGTTGAATAAGGTAAAAGCAGTTGTTAAAGTAAGAGAGAGAGAGAATCTTGGGTAAATTTCCCTTGAATTGAATATTGAGTATGCACATATATTTATACAAGTAGAGGAGTGTGAGGTTTGTTCTCCCAAGCAATATAGGACTAAAACCCACTATAATACACTATTATCAACAGCCCCCTTCAAACTCATGTTGGATCAAACAAAGTGAGTTTGCATATAAGAAACTGGAACCGATGAACAGGTAAGGCCTTTGTAAAGAAATCTGCAAGCTCGTTAGCGGATGAAACATGAGGAAGTAGAATTGTCTTGTCCTTGATAACTTGGTGACGGACAAAATGAGCGTCGATCTTAATATGTTTGGTCCTTTCATGAAATACTGGATTATTAGCAATCTGGATGGCACTCTTATTATCACAGTAGAGTGGAGTAGGAGTCGTAACAGAAATGCCGAAATCACTAAGAAGGCGACGAAGATGAATAATCTTTTTAGCTGTTATGGACATTGCACGATACTCTGCCTCAGTACTGGAAAGAGCAATAACATCTTGTTTCTTACTTCGCCAGGAAATAAGGGAATCACCAAGAAATATACAATAACCTGTGGTAGACTTTCTGGTAGTTGGATCACCAGCCCAATCAGCATCAGAATATGCACAAAGCTCTAACTTAGATGTAGCAGGAAACAAAAGTGAGCGAGTGCTAGTACCCCGGAGGTACCGAAGAATCCGTAATAAGACAGCATAGTGTACAGAACGTGGAGCACTGACAAATTGACTGACAATACCAACAGCATGAGAGATATCTGGTCGAGAGATGCACAAATAGACCAACTGGCCAACAAGATGTCGATATCGGGTAGGATCAGATAGAGGCTCACCGTCAGTAGAGCAAAGTTTGACATTCTGCTGGAGTGGAGTATCGACAATTGCATTATCAGTTAGCTCAGCTTGATTTAGAATATCTGAGAGATACTTCTGTTGAGACAGTAATACACCCCACGGGCCTTGAGAAATTTCTAGACCAAGAAAATACCGAAGAGATCCAAGATCCTTCATGTGGAACTGTTGTTGCAACTGAGAATTTACGTATTGTATATCTGCCATATCATCACCTGTAATGATCATATCATCTACATAGATGAGTAATAAAACTCTGTCGCGCGATGTAGTGCGAACAAACAGAGAAGCATCTTGATGACTTTCTATAAAGCCCGCTTTGAGCACGACATCGCGAAAACACTCAAACCAGGCACGGGGTGCCAGATTGAGACCATAAACAGCACGGCGAAGGAGACATACATGTCCCGGAGGAATATTTAACCCTGGAGGCGGTTGCATATATACGGTCTCTGATAAAGAGCCATGAAGAAAAGCATTTTTGACATCCATCTGGTATAAGGGCCAACGAAGGAGAGTACGAACAGTGGGCATCTGAGCAACAGGAGCAAATGTCTCCTCATAATCAATACCTTGTTGTTGAGTAAAACCTCGAGCCACTAAACGAGCTTTTCGACGTTTAATGGTGCCATCAGGACGAAACTTGACCTTATAAACCCATTTACTGCCAACAAGAGAGATCCCAGGAGGACAGGGAATAACATCCCAGGTATGAGTTTGCTGAAAGGCTTGAAATTCCTCAGCCATAGCCTGTCGCCACTCTGGAATTTGAACTGCCTCTTGGAAGGACTTTGGCTCAACAATAGTATGAATGACAGCAAGAAAGTTATGAAAGATAGGTGAATAAGAAGCAACAGAAGCATACCGGGCAAGCATGACATGTGGGCGTTTGCCTCGACGAAGAGCAAGAGGAACCTCAGGCGGGGGAGATGCTGGCGCAGGTGCGTGGAGATCAATAGTATTTTCTGGAGTGAGAGTTGTGTCCACGGGATATGGATTAGATAGTGTAAGAGAAGACTCGGGATATGGAGGTTTACCTACTTTAATATGGTATCAGAGCTAGGGCTATTTCCCTTCCAATAAATTTTTTTCACGCTTCTGCGTTCTTTTGCCAAATCTTGGCCTTATTGCTTTGCAGCCGTTTAATGTTTTTTTTCTGCCAGATATTTTGGCCTTGTCGCTTTGCGGCCTCTTAACGCGTTTCGCATTCTTGTTTAACCTTCGGGTTTTATTCTAACATTCAGGTTCTATTTTAGACCTTCGGGTTTTCATTCTAACCTTCGGGTTCTATTTTAAAGGTATTACCATTTCAAGACCGTCTCTTGGTCTCAAATTAACGGCATCGTCGTTTCAAGCCGTCTCTCGGCCTCAAACGAACGACATTGTCGTTTCGCAGACAGTAACGGCATCTCGACATCTTAACGTCTCAACATTGCTGTTATGGCTCTTTCAGAGAAGATTCCCAAACCACCTTTGCCCCTCAATGATCAAAGTGACTGGGCAGGGTGGTCCACCATTGTCACCAATGCCTTGCGTGGCGCTAGTTTGCTTGATCATCTCACCGGTACGGGACCAGTTCCACCATCCATCAGCACTGTTGCTTCATCCAGTACTATTACCTCTGGCAGTGGTAATGTCGATCTTTAGACTGCTCGTGCTCTCTATGTCAAGGAGAGTTCAGAGTGGCAATTGCAGGAATTTCGTGTCATGGATTATCTCACTCGCTGTGTTGGCTCTGGTCTCACTATCGAGATTGGCTCGCTTCCCTCTGCTCGGGTGCACGGGAGGCATATCTTCTGCAACGCATTGCTCTACAATGCAAAGGTAGTTCATCTCTGCAGTCCTATTTTGGACAAATGCAAGCTTTTTGGACAGAGTTACGCTCCATGCTTCCTGGACGTAATTCCACATATGAAGACTGGCTAGCCTGGTACGAACAGCATGAGGTGCATCAACTGTTTCAGTCCCTTCCTGAATATTCAACTATGGCTGATCAACTACTTCATCAGCCTCAATTTTCGACTTTGGCCTCAATTATAGGAGCTCTCACTGCTTATGAGACCCGGCAGCAGACAGCACGACTTAATTTGTCAACAGACACTCCTACCTCTTCACTCGAGACTGTTTTGTCTTTACCTGTCACTGCTCCTGTTATGAATCATACTTCTCCACAGGCTCCCTCTCCACAGGCTCGATCTAAGCTCTCTTGCAAATATTGTAAGAAGGAAGGACACCGCATTGAGACATGCTTCAAGCTTCATCCTGAGTTACGTTCCTCAGGTACTGGACGTGGTCGGCGACCCCCTCAGTCTCAACCCTCTCGTACACCAGGATTGTTGGCCAATGCTATACCTTCTACTACTTCAGACTCTACTATTCAAGCTATTGAAAGTCTTCGCCGTTAACTTGATGCTTTCCAACATATCGCCTCTACATCCGCCGCACAACTCTTTGGTATGCATTTTGCTGGTTCTTCAGCTAATCCTTCGGTCTCTGGTATAAATGATCTTTGGATTTTTGACTCTGGTTGTTCCTTTCATATGACTTGTAATGCCTCACTTTTATCCTCTGTCTTTACTTAATCCTCTCTTCCTCCTATCTACACAAGTGCTGGACAACCATTGTCCATTACTCAGTATGGCTCTATTACCCCACAAAATAATCTCTCTGGTCATCTAACACTTGGTCCCGTTTATGTGGCTCCTCAGTTATGCTTGAATTTAATTTTTATTAGCTCTTTATGCATGGCGGGCTTGTTTGTCTTATTTTCTTCTGATACTTGTATTGTGCAGGATCCACAGACAGGCAAGACGGTTGGGGCGGGTCGTAGGAGGCACAAACTATATTTTCTGGAATATCTTCACCTTCCAGAGTCCATACGTCCACGTTCTCTTGTTGCTTCTCTTCGTTCGTCAAAACCCTCTACCTCGCTTCCTGCCAATTTATGGCATAGACGACTTGGTCATGTGTCTAATAAAAGGCTGGAGAGTCTTATTCAGTCTGGACTACTTGGTCCTGTATCATCTAGTTCTAGTCATGTACTGGTTACAAATTGGCAAAATTTACTGCTTTACCATTTAAAATGAGTACATCTGTATCCACTTCCTTATTTGATTTAGTACATTCTGATATTTGGGGGCCAACTCTTTTGCCTTCTTCATCTGGCTACTTATATTATGTTAGCTTTATCGACGATTTCTCTCGTTTCACATGGGTTTACCTACTTAAGAATCGCTCTGATACCATGTTAAAGTAAGAGAGAGAGAATCTTGGGTAAATTTCCCTTGAATTGAATATTGAGTATGCACATATATTTATACAAGTAGAGGAGTGTGAGGTTTGTTCTCCCAAACAATGTGGGACTAAAACCCACTACAATACACTATTATCAACAGCAGTAAAATTAGATCAATCCAAAAAAGTTATCATAGAATGTTGAATACCTCAATAGAGGCGAGGGGGATCCTCAAAGCTATCTTATGGCGATATTTTCCTTTGAGAGAGTAGGAACCATACCTAATTCCCAAGTATAGTAGTTAGTACACATAACCAAACTTTTGAAATTTCTAATCGGAAGTACAAAAAAGCTCACTTGGAATAGCAAACCTCCACATTGCTTCCGCATAGCACAGCCATATTAGTAGCTGTACACTTTAACATGCCTCCATCAACAGCTGAGTGTACAGCGCGGATCGAGTCCAAAAACACACAAGGCGATCCAAAAGGATCAAGATCAACCTAAAAAGCAACCAATGCTAAAACTATTGAGAAACTATGCAATCAAGTCATGACAAAGATTTCAAGAAGTAGTTCAGAATAAGAATAATTTTAGGGACTAAGTACTAAAAACCCTTTCTTATTTGAGAATTTAAAAGGAAAATGCAAGAGCACAATGAGGTCAATAGCTTTCAGAAACTTGAAAAGTACAAAGGCGTGCTTATGCAGAACACGGCAGCCAGATGCCAGCAAGGCACTTGCGTGTCCGAATTGTCTAGACTGTCTTTTTTGAAAAAAAAAAAAAAAAAAAAAATTGGAATATTCGACTGCTCTTGCTAGAGAGAACTGTTATGTCCAATTAAAAGTCCAGAGCCACTAAAGAGGCTTTTATGGTGGCAAAAGCTCGCATCTGGATCAGATTAAGGCCTACTTGTCTATCCATTACGAATGGACTTATGTAGATCCCAAACCCAGTGTGACATCAAATTTAATTGAGCATGTACCCTTAATTTATATATTCACACAAATTTGAAATTCATATTATTCGAACTCACGTTTTCTTTCCAAAATTTGCTCAATTTCACAACAGTAATAACAAATCGCTTTCCATAACAGAAGGTCTTCTATTACAGCGAAAGGCTCGATAGGTAACTCAAAAAGAGAGTCGACCAAGTCATCAAATATGAAGGAGCATGAAAATTTTGAAATATGAGAATTAAAATGTCAAAAGTACCAATTAATCAACAAACATGCTCTAATTCTAGGATTATGAGTTGTTCACAATCAAGTTACTATACTATCTACTGGTGAGTGTTACTTCACATTGGGTATTGGTCCACCAAAAATAGAGCTGACAATAATTATATGAGCATCAATCAGCTTACAGTGAGATCTCATCAAATGATACTATTATCATTTTGAAATGAAAAGTATCCAGTGACATAAAAAACAATAATAGAATATCAATTGATAGCATTTTAGAGATGACATTCATACGAACAACAATCAAGTATTCAAAGCACAAAGTTGCATATGAAAATCCAATTGAATGATAGGAAATACGAGTCCTTACCTACCACAAAGGTGACCGCATCTCACAATATGATGCTAAAAATAGATACTCACATATCCTACATGATCAAGTCATGCATCCAGATTAGATTCCTTAGTCAATAACCTAAAAGTATAGTTACATTCTGTGAGGTAAAGTTTTATCGACTAATAGTCATTAAACTCATTGAGCAATAATCATTCATTTAGTATCAAAACCGGTTATGGAAATTTATTATTCAGCCAACTTATCGAACCGTTTCAAGTTTCATCTAGACTACAAATATTTGATTCCTTATATCCAAGCATAGTTTTATCAGTGAACTTTGAGTTGAGATTTTAACACATTGATTTCTGACATGTCTTTAGCTGCAATCAATATGTCGTCAACATACAAAAGTAAATATGTAAAAGGATAATCATTGAGCTTTTTATGATAAACACAACTATCATATTTTCTCCTGGAGTGACCATGTTCAAATATAAACGTATCAAATCTCAAATACCACTATATTAGAGATTGTTTCAACCCATAAAGAGATTTGTTCAATATGCACATATGATCTTCTTTACCTTCAACAATGAACTCTTATGACTGATGCATAAAGATCTACTTCTCAAGCTCTCTATGTAAAAAAACTGTCTTCACATCAAGTTTCTTAAGCTCTAAATTGAAATGCGCAACCATGGTAAGTAAATCGTGCATTGAGGTGTCTTTATAACTGGAGAGAATACTTCATTGAAGGCCACACCTTCAGTCTAATTGAGGTGTCTTGAAGACCCATTCGCAGCTAACGATTTTCTGTTCCCTTAGTGGCTTCACTAACTCCCATGTCTGGTTCTCATAAAGAGACTCCATCTCTTCAGTCATTGTAAAAGTCCAATCTGCAACCTCACTGTCACTAATAGCCTCCTTGTAAAATCCCAATCGATTCTGCTATGGTTAAAGCATAAATAAACATGTCAGTATAACGTTGATGAGGTCGGATCTGCCTTTTTGTTCTCCCTGTGGCAATACTGTACTGTTTCTCTTACGGTATATCAGTATCTAAAGTTGAAAATTTTATAGTATCAACTGGTTCAACATGAGCGTCCTCAAATACTTCTTTTAAAGTAGAGTTCTCTAGCACCACCTACTTGCCAGACTTCTTTTTAGGACATGTGGTACCAACAACAAACTCCTTTCTTGGGTAAAACATGGTTTTCTCATCAAAAGTGACATCCCTACTAATAATAAATTTAGGTAATTTAGGATCAAATCACTATAATCCATATCCCTTCACTCCAGTAGCATATCCTAGAAAGATAGCTTTCTTTGCTTTGGGTTCAAGTTTACCATCATTAACATGAAATAAGCAGAGTAATCAAATACTCTTAAATGAGAGTAATTAGCAGGGGTACCAGACCATACATTTTCTAAAGTCTTAAAATTAATTATTGTAGAAGGAGAGCTATTTATCAAGTAACAAGCTGTATTGACTGCCTCGGCCAAAAAGTCTTTTGACAAACCGGCATTAGAGAGCATGCACCGAGCTCTTTCTAAAAGTGTTATGATTATCCTTTTTGCAACTCTATTTTGCTATGGCGTATGTCGAACTATACGATGACGTATAATACCTTCATTCTTATAGAACTGGTCAAACTCTATAGAACAAAACTCCATCTCATTGGCGCTTCACTTTTTTTCATGTTTGCTTCTCAATCATAGCCTTCAAAGCCTTCAATTGCTTGAAGGTTGTAAATACATTACTTTTATTCTTCAAAGGATATACCCAAATTTTTTTAGAATAATCATTAATTAATGTTAGTAGAAAACGAGTTCCACCTTTCAATGGAACCTGAGAGGGACCCCAAACATATAATGGATATAATCTAAAGTACCCTTGACTCTGTGGACAACGGTACTAAAAGAGACTCTATGTTATTTGTCGAAAACACAATGCTCACAAAAGTCTAGTTTGCTAGTTTTCTGACAACAAAGCAGACCTTGTTTACTTAATACATCTAATCCTCTTTCACTCATATGCCCTAATCACATATGCCACAAATGTGTAGTGTTAGAATCTGAATCCTCTAAGGATGACACTGCTGCTACACCTGTCACTGTACTGCCTTCAAGGATATAGAGGGTATTTACCTTCGTTTCTTTCATAACAATAAGAGAGCCTTTACTAACTCGTAAAACTCCATCTTCAGCTAAAAACTTAAAACCATTTGAGTCATGAGTGCCTAAAGAAATAAGGTTCTTCTTTAACTCTGGTATATGTCTGACATTGCTCAATGTTCTAAGTATACCATCATGAGTTCTAATTTTAATTCATTCGATACCAACAGTTTTGTAAGATATGTTATTTCCTTACAAGATATTCCCACAATCAATAGATTAAAATATGACAAACCAATCCCTATATGAACATATATGGTAGGAACAACCTGAATCAAGAACCCACTCATCGTGTGAAAGAGTATTAGTACTAATTGAAAAAACTTTATGTGAACTAGAAAACTCTTGAGTTATAGTGGTAACTGAAGGTTTCACCTCCCAAGACTTAGACTGTGAATTATCCTTTGCTTTGAACGCTTGACAATTAGGTTTTATATGCCCAAACTTATGACAATAATAATATTCAACATTTTTTCTTGGCCTTGACTTTGATCTAGACATGTTTCTAGATTTGCCGCTACTACCAACACCCTTGTCAGGGCGACCATGGACAAATAATCATTCAGCTTGATCCTCTTCTCCTACGACTGACACTTTTCGCCTTAATTTTTTTAAATGTAAGACTGATTTCACATCCTCCAAAGAAAGTGTATCTCTACCATAAAGCATACTATTGATAAAATTTTCATAGGAAGGAGGTAATGAGCATAACAAAATAAAGGATTGATCTTCTTCATCAATTTTAACATCAATATTCTTTAAATCTATAAGAATAGTGTTAAGTTCATCTAAGTGGTTTTTAATTCGCATACCTTCCTTCATGTTAAGGGTGAAGATGCGTTGCTTCAAGTAGAGATTGATTGTTAGACATTTCATCATGTACAAGCTCTTCAACTTGAGCTACAGGCCAGCGACAGTATCTTTATTGGCCCGCGGGACTTTATCAATGAAACAGAGCTGTATGGCACAATGCGTATTCAATTCTAGCTCTTCTTTTCATCATCAGGCATGGATTTTGGTAACTTGTCCTTCCCAGACAAGACTTTGAACAATCCTTATTGTACTAGGAGAGTCCTTATTTTAACTCTCCACAAACTGAAGCTTTTTCT
>NC_033800.1:93307476-93353267 GCF_001876935.1 Asparagus officinalis
AATTTTTTCACGTTGTATTTTACAAAAGATATATTGAAGTTGTGACGCCCCTGTTTTCACACATGGTTACACTCAGAGGTGAACCTAGAGATGTCAAACCTACCATGCACCCAACAGTATGAATAAACATGTTTCACTATCATAATCACTATCACTCTAGCAGATGTCGAATACAAAGAAGTGAGGGTACAAGCAGATAAAACAAAGATGGGATTACAAAGAACACAATGTAAAGAAGAGATATTCAATAATAACCACAATTATGTCCCAACAGAAGAAAAGAGAGTACATTTGATAGACTGAAATAAGAACAATGAGTCTCTAACATATAAGAGTCAACTAAAATAGTACAAAGCCTCTCAACCTCCAAAAATGAATTACAACTCTAAAAGACTAAAACTATGAATAATCCAGTGTAGAGCATCAACTAGCTACCTATAAATGATAGGAAACTATGCTGAGTCTCTATCAACTTGTGACTCTCCGAATCCCCGACCCTCTACCTAAAATAGATTGAATCAACGAGCGTCAGAGCACTAGCAAGAACATCTCCACCTCCCCCAATTGGATGGTGTAACACCTATAATAGAAAATTACTACACATAGCATTTATGTATACATATCAAAAACTCTATGCTAAGAGGAGTTAAGATTTAGAAACCCACAAGACGAGATGAGTACGTCAAGTGAGTAATCCAAACAAGGAAACCCTCGTATATACCATATGTCTCAAATTGTGAATTGCTAAAAATCAACTCCCAAAATTTAGGAAAAACAAGTAGGAAAAGAAATACGTTATCAATACCTCGTCTAGAATACGTCACACATGTCAAAACATAGTATTGTACACTACCTTCAGGGTAGGTGACACGGGAGCAAATACACAATCCTGTGTAATTCACTTCAACAATAATATTGTGGAGTATAGATGCTCACAATATCTTGTGGCTAATCGCAATATCATGCGGCTCACTACCTAACTCGGACACTAAGCAGAATTAAGGCATATTAGCCTAATCCAGAACACAATGCAAACAAAAGAGATGTGGAGTCTCGGTGATCATAGTATCCTGTGGCTCATAACCTAACTCGGACATCTATGCAGAAGTATGATGTGGAGCATAGGTACTCACAGTATCTTGTAGTACATCGGAATCTCGTGTGGCTCACAACCTATCTTGGCCATCCATGCAGACATTTGACGTTGACTTATGCAACTCGATTATTGTCGCCCCTAAGTCATGATAGTTCGACACATGGCCACACACTCCAGAGGATCCATGAGTGTGTAAACCCAACACGTACACTACCATGGCCACACATGTGTATCTACGTGTGGTCTCGCCCTTCATGTTCACGACCAAACGTGCGCGGAAGATCATTACTTGCAAACAGCTTTAGATCAGTCGACTGATATCCCATCTGTCGACCGAATGAGAACGTGCACAAGCATGCACAAGAGAAAGATTTGATTGGTCGATTGATAATCTATTGATTGACCATCCTAAGGAAAATCATACAATTCTCAGGGTCAAATCGGTCGACTGATTCATGAGGTCAGTCGACCGACCAGAGTACATGATCAAATTGTTAGGTTTCTATGGTTGATAGTTTGCTCAAAACAAAACTCGTGAAACGTCATCATAGGGTGTGAAAACATGTTTAAATCTTGTATTAACTATGTGTAAGTCCAGCCAAATGAAAGTTCATCGATCAAAACATGGATTTGGGGATCAAATTTCCCTAAACATCACTAATATGATGTAACTTGATTAATTGGGGTTCTAATCCTATTTAATTCATCAATTAGTAAATAATTAGGTCTCTAATCATCAATATCATGTCTTTTCATTGTTTATGGATTAGATCTAAAGTTTTATTCATCGATTTTTGGATTTAGATCCATTAAAATAAAATTCTAAGGTGATGGGTTTGGGAAGAGATAAACTTGCCTTTTGAATTTGTTTTGATCTGTCAAACGTGTGAGGAACTCGATCCTCCTTCACAAAAATCATAGACCTCACCCTCCTCACGATCTATGCTTCACGAAATTCACCAAAAAATTTAAACTGAGAGAAATAGGGCTTTTAGAGGAGGGTGGCTACTACTCAAACGTGAGGGATGAAGAAGAAAAGAGGAGAAAGTCGGGTATACACACACACACACACTATATATATATATATATATATATATATACATATATATATATATATATATATATAATAATATATATATTCATATATAATATATATATTATATATATATACGAAAGCAGACCACCTGAAGGCAAAGCGAAATTTCAAGTGGCTGATCGGTGACTAATGCTTTAGGGGGTCAGTCGACGGCAAACGCGAACACTAAAGCAAACTGGGTAGGTTTTATATTATTGGTGGCACATTTACACAACACAACACGTACACACACGCGCGCGTACACGACGCCGGCGCACAACACAACCCCACACACACACACACACACACACACACACACACACACACAGCACACACCAATCAAGCACACACATATATTAATATATATATATATATATATATATATATAATATATATATATATATATATATATATATATATATATATATATAATTGATTACAATCAGATCCATTCATCCCAGAATGATCACCAACCATAATAAAACTCTATTATTATTATTATTATTTGCAATAATATTTTCAAAATTTTGGGGTTTTACATTCACCCCTCCTTAAATAGAATTTTGTCCCCGAAATAGTAATTTATTATAAATCATAAGATATGTGTCACACACGCATTATTTATACTTAACATCTAGAATGTGAATACTCCTACTTAACCTCTAATTAAATAGAACTAGTACGTCAGGCGAAAAATCTAAATAAGAAAACCCCCATGTATATACCATATGTTCCAAATGATTAGGTGTTAAGTGTTAATACCCACATTCCAGCACGAAATATAAATGCAACTATATAAATAAAATAATTACCAATAATATAATAACTAACACTATACCTGCTCGAACAAATATGGATAGTCACGACGCATATCTTCTTCGCATTCCCAGGAAGCTTCCTCAGCTCCTTACATGTTCCATTGGATTTTGACTAATGGAATTACATTATTCCAGAGTTTCTTGTTCTCCCTGGCAAGAATGTGGACTAGAGTTTTGACTGTAGTCAAAGCCACCTGAAGTTCTAATTTTGGCATATCAAACACTCTCTACTGTTCTTCATCTCGTAAGAGCTTCTTCAGCATCGAGATATGAAAGACATCATGCACACCTGAAATCGATACTAGAAGGTCTAGTCGGTACGAGACAACTACAATACGACCTACAATCCTGAACGACCGATATATCTTGGGGCAAGCTTTCCCCATCTGCCAAATTGTTTGACACCTTTCATAGGTGATACTTTCAACAAGATATAGTCTCCAAACTAAAATTCTAAGGGTCGTTGCCTCTAATCTGCGTAACTCTTCTGCCGACTCTGGGTTACAAGAATACACTCCCGAATTAACGCTATGTTCTCTAAAATCTGTCTAACAAGATCTGGCCCAAGCAATAAGCTATCCTCCGGTTCTGCCTAATAAAGCGGAGATCTACAAGGCCTCCCATACAATGCCTCATAAGGAGCCATACCTATAGTTGTTTGATAACTATTGTTGTAGGAAAACACAATCAATGGTAAGTGATCTTCTCAACTACCTTGGAAATTGATCACACGCGCCCGAAGCATATCTTATAACACTTGGTTGACTCTCTTTATCTGACCATCTGTCTGCGGGTGGAAGTTCTTCCAGAAATGTGATGTGAATATTGAGCCACAATTCGATACAATTGTCTCTGGAACTCCATGCAATCTCACAACCACCCGAATGAAAATCCTTGCTTAAGTCTCTGTAGTGTGGGTTGTCTTAACTGGCACGAAGTGCACCGACTTCATCAGTCGATTGATAATCACCCAGATGAAATCATTTCCCTTGCTAGACCTTGACAAACCCTTAATGAAGTCCATCGAAATATCTACCAACTTCCACTCAGGAATGGGTAAGGGCTGTAGGGTACTAGCCGGTCTCTGATGCTCTGCCTTTACCTACTGGCAGTGCCGGTCTCTGATGCTCTGCCTTTACCTACTGGCAGGTAAAACATTTAGAGACATACTCTACAATATCCCTACACATGCTGTTCCACTAAAAATGCCTCTTCATATCATTGTACATTTTGGTTATGCTTGGATGCACAATGTGCCTAGTACGGTGTGACTCATCGAACATATCTTTCTTCAACTATGGAATATCTGACACTACTAGCCGGCCTTTCATCTGAAGGCCTCCATTTGATCTGATGATCCAATCTGAAAGCACCCTAATGCCACTAGGAAAGAACCCTAGAGGGGGGGGGGTGAATAGGGTTTATGCTAATCTAATCCGATTTTTGGCAAATTAAAACTTATTAACAAATATATCCTAGCAAAAGAGGTATGAACAATATATATGCAAGGATATACAAGTTAACACAAGGATGAACAAACTAAACTAGATAGTGGGCAATATAAACAATGAGCAATTGACAAAGGCAATATGAATAATAAGCATGAATGTAAAAGTGCGCCAATGCAATCACAAACAAAATGATATGTTCACGGAGATCGGTCCCCACGACCTACATCTCCGCTTCTCACCTCGAGGAGATCTTCACTATCACACCAGGTTTTCTACACTTACCCGAAAAATATTTACACCTCACAATATCGGTTTTCAACGCTCACCGATCAACGTTCACAATCACTCACAATGTAACTACACTAACTACCACCTCAAGTGTTGGTCTCTAGCCTATGTCTCCCTCAAGTGTTAGGAATTACAACCTCTCTCTAGGCATTACCACCTACCCCACTCCTCTTGGAACGATCCTATCTCTCACCACACACTCCTCTTGGTGTACTAGTGTATTCCAAAGTGAACCTCACAATTATAGCTCTCAATATAAATAAATTTGTTCTCTACAATGGATGAGAACACAATGTAAGCTCATACTCTAAGTCACTAACCCACAACCCCAATTATATAATGTATGAAAATACTAAACCTCAATGTGGGTATGTGTGAAACAAAGAGTAAATTAAATCAAACTAAACTCAAATAAATTCTAGCTTATGAAAATAAAAATCAAACAAATAAAATAACTAGATTGAGTTTAGAAAACTTCTCTATATGATAACAAGAGAGAGAGAGAGAGAGAAGAGTTGAATGCTCAAACACCAATAGATGATCTCTTCACTTTCTCTTGTGAAAGTTTCTTCACAAACAAACTCTTGAAACAAACTTAAACAAAACTTAAATACCCTTTAAAACTTGTTTAAAACTTTTCTTCTTATTTTATTTTTGGTCTGAGGTATGAGGGGTATTTATAGAGACCCCAAAACATAAGAAAAACAAAGCAAAAAGACCAAACAACTAAAACTAGAATAGGCTAAAAAAAACTAGCCGTTACAGCATCAGTCGACTGACGGTTTTCATCAGTTGACTGATGAGCTGACCGTTAGAGGTGTTTTCCAGCTCATCAGTCGACTGATGGACCTTATCAGTCGACTGATGACCTCATCAGTCGACTGGTCAGTCGACCAAACCAAAACAAAATTTTTTTGTTAGTCCAGGCACTTTCTTCAGTCGACTGAATACATACATCAGTCGACTGATAATACTGTATCAGCCTGATTAAAATAGAAAATCTTATTTTCAAATCTCTTTTAAAAGTAGCAAATAAAATTAAAAAAATATAAAACTTTGGGAAATAATTGTAGACTTGATAATACACATGTTACAAAACATGGTTTTCAAAAATTACCTCCCAAATGTGAAAAACTCTTTATTTTTCAAAATAGTCCAAAACATGATAATACAACAACACTTGTTTTGTCATTTTGACCAAGCCATGTTTTGAAACTTTATAAAATAATTTTATAGACTTAATAAAATATGTATAAACTGATATTGAAGTCTATAAACTAATAAAATAATATTTTATCAGAAAGACCTATATTTTGATAAAATCATTAAATACGTGTGTGTGATTAATATGAGCTTAAAGCATTAACACATAAGTATAAACCTATACTATAAACATTATAAACTATATACCCAAGTTTGATGAAGGTCTTCAATGAGCTCAACTTAGTAAACATACAGATGAAGCTTGAACTTGGATCTTTAACTTGAATTATATTGCTTCAATCCACAATTCTGCCAACCTACATTGGAATTGATCGTTGAAGCTCAATTCCATCCATCCTCCAACACGTTGTTTGCCTAGAAGAAATATAAAAACACAAACACTAGACAAACAATATTAGTGGTAAATTATTTATTAAATATCATCAAAACAAAAGGACCCAACAATCTCCTCCTTTTTGATGATGACAAAATATTTACAAAAAGATATATATGCATGAAAATAAATGAATATATAATTTATAATTATTACACATATAAATAAAAAGAATATACTCACAATATTTCTTCCCCTTTGACAACATCAAAAAGGGGACACTAAAAGAATGAACAGAGTGAAAGCTCCCCCTACAAATAAGCATGGGTGAGTATAAACACAATAAAATATATAGGGATTACTCCTCCTATCAAAGCGCCATATGGAGTATATGCAATAAAGACCATGGCAAACATGTGAGCAAACACAAATGTAAAATATGCTAAACATAACTCACATACAAAGATAGACCAATAGAACACATATATATGTCATTATTGAATAGTGTCTCAAGGTAAGAATATAAAAACCATATGAAGATAGATTTATGAAAACAAATGAATAGGAAACATGAGAATCATGAAAAAAGTTTTCAAATGAAAACAAATCACTCAAATGAAATCATAAATCAAGTGAAATCCATAAAATCAAACCATATAAGGCAAGAGAGGCAAATATGTCAAGCTCTTAAGCTTATTTCAACCCATATGAATATTTTAGCACCCGTTAAACATAATTTGGGAATAAACACCTAATAAACTCTGGGAGTTATATAAACACAAACCTCTCATCAAAAAATCAAAACTAATAATCATGAAAACATAAGAATTGATCAAAGAGAAATTTTTTTCACATAAAAAATTCAAAACATATTTTTCAAAACCAAGAAAAAGAAAAAAAAACACTAAAATTCTTGGTTTAAAAATCAAATTTGTTTTGGTACCCAAGTACTTGTGGTACCAAAAGATTTAAAAACATGACCCCTATCTTTTAAGCTCAAAGCTCTAAGGTTATGAACCCTCTTGGGCGCATATGGTGCACGTACACGGTCATAACAAAAGGTACTCAAATGACCCTTCCGATTGTAATATGTGCAATAAAAGAGGCCCATTTATTTTTGTGGACTATATGGATGTGCACATGGAACATTTGCAAAAATAGATTGCTCTTTAAAATTATTTTGTAAGTGGGAAACTCTTTTTAAATCAAAACAAAATTTGGTCAAATAACCAAATCTACTATAAACATCACATTTGAAAACATGTGGTTTACTAGAAATGTTTGACAAACTTGATTTGCTTTTTAAATCAAAACAATATTTTTCCAAATGGCCAAATCGACCACATAGATCACATTTATACACACGTGTATGTTTATGATGAGTATTGTGAGCATGTGCATGTGTATATGATGAAGATACTTGATGAGATGCACAATGATCATTAGCATTGTTATATTTGTGTGCATCATAGCAAAATTTAGCAAGGTGACCTTTTCGGCCGTAAATGGAGCATTTGTAAATTTTTCTATCCATATATGCATAGTGAGTATTGGATATGGAAGAATTAACACATGACTTTGCACATAAGCCCATAAGTTTCATATGGTTATCAATATATGTTTTCAAAGTTGAATATAAAGATAAAATATGTTTATTCACAAGATTCAAATCTTCATTATTAGGTACATATGCATTTTTATTAGAAGTAGAACATATATAGTCATTTATAAAAGAAGCAGTATCATTTTTTTATATTCTCTACTTCTAATATGGCATTATCTCTTTCATGAGTTAAACTAGCAACATTTGAAATCAAGGAATCTTGATCCAATTTTAATTTTTTATTATTTTCTTTGAGGATCACATTCTCATTAGAAATAGTTTTAAACTTAGATGCTAACAACTCATGATCGGTTTTCAAATCTTCATGCTTGCTTTTAAATCTAAAAAGATATGATGCAATTTGTTGTAGGCATGCAATAATTTTTCTGATGCACAAGCAAGTTCATCACTAGATAAATCATTAATGGATTCGAACTTGTAAACCTCATCAGGGCTATCGCCTAGTGCTTGTGTGCATGATGCTCTAATGGAACTTGAAGAGGAAACCTCCAAAGCTTGTCGGGTCGCCTCCAAGTTCCCTTGATGCCCTTCTATAAATTTCCATAATGTGTAAGCGCTATCAAAATGAACAAATTTGTTAGAAAAAGATAAATCAAAAGCATTACGCAAAAATTCTAACAAGAGCTTATTCATTGTAAACATCTTATGATCATTTTAACTCCACTTGGATTTCTCCGAAATGGGTACAATATAAGCATTGTCTATAATTTTCCATAAATCAAAATATCTAGATCTAGCAAATATATTAAATCTAGAACACCATTGGTCATAAAGGAAATTATCTATTCTAGGAGCAACATTAGGATCATAGTCTAAACAAGGTGCACAATGTATATTCATAATTATAATTATATGCAAGCAAGATACAAAAAATCTCAAAATTAGATTAGCACAAAAGATAATTTGGATCTTTAACTCAAGGCGATTAAACCTTAAATCAAAGAGCATCAAGCTCTGATACTAATTGAATGCACCCTAATGCTACTAGGAAAGAATCCTAGAGGGGGGGGGGGGGGGTAGGATTTATGCTAATCTAATCTGATTTATGCCAAATTAAAACTTATTAACAAATATATCCCCGGGGGGGGGGGGGGGGGGTGAATAGGATTTATGCTAATCTAATCTGATTTATGCCAAATTAAAACTTATTAACAAATATATCCTAGCAAAAGAGATATGAACAATATATGTGCAAGGATATACAAGTTAACACAAGGGTGAACAAACTAAACTAGAGAGTGGGCAATATAAATAATGAGCAAATGACAAAGGCAATATGAATAATAAGCACGATTAAAAAAGTGTGTCAATGCAATTACAAACAAAACGATATGTTCACGGAGTTCGGTCCCCACAACCTACGTCTCTGCTCCTCACCTCGAGGAGATCTCCACTATCACACCGTGTTTTCTACGCTTACTCGAAAAACGTTTATACCTCACAATGTTGGTTTTCAACGCTCACCGATCAACGTTCACAATCACTCACAATGTAACTACATTAACTACCACCTCAAGTGTTGGTCTCTAGCCTGTGTCTCCCTCAAGTGTTAGGAATTACAACCTCTCTCTAAGCATTACCACCTACCCACTCCTCTTGGGACGATCCCGTCTCTCACCACACACTCCTCTTGGTATACTAGTGTATTACAAAGTGAACCTCATAATTATAGCTCTCAATACAAATAAATTATTCTCTACAATGGATGAGAACACAATTTAAGCTCACACTCTAAGTCACTAACCCACAACCCTAATTATACAATATATGAAAATACTAAAGCTCAATGTGGGTGTGTGTGAAACAAAGAGTAAATCAAATCAAACTAAACTCAAATAAATTCTAGCTTATGGAAATGAAAATCAAACAAATAAAATAGCTGATTGACTTTAGGAAACTTCTCTATATGATAACAAGAGAGAGAGAGAAGAGTTAAATGCTCAAACACCAATAGATGATATCCACTTGCTCTTGTGAAAGTTTCTTCACAAACAAACTCTTGAAACAAACTTAAACAAAACTTAAACACCCTTTAAAACTTGTTTAAAACTTTTCTTCTTGTTTTATTTTTGGTCTGAGGTATGAGGGGGTATTTATAGAGACCCCAAAACACAAGAAAAACAAAGCAAAAATATCAAAAAACCAAAACTAGAATAGGTTGAAAAAAACTAGCCATTACAGCATCAGTCGACTGACGGCTTTCATCAGTCGACTGATGAGCTGACTGTTAGAGGTATTTTCCAGCTCATCAGTCAACTGATGGACCTTATCAGTCGACTGATGACCTTATCAGTTGACTGATGACTTCATCAGTCGACTGGTTAGTCGACCAAAATAAAACAGAAACTTTTTTGTTATTCCATGCACTTTTTTCAGTCGACTGAATATATTCATCAGTCGACTGATAACACTGTACTAACCTGATTAAAACAAAAAATCTGATTTTCAAACCTCTTTTAAAAGTAGCAAATAAAATCAGAAAAATGTAAAACTTTAGGAAATGATTATAGACATGATAATACACATGTTACAAAAATTGGTTTTCAAAAATCACCTTCCAAATGTGAAAATTTCTTTATTTTTCAAAATTGTCCAAAACATGATAATACAACAACACTTGTTTTGTCATTTTGACTAAGCTATGTTTTGAAACTTTGTAAAATAATTTTATAGACTTAATAAAATATGTATAAACTGATATTAAAGTCTATAAACTAATAAAATAATATTTTATCAAAAACACTTATATTTTGATAAAATCAACAAATACGTGTGTGTGATTAATTTGAGCTTAAAGCATTAACACACAAGTATAAACCTATAATATAAACACTATAAACTATATACCCAAGCTTGATGAAGGTCTTCAATGAGCTCGACTTGGTAAACATGCGGATGAAGCTTGAACTTGGATCTTGAACTTGAATTGTAATGCTTCACTCTACAATTCCGTCAACCTCCATTGGATATGATCGTTGAAGCTCAATTTCATCCATCCTCCAAAATGTTATTTGCCTAGAATAAATATGAAAACACAAACACTAGACAAATAACATTAAAGATAAATTGTTTGTTAAACATTATCAAAACAAAAGGACCCAACACAACCTACCTTGGGCTCTTTGGAGATCTCCCCCTTTCGGGTTTGAATCCAAGAGTCGTCCAACTGAGCGCTGATCACTCTGTCCATCCACGATGGTTGAACGACTAACGCTCCCAAAAATGCAGTACATTCACCAACCTCTGGTCTAAAGTCAAACTGATTGAGGGTAAGAAGATCTTGGTACAATGAGCATCTCAAAGCTGCAAGTTTGTGATGATTCTTCCTGCTCGAAGCATCTGCTACAATGTTTGTCTTTCCTTGATGGTAGTGAAGCGCAAACTTATAGTCCTTAATGAACTCAACCCATTGCCTCTACCTTTGGTTGAGTTTCTACTGAGAAAAGAGGTATTTTAGGCTCTGATGATCTGTATATAACTCGAACTGAACTTCATTAAGATAATGCCTCCACACATTTAGTGCAAAGACTACCACTGCCAACTCTAAGTCGTGAGTGGGATAATTTTTCTCATGAGTCCTCAACTGCCGTGACATATAAGCAACTACTCTCTAAGTCTCCATCAAAATGCCTCCTAGTCCTGACAAGGATGCATCTGCGTAGACAACAAAAGTCTTGTCACTACTCGAAATAATCAATACTGGAGCGGTAGTCAATTTGGCCTTTAGATTCTCAAAGGCATTCTGACATTCTGTCCCCCAAACAAATTGAACACCCTTTTTCGTAAGGCATGTCAGTAGGGATACCAATATTGGAGAAATTCTAGATTAATTTCTTGTAGTAACTAGCAAGCCCCAAGAAGCTACGAATCTCTGTAACTCTCTTCGGCGGCTCCTAATCAAGAACTTCCTCAACTTTAGCTGGATGAACTGCAAAACCCTCCTTGGAAATAATATGACCAAAAAATCTGATCTCTGAAAACTAAAACTCCTATTTACTAAATTTAACATACAACTAATGCCCCCGCAAAATCTGTAATACCAATCGAATATGCTGCTCATGCTCAGCCTCTGATCTTAAGAAGATGAGGATGTCATCGATGAAAACAATCACAAACTGGTCCAAATAAGGGTAGAAAACCTGGTTCATCAAATCCATGAATAGTACGGGTGTATTAGTCAGACCAAATGGCATGACAAGGAATTTGAAGGACCCATACCGAGTCAAAAATATGATTTTAGGAATATCTATCTCCCGACCGTGCAGATGGTGATAATTAGATCAGAGATCAATCTTTGAGAAACACTTTGCTACCTGCAACTAGTCGAATAAGTCATCAATCCTCGTTATTGGATATCTGTTCTGGATGGTGAACTTATTCAACTCACGGTAATTGATACACAAACGAAGTTTATCATCCTTCTTCTTCACGAAAAGGACCGATGCTCCTCACAGAGAATGACTCCGGCAAATAAATCCCTGAGCAATGAGTGTTAGGTCTCATATTTATGATCCTATTGTCTAATCTGGTTTTGTTTATTAACAAACAATTCCTAAAATTGATTGTCGAGTGTTTGCATTTGATTGTTGGTTGGTTGGATGTGTGCCAACACGATAATATCTGTTGTAGGTTGGAAGGAAAATAAGAATGAAGCCGTAACATTTCAAGTTAAAGACAATGTCGTGCATCATCCTTGCTACCAAGATCGAGCTAAACAAAGATTTTTATCTTGGGTATATTAGTTTAGATTTATACTTTATGTGTTTATACTTGAAGCTCAAAACATACAAGTACACATTATTTCAATTTATCGCATCAAACATCTATTTGAGCATATATCGTATTTTTGGATTATTGACTTAATGATATTGTTTTACATCTTTTCTAAAGTCTATTAATCTATTTAAAAGTTTCTCTAAACTTGTTTAAATAAATTTCATCAAAAATCAAGTACTCAACAAACTCGCATTTTTGACCGCTTTGCAAAACAGTAAGTTTTTACAAATACGAAGTGATATTTTAAAAATTTCTTCTCTAAAATGTTTATTTTCATATGTACAAACATTATCCTAGATTTTACTATTTTTGGAGTTGTTTTACTATTTTAAATTGAATTTAGAAAATCAGCTTTTTAAATTTTAAGGTTTCTGTGAATAGTGTTATAAGTCGACCGATTTTTTCCATAAGTCGACCGATTTTTTCCATAAGTCGACCGACCAGTATGTATAAGTCGAACAATTTTATTCCATAAGTTAACTGACCAGTGCGATTTTCCAGCTTCTATTTTTTACACTCCATCAATCGACTAATACATGTTATTAGTCAACTGAACAGTATTCATTAGTCGGGTGATTTTGTCTATCAGTTGACCGAAGCATGGCCGTTGCTGTAACAACTAGTTGATCAATCGACCGAAAATTTCAACCAGTCGACTATACTACATTTTTCACAGCAACTAGTTTTTGACTAGGCTATAAATATCCCTCAAGCCTTAGTTTTTAACTAGAGTTTTATAAGATAGTTTTGGGTAGTTTGTTTCACATTTTTGAAGAGCAAAGTTTATTTATGTGAAGTGAGTTTCACAAGAGAATGATCTCAACTTCATTTTGAGGGTTTCAACCTCAAATATCTACATCTCTTTTTTGGACTTGTTTTTCTAAACTCTTCATCTAGCTTTTTAATACTTTGTTTCTCATATATTTATGCAAGATTGATTTGAGTTTAATTTTTATTTTATTTATTGCTTACACAAACCCACTTAAGCTTTAGTATTTCACATTAAATATTTATGGGTTGTAAGTGATTCATTGAGAGAGCTTACATTTTTGTTCTCATCTTGTTTAGAGAACAAATCTTTATTTGCACTTGTTGAAACATGTTGTAATACATAAGGACACTTAAAGGAGTGGTTGGGAGAGACCCACGTCAATTCCAAGAGGAGTGTCTTGGTTATAAAAGCCTAGGGAGAGGTAGTAATTCCAAGCACTTGAGGAATATGATACGGGTAGGCCAACACTTAGAGGAGTATCTTGTGGGATTGATAACATGTATTGTAAAACTTTTTTGGTGAGCTTTGAAAACCGATTGTGTAGTTATTTTGTGATAGTGAAGAATCTCCTCGATGTGAGGAGTGGAGATGTAAATTGAGTGTTAGACCGAACTCCGTGAACATATCGTTTGTTTGCGTTTGGCTTTGATGTAATGTTCTTGTGCATATTTTTATATCGCCTATTATCTCATAATTTATCGCTCATGATTTTATTGCTTATCCTTGCATATTAATCTTGTAAATCATATTGTTAGAATATTGTATTAGAAGTTTTTAATTTGGCAACAAAATTGGATTAGATTAGCAATTACCCTATTCACCCTCTAAGGTACTTTCAATTAGTATCAGAGCTTGGTGCTCTTTGATTTGTGGTTTAATCGCTTAGAGTCAAAGATCCTCGCTTTGTAAATTTTCTAATCTAGTTTTGTGATTATCTTACTTGCATTTACATCATGAATATGCACGGTGCACCTAGTTTAGGTTATGCTATTGATATTGCTCCAAAATTCAATAATTTCCCTTATGCTTAATGGTGTGTTAGATTTAAACTATTTGTTAGATCTAAATATATCGATTTATGAAAAATACTTGATTATGCTTATACTGTACCCACTTTGGAGAAATATAAGTGGAGTAAAAATGATAAAAATATGTTTACCATGAACAAGTTATTGTTAGAATTTTTGCTCAAAGCTTTTGAACCATCTATTTCTAACAAATTTGCTCATTTTGATAGTGCTTACAAATTATAAAAATTTATAGAAGCACATCAAGGCAACTAAGAGGAGATCCAATATGTATTGGTGGATTCCACTTCAAGTACGATTGGAGCGTCTTCATACTTATAGCCACTAGGTGATAGTCTAGTGAGGTATGCGAGTCCGATTCTGAAAGTGAACTTTCTATTAATGAACTTGCTTGTACATATGACAAATTAATGCATGACTATAACAAATTACATCATAATTTTATAGATTTAAAAAGCAAGTATGTTATTTTGAAATCCGATCATGAGATGCTAGCATTCAAATTTAACATCATTGATTAATGCTTAAAGAAAACAATGATAAATTAAATTTACAAAATAAAAATTTAATCTCAAATATAGGTAGCTTATCTCATGCTAAGAATGATGACATGCTAGAAGTAGAATCAATTAAAAATGAATTTAATTCTTTTAAAAATAATCATGTTTGTTCTACTTCTATTGCTAATGCAAATGTGACAAATGATGAGTTGAATCATGTGAAAAACCACATATCTTCTGTAGATTCAACTCTAACTAAATGTATTGATAATAAAAAGAAAATTATGGACTTTTGTGCTAAGTCACGTGTCACTACTTCCAAACCATCTGCACACATGTATGATTAAATTTATAAATGTTCTATTTACAATCGTAAAGGCCATCTTGTTAAATTTTGCTATGATGTACAAAAACCCACTAAGTCCATTATTATTCCTCCTTGTGCATCCCATCAAGCTTCATCACCACACACACACACACACATGCACACAATGTTCATCATAAGCATGTAAATGTGTATAAGTGTGATTTTTGTGGTAGATTTGCTTATTTAGCCAAATTTATTTTGATTTAAAAAGACCACCTTTATTTGTAAATGTTTCTCGTGCACAATTAAAAGGTCATCATAAACAAGTGCATCCATTCTATTGCACTTATTGTAGTAGGATGGGTCATTTGCGTTATTATTGCTATGATCGGACACGTTTACAAAATACGTCCAAATGGGGTCATAACCCAAGGGACTTGGATTTTATTGATAGGGGTCATATCCCTAAACTCTCCGGCTTCAAGAGTGTTTGAGTGCCAAAATATTTTTGATTTAAAAAATTAAGTTTTTAGTGTTTTCGATTTTGTTTCTCTTTGGAAAACACATTTGCAAATTTTTTTAATGTACATTGATCAAAATTTTTACCCAAACAATTGTTTTTAAAATTACCTATCTTGATCAAATATTATTGTTGGAAATATACTTTGTTTTTCATTACATATTATGATTCTTTTGGTTTTGACTTTGAGGGCATTGATTATGAGTCAATTCTTATATTTTTAACATTTTCTAGTTTTAAAATTTTCAAACTATTTCAAATGGATATTAAAAGTGCACTTTAAATAGTTTTATTGATGAAAAGGTTCATGTTGAGCAACCCCCGGATTTATTGATCATTTTTCTTCCAAATCATGTTTATTGGATGCAAAAAGCTTTATATATATATATTGAAATAAGCTCCAAGAGCTTGACATGATTACTTTTCTAGTTTTCTTGTCAAAAAATGATTCAATTAATCTTTATGTGTTTTATCCAAAACATACTTCTCTTTTGATCTTTGTGGATGAAACATACAAATGTTCAACATTATTTTTGTGTGATCATGTAAATAAGTAAGATGTATCCCTTTTTTATATTGATTCAAAATCTCTTTTTAACGGACATCTTTACCAAGCCTCTTTGCGAAGAAATTTATCTTATTATAAGAGGTGGTTTTGGATTGTGCATCCATTGATTCATGTTTTACTGTTATTGTTCTTAATCAATCATGATTTATGTTTTAAGGTTTATGGATTTTTTATTTTCATTTGGCTTTCATGGATTCATGAATTTTCATGATTTTCCTTCATAAAGTTTCATAAATACTTTCATAAATATTTTCATGATTCTCTTTCATGGACCTTCATAATTTTTAAAAATTATTTTTTTCATGGATTTTACTTTTTTTTACTTAGAATGTTTTTATATCTTGAGACCCTTGTAACACCTTTTTCTTAATGATATATCTATATGTGTTCTCATGGTCTCTTTGAATGTGAATTGTTATGATATTTTTTTCTATGCTCACATAATATTGCCTTATAATTTTCTTTATATATATGCTTTAAGGGATTTTGATAGGGGGAGATTTTCCCTATCTATTTTATACTCGTGTTTATATGTATGGGGAGCTTATTGCTCTTTTTCTTTCTTTTTATTTTCCCCATTTTGATTTTGACAAAGGGGGAGAAACAAGTGTATTGTGAGTATATCATTTTCTATCATGCATGAGGATTAAAAATTGTATATTTATTGGTATAATTCATGTTTTATATACTCTTTATATAGATTATTTGTCATCATCAAAAGGGGAAGATTGTTAGGTCTCATGTTTATGAGTCTATTGTCTAATTTGATTTTAATTATTAACAAACAATTTCTAACATCAATTGTCGAGTGTTATCATTTAATTGTTAGGTATCCTACACAAAGATCTTATGTTGGAGGTTGGTTGGACGTGCGCCAATATGATAATATCCGTTGGAGGTTGGAAGGAAAATCAGAATGAAACCATCGCATTTTAAGTCAAAGACAATATCGTGCTTCATCCTTGCTATCAAGATCGAGCTAAACGAAGATTTTTATTTTCGATATATTAGTTTAGATTTATACTTTATATGTTTATACTTGAAACTCAAAACATACCATACACGTTATTTGGATTTATTAAATCATACATCTATTTGAGAATATATCGTGTTTTTAGATTATCGACTTAGTGAAATTTTTTTACATATTTTCTAAAATCTATTAATCCATTTAAAAGTTTCTCAAAACTTGTTTGAAGAAATTTCATCAAAAATCAAGTACTTAACAAACTCGCATTTTTGACCGCTTTACAAAATAGTGAGTTTTCACAAATACGAAATGCTATTTTAGAAATTTCTTCTCTAACATGTTTATTTTCATATGTATAAAAATTGTCTCAAATTTTACTATTTTAAATTGAATTTAGAAAATTAGCTTTTCAAAATTTTAGGTTTCTGTGAATAGGGTTATAAGTCGACCGATTTTTCCATAAGTCGACCGACCAGTATATATAAGTCGACCGATTTTTTCCCATAAGTTGATCGACTAGTGCGATTTTCTAGCTTCTATTTTTTACAGTCCATCAGTCGACCGATACAAGTTATCAGTCGACTGAACATGGTTTAACAGTCGACTAAATTGTCTATTAATTGACCGAAGTATGGCTGTTTGTTACCGTTGCTATAACGACTAGTTGATCAGTCGACCAAAAATTTCAACCAATCGACTGATCTACCTTTTTCACTGTAACGTCTAGTTTTTGACTGATTTGTTTTTTAGGCTATAAATACCCCTCAAGCCTTAGTTTTTAACTAGAGTTTTATACGATACTTTTGGGAAGTTTGTTTTACATTTTTGAAGATCAAAGTTTGTTTATGTGAAGAGAGTTTCACAAGAGAAGGATCTCAACTTTATTTTGAGGGTTTCAACCTCAAATATCTACATCTCTTGTTTGGAGAAGTTTTCTAATCTCTTCATCTAGCTTTTTAATACTTTGTTTCTCATATATTTATACTAGATTGATTTGAGTTTAATTTTGTTTTACTTATTGATTACACCCACCCACTTGAGCTTTAGTATTTCACATTAAGTATATTTGGGTTGTGAGTGATTCATTGAGAGAGCTTACATTTTCGTTCTCATCTTGTTTAGAGAACAAATCTTTATTTGTACTTGTTAAAACACGTTGTAATATACAAGAACACTTAGAGAAGTGGTTGAGAGAGACCGGGGTCAATTCCAAGAGGAGTGATTTAGTTGTAAAAGCCTAGGGGGAGGTAGTAATTCCAAGTACTTGAGGAAGGTGACACGGGTAGGCCAAAACTTAGAGGATTGTCTTGTGAGATTGATAACGTGTATTGTAAAACTTTTAGGTGAGCTTTGAAAACCAATTGTGTAGTTATTTTGTGATAGTGGAGAATCTCCTTGAGGTGAGGAGTGGAGACGTAGGTCAAGTGTTAGACCGAACTCCGTGATCATATCGTTTGTTTGCGTTTGGCTTTGGTGTACTTTTCTTGTGCATATTTTTATATCACCTATTGTCTCATAATTTATCACCCATTATTTCATTGCTTATCCTTGGATATTTATCTTGTATATCATATTGTTAGGATAATGTATTAGAAGTTTTTAATTTGGCATCAAAATCAAATTTGATTAGCAATTACCCTATTCAACCCCTCTAGGGTACTTTTAATGAGCTCCTCTAACTGAGTCTGTAACTCTCTCATCTCAGCAGATACTATATGATAGGGTGCATGGGATATCAGTGCGGTGCTTGGCTACAACTCTATGCAGAACTCAACCTCTCTCACTAGAGGTAATCTAGATATGTCCTGAAAGATATCCTGATACACTGAGATTACTCTGGTCTCGTACAAAATGACACCATCATCCCGCTGCAACACTTCCTCGATGTATGCCAGAAATAACTTTGCAAACTGGTTCCCCTATAAGGTTGCTACAACCAACTCAGACCCATCGGATGGTCACAAACTTACTATTTTCACAAAACAGTCAATGCTGACATGTTAGGAAGATAAACAATCCATAACTAGGATCACATCAAACTCGGGTATGTACAAGATGATCAAATCTACAATAAACTTAGACTCGTCTAAGCTGACAACACATCTCCTACAAATACTCTCTAATAGGGACACAGCACCTAAAGGAGTAGAAACTAACAAAGGAATGTCTAAAAACTGCACAACTAGCTGAAGCCTATCCATAAATACAAGAGATATAAAGGAATACGAAGCTCCTGAATCCAAAAGAATCTGGGCTGGGAAGGAGTTTACAAGGAATGTACCTTCCATCATTGCCCTATTGTACCATGATCATGAGATACAACTGCGTGAACTCTACCGAAAGCTGCAGACTGCTATGCCGGATGCTCTGATGCATACAGAACCATCTGTCCCTGAGGTAACCCTTGAATAGCATGCACCTGATCCTCTATCCTCTGAACTATCGGTCATGATTCAATTCTCTGTTGCTGACTATGCCCACGGCTATGTCCATGGCCATGCTACTGACCCTGACCTTTGCCCTATTGTCCTCCTACCGGCGCACTACGACAGTCCTAGCCCAAATGTCCATACTTGTTGCAATTGTAGTAGTTTCCTTGAAACTTTTGCTGCTTTGGCGGTTTCTGATCCTACTGTCCCTTCTGACAAGAACCCTACTGCTGCTACTGACCATTCAGATGAGGCCCACTCTTCTGTTGAGGTCCTCCAGGTCTTGTAAATGATCTTTTGCCCTTACCCTTCTCCCCGAACTGTCCTTGTAAAACCCTGTAAATTTGAATATTTTATGATAAATAATTATAAATATGTTATATAGTGAAAAATAACATATCTTGATGTTTGAGTATGATAAGAATTGATTTGAGATCAATTTAATATATATTTGTAAAAATATGAGTGCAAATGTACAAAACATGCACAAAGGCCAAAAGAGTGAAAATCTGGGAATAATAACCAGTTATGAGTTTCTATGTTTTTCTTACTGACATAGTCAGAATCTGGAAAAGTTTAAAAGACCAATATTGTAGATCTCTTCAACAGATTTTCAACAAATCTTAGATCACCTCATTCCGAGGTCAGATAAGAAAGTTATAGCCAAAATACCGAAGGTTATTTTTCTAGTCAGACTAGGTTTGCCGGTTCGGGTCAAACAGTTTTGTTTCGGGTTTGCCTCTATAAATACCTGTGTTTTTCATAAAAATTCTTTTTTTATCATATCTATGAACCCTAGCAGCCACCATCTCCCCTCAAAAAACCCTAGATCTTTTCTTATGAGTTTGGAGAGCTTTGTGAACAAAAACACCGACACAAGGGTGAGATCATCGACGTGTGGCGAGGAAGAACGAGTTGTTTTTGCTCAGGGATTACTTGCTTTATTTCTGAGGCTTACACATGATATTAAGGCAAGATCACTTACATCCAAACTCATCCCCATAGTTAAATAACTAGTTTAGAAGTTTAAATTGAGTTTACATGCTTAGATCTTAATCTAATGTGAAAAAGAATAGATTTTTGTTGTTAGATCTTAAACAAATGTTTGATCTACATGTTTTTCTTGCTGTTTAGAATAGAAACATGATCATGATCATTAGAGTTCTTCAAAATTTCATTTTTAACTTGTTAATCATGTTCTAATCATGTTTAAACCCTAATTTGATATTTAATTGAGTTTACATGTGGAATAAAGATGAGAAAACCCTAGGTTTGTGATACCTAAGTATTAAAAATATGATTTAATAAATATATATCTTTTCTAAGTTGTTTGGCAATCATACTTATGTTTAATATATTAAAATTTCATGCTTTAGATTGTTAGGTTGAAAAACCCTAATTAGATTAACATAATAGTTTGATTTATGTTCGAGATAATTTGAGTAAGTGATTATCAAAGTTTAAGTATTGTTATATGTTTCATATATATTTTAGTATGTTTTAAACATGATTGAAGGTTTAAATATGATTTCTTATGCAAATAATCATGCTTGTTATGTTCTACAGAAAAACTGCTGCACATATATAATGTTTAACTAGAAATTAGAGATATAATATGAACTCCAAACTGAACCAAACCAGTACGAAATGATAGCTATGTGAATCTAGTTTCCAAAACGAAAAACTATTCTTAAGAAGAGTTTGTCTAGAGAAAGATATTCTCAATTGACTAACGATATATTCTGCAGAAAACTACAAATGTGCTGATTTGAAATAATTGATATATAACGTGAAAGCTTCTTAAGTTTCTCTTTTATTTGTTATTTTTAAGAGAGTTTCTCGATCTTGTACTGATATGATGGTGAACACCAGTTATGGACACGTATACCAAGATATGTGCACATACACTTAGATTATGTTATGTTAACATATTTTTATCGCATGTTGAGCTGATGAATACATATGGGAGAGTATAGTCATTTTTCTTATATCTAGAAATAGAGAGATAAAACCCATTTGTCGTAGGACGATTGAGTAAGAGTATTACAAAAGTATCGTCATTTTATGTATCCGGAAATAGGGAGATAAAACCTATTTGTCGCAGGACGATTGAATAAGAGTATTACAAAAGTATCGTCATTTTATGTATCCGGAATAAGGAGATAAAAACTTATTTTCGTAGGACGATTGAGTAATAGTATTACAATAGTATCGGTATTCATGTATCCGGAATAAGGAGATAAAAAACCTATTTCCACAGGACGATTAAGTAAGAGTATTACAAAAGTATCATCATTTCATGTGTCCGAAATAGGGAGACAAAACCTATTGCTGCAGAGCGATTGAGTAAGAATATTACAAGAGTATCGCTATAGCACAAGAAGATGCACACACACACACACACACACACACACATATATATATATAATATATTATCAGTTGTAGTTACTCCCATGTTAGATTACCCATGAGTAGGATATATTCTTTTGTTTGTAGCATACATGATATGGCCTATGGTGATTTTTGAGTTTAACGATATTCTCTTATTATTGCACCAACTACTTGAGAAGTAGTTCGGGATTGGAACATTGGTCCTATATGGTTTAGGCTTGGAGTATTTCTTTTGAGTGTTGTTTTCATTCATAGAGTTGGAATTGGTATTTAGGGATCTACAATTTAAGACATATGGTATATATATGAGGGTTTCCTTGTTTGAATTATTTTACTCGACGTACTACGTCTCGTCTTGTAGGTGTCTAAATATTAACTCCATTAGGTATGAGGAAAATGATATAGATAGACTATGCATAATAGATAGAGTCTCCACTTCATCTAGTAGCCCTTCCCCTGGAGGCGGATGGAGGTGATCTTGCTGTAGCACTCTGACGCTCTTGTTGTAGTTCTTTTTGTTTAAACTGTATCTTTCAGGCAGATTAGTGTTTTGGAGACTCGCAGGATGACAGAGCTCTAGCATAGTCGCCGTCGCATAGTTTTAGCAGTTGAAGCTCCACTATATAGTTATGTACATTGTTAAGACTTTAGAGTTGTATTCATTTTATAGAGACTGAGTGCCTAAGTGAGATTTCATTTGACTCATTATATTAAGATGTATTTCAGACCTAGAGATATTTTCATTCTATTTCAGTTGGGTTCATTTGTTGATATACTTCTTCTGTGCATTTCAGATTTTGTACTACTTCTATTATTTGCCTGTTTTGTACCTTCACCTATTTATTGTTTTTACTAAAGAGATAGTGACTGTGATGGTAAAACATGTCGTAGCATGGTGTTTGGTGCTTGACAGGTTTGACAATCCAGGTTTCACCTACTACAGCCTTGTGTGAACCCTGGGGCGTCACATTCCTACTTTAAATTTTCCCTCTTTGCTCTTCTGAAACATGGCGTTCTCAGCCTCCTGGAAGATAGCAACATCAGCCACCTCTCGTACAAAATGATAATGACGTGATACTAGATAGCAACGAATGCTTAGGAGAAGTCCCTTCAAAAACATTTGAGCCTAATGCTCCCATGTCTGCCACATTCTCGTAAATCTTAGTAAACTCATGAATTTGCTCTCATAATCCACCACTAACATGTCTCTCTACTCTAGTTGGAATAGCTCTGCCTCTTTTCCGGCCTTTGCTGCTGAAGATATATACTACTCATCAAAGAAATAGATAAAGTCTTCCTAACTGAGCGTATGCTCTGGTGTAAACTAAAGAAAGTCTATACTATCCTCCGGCGTTTCCCTTGAGGCTAAATGCTGCTAACCTCTGCTTCTAGACTGAGTCGACGTCAAGCAAATCTAGGATGTTCTACACATCTTCCTTTCACTTATAGGCTGCAAGTGAGTCCGATGAACCCTAAAACTCTGGGGCTCTGAATTTCTGATATCTCTCAACTAGACGGAGCCAAGCCTCCTGCTATGTAGCTCTGTTAACAACTGGTGATGGTGTAACCGCTACTGACGCCTTTGCAATAGGCACAGCTCGTATAGCTGGTAATAGAACCACAGGGGGTGGTACTACTGGTGGAACCTGATTCACTACTCGCTCCTCTAGTGCTACCACTCAGGCTGCAATCGTCGCTATGAGATCAATCAAGTACTATGGAGCCTGATGTGGCTCAGGTTCTGCAATGCTTGCCCAGCTCCCCGAGTACGGGATCTACCATGACCATGTCCTTGCCCCGACATCTATATTTTAGGAGGAGAGCTTATTAGACACAGTAAATAAGACCAAAAACAAGAATATCATATAACAATGGTAGCACATAAAACATAGCATTCTCAAAAATACTTTATATTTAAAATAGGCCAAGCATAAAAAAATCCTTAAAAATTTTAAATCATGCGCATTATGGCCTCACTCAATGTAGGAATTCCTAGCAAACTCTACACATGAGACCTAAAGAAACTCTATACTAGCTCCACGACTCAACACATGATACCCTAAGGAAATTAGAACTAGAACTCTAATACCAACTGTGACGCCCCAGTTTTCACACGTGGTTGTAGTCCAAGGTGAACCCAGAGATGTCAAACCTGTCATGCACCCAACACTGTACATAAACATGTTTCACTATCACAATCACTATCACTCTAGAAGATGTCGAATTCAAATAAGTGAGGGTACAAGATGATATAACAAAGATGAGATTACAAAGAACACAATGTAATGAAGAGATATCCAATAATAATCACAATTATGTCCCAACAGAAGAAAAGATAGTACATCTGATAGACTGAAATAAGAATAATGAGTCTCTAACATATAAGAGTCAACAAAAACAGTACAAATGCTCTCAGCCTTCAAAAATAAAATACAACTCTAAAATACTAAAACTACGAATAATCCAGTGTGGAGCATCAACTAGCTACCTATGAATGATGGGAAACTATGCTGAGCGTCCGTCAACCTGCGACTCTCCGAATCCCTGACCCGCTACCTAAAACAAATGGAATCAACGAGCGTCAAAGAAAGATCATCTCCACCACCCCTAAGGGGAAGGGGTAACAACTACAATAGAAAATTACTACACATAGCATTTATGTATACATATCAAAAACACTGTGCTAAGAGAAGTTCAGATTTAAAAATCCACAACACGAGATGAGTACATCGAGGGAGTAATCTAAACAAGGAAACTCTCGTATATACCATGTGTCTCAAATTGTGAATTGCTAAATATCAACTCCCTAAATTTAGGAAAAACAAGTAGGAAAAGAAATACATCATCAATACCTCATCTAGGATACGTCGTGCATGTCAAAACACAGTATTAACACTACCCTCAGGGTAGGTCACACGGGAGAAAATACACAATCCTGTGGTATTCTCTTCAATAATAATGGTGTGGAGTATAGGTGCTCATAATATCCTATGGCTCATCGTAATATCATACGGCTCACTACCTAACTCGGACACCAAGTAGAGTTTAGGCATATCAGCCTAATCCGGAACACAATGCAAACAAAAGTGATGAGGAGTCTCAGTGCTCACAGTATCTTGTGTCCCATCATAGTACCATGCAGATCACAACCTAACTCGGACATCTATCCAGAAGTACGATGTGGAGCATAGGTACTCGTAGTATCCCGCAGTGCATCACAATCTCGTGCAGCTCACAACCTATCTCGGCCATCCATGCAGACATTTGACGTTGACTTATGCAACTCAATAGCTGTCGCCCCTACGTCACGACAGTTCGACACATAGCTACGCACTCCCGAGGATTTGTGCATGCCTAAACCCAATACGTACACTACCATGGCCACACACGAGTATCTACGTGCAGTCCCGTCCTTCGTGTTCATGATCAAACGTGTGCGGAAAATCATTACTTGCAAACAGCTCCAGATCAGTCGATTGATATCCTATAAGTCGATTGAACGTGAACGTGCACAAACATTCACAAGAGCAAGCTTCAATTGGTCGACTGATAATCTATCAGTTGATCGTCCTAAGGAAAATCATACAATTCTCAGGGTCAAATCGGTTGACTGATTCATGGGGTCAGTCGACCGACCAGAGTACATGAACAAATTGTCAGGTTTTTATTGGTGATAGTTTTCTCAAAAAGGAACTCATGAAACATCATCACGGGGTGTGAAAACATGTTTAAATCTTGTAGTAACTATGTGTAAGTCTGGCCAAACAAAAGTTCATCGATCAAAACATGGATTTAGGGATCCAATTTCCCTAAACGTCACTAATCAGATGCAACTTGATTAATTAGGGTTCTAATCCTATTTAATTCGTCAATTAGCAAATAATTAGGTCTCAAATCATGAAGATCATGTCTTTTCATTGTTTATGGATT
This sequence comes from Asparagus officinalis, assembly GCF_001876935.1. NCBI lineage: Eukaryota > Viridiplantae > Streptophyta > Magnoliopsida > Asparagales > Asparagaceae > Asparagus > Asparagus officinalis. The sequence goes on from NC_033800.1 coordinate 93,333,557, forward strand.
AGATCTTAAGTTTTATTCATCGATTTTAGGATTTAGATCCATTAAAACGAAATTCTAAGAGGATGGGTTTGGGAAGAGATGAACTTACCTTTTAAATTTGTTTTGTTCTATCAAACGTGCGAGGAACTCGATCCTCCTTCACAATAATCATAGACCTCTCCCTCCTCACGATATATGCTTCATGAAATTCTCTAAAATCTTTGAACTGGGAGAAATATGATTTTGAGAGGAGGGTAGCTGCTGCTCAAACATGAAGGATGAAAAAGAAAAGAGGAGAAAGTTGGGTATTCACATATATATATATATACAAAACAGACCCGACATAAAACCAAGAAAAAATTTCCAAGTGCCGATCGGTCGACTGATCTTTAGGGTCAGTCGACCGACCCGAACACTAAAGCAAACTCTACAAGTTTTATATATTGGTGCACATTTACACACACACACACACACACACACACACACACACACACACACATATATTGAGAGAGAGAGAGAGAGAGAGAGAGAGAGAGAGAGAGAGAGAGAGAGAGAGTAGAGAGAGAGAGAGAGAGAGAGAGAGAGAGAGAGAGAGAGAGAGAGAGAGATACGTATGCTTCGTACCAAGCACAAGTTTTTGTGCTTAGTAGTGAGATGGCATATTCCCTTTCACTCATTGAAATCGAGGCCCATATTTACATGGGGTGAGGAGTGGTCGAGAATTGAATGGATGAAAATAGGACACCTCACTACCAAGCACAATTTGTGCTTGGTACCAAGCATACTGTAAAAGCCCGTAAATTTTTTAAACAAAATACTATGGTAATAGTATTAAATGAGTTATATTATGATAATTATCATTTAATGATGAATGAGCATGATAGTAATTGATTTTAAACCAATTAAGAGTATATATGCATTATACGCTGATGCAATTCGAATATGGAAAAACGACCAGTTAAGAGTATATATGCATTATACACCGATGTAGTTAGAATCTATAAAAACTTAAAAGATAAAAGTTGTAGGTATCTTCAATATCTTTCCAACTCATCTTAAATCACTCATTCTGAGGTAAGATGAAAACATTATAGCCAAAATACCAAAGACTATTTTCCTAGCCTAACTAGGTTTCCTGTTTCGGGTTAGATTTGTTTGTTTTGAGTTTGCCTCTATATATACCTATATTTTTCACAAAAAATTCTCTTTTATATCATATTTTTGAATCCTAATAGCTATCCTCTCCCCTCAAAAATCCTAGACCACTTTTTGGTGAATTTTGAGAGCTTTGTGAAGCAAATACCGAGAAAGGGGTGAGATCGTCGGTGTTTGGCAAGGGAGAACTTTTTTTTTTTGCATCTTTAGATTTCCTAGCAGTGTTTTGAGGCAAGATCATCTTCCTTCAAACCTATAACCTATAGTAGTTCATGTTTTAATATGTATCATTGGTTAAACTAATGTGTAGTGTTTATGTCGATGATTTAAATCCTAGTTTTGATGTTAAATCTTAAAACGACAAAGAGATCAGTAAAATTTATCTTTAATTGATAAAATTAGATGATAATGATCATTAGTTTTTTAGATTTATTGTTAATTCTTGCTTTACATGGCCTAAACCCTAATTGTCAATGTACGGAAACTTGAGGCTTGAACATGAAATAATATGATAATATGAGTTTATTGATTAAAAATCCTAGTTTAATATGTAGATTTGTGAATAAAATCACCAAATGAAGAAAAGGTATTAACTTGATGTTTAGATCCGTGTTTAATTGCTAAGGTGATAAACTAATTGGGTTTTGAACCTTAATTATACGAACTTAATCTAATCAGTTATGTTTAAAGTATGTTAAACCACAAAGATCATGTTATGATGATAAATAATTATTTAGTAAAACCCTAGTATGTTAAACACAAGATTTTAAACATGTTTTTATACCCTATAGTGATGTTCTATAAGTAGAATTGTCCTAACTTCACAAACACTTAAACCTGAATTCTGGACTCAGGCCTGTCGACCGAACCTTCTACATCTGTCGACCGATCTCATTTCCATCCTGAGTTGTGTTTTTCTTTCTTTCGATCGGTCAATCGACTTGGTTGACCAGTCAACTGATTGAAGCTTGTTTCTTGTGCATGTTATGCAATTGTTCGTCGATCGACCGATGCTCTAGGGCCATCGACCGACATCTTGTTTGTTTGGGATGATAATTCTTACGTGTTGTTTGAGAACATAGGGTTCAAGATGTACAATGACTTATACGTACAACCATAGATATGCCCCCATTGAGGCTTGGCACATGCGGACTTCTGGGAAGGGGATAGTTGCATGTATTATTTTGACCATGACGGGGAGGCGATTAGATAGAATAATATATGTGTTTGAATGGATACCATTGATGGACACAACTCAGTACTATATAAGGTAGTGTGTCAGTATACCGTTGAAGTAGGCCATTTAGCCCTAATTGCTAGATGCCTGAATAGGTAGTCCGTTCCGCAAGGTGATGCGATGAGGATGTCTGAGGAGGCAGTCTGTTCTACATGGTGAAGTGAGAAGAATAATGAGCTATACTTATAGGATGCCTGAGGAGGCAGTCCTTTCTGCATGGTGATGTGATAAGGATGTCTGAGGAGACAGTCCATTCTGCATGATGATGCGATGAGGCTAATAAGCCATACCTATAGGATACCTGAATAGGTAGTCCGCTCCGCACGATGATACGATGAGGCTAGTAGGCAGTATTTACTTAGGATGCTTGAACAGGTAGTCCATTCCGTATAGTGATGCGATGATATCATAGAACTTTGCAAGAGATAGCATTGTGAAATATATGATAGTTGAGTCTTGAGTGGGAGATCGTTCATGTAAATGGTTCACCGTTGAGTTATATTATGACCGGCTATATGGCATTATGGTTTACACAGGATTATGTACTGGTATTCATATTAACTACCCAAAGGTAGTATGAGGTACTGGATTGACATATATGACTTGGTTTGGTTGATACTTTAGTATTGCATTCCTTTATTTTTTTTCTTACTTTTGGAGTTAATATTTAACGATTCACAATTTGGGACATATGGTATATACATGAGGGTTTCCTTATTTGGATTATTTTGCTTGACGTACCTGTCTCATGTTGGGGATTTCTAAGTATTAACCCCATTTAGTACAGGGTAAATGATTTAGGTAGACTATGCATATATAGGTAGAGCCTCCATCACATGTAGCAGCTCTTCCCCTGGGAGCGGATGGAGATGATCTTGCTAGTACTCTGACGTTATTGTTTTCCCTTCTTTTTAGGCAACAGATTAGAGTTTTAGAGAGCTGCAGGTTGACGGAGTATCTGCATAGTCGCCATCACTTCCTTATAGACAGCATATGCTCCACATTAGTTGATTTCTAGACTTGTATTTTATTTTGGAGGATGAGAGCCTTAGTACTATTTTAGTTGACTCTATATATTAAGATATTTTATATTTATTTCAGTTCATCAGTTGCACTCTTTTCATTCAGTTGAAACATGATCATATTCTTTGGATATTTCTTTCTTTTGGCATATTTACTTTTTTCGTATCTGCTTGTACCTGCACTGTTCTTATATGATTCCACTAGAGAGATATTCTTATGACCGTGAAACGTATTATTGCACTGTGTGGGTGCATGGCAGATTTGACATCCTTGGATTAAAAAGTATTTGTGTGAATGATATGTGATACGGCTTTCTGATTGTTATATGTTATGTTATATATGTTTGAGATCTCATTTATTATGTCTTCTAAGCTCTTTTCCTAAAATTATAGATGCCAGGATGAGCTAGGTAAGCTAATGCAGAGCCTGAGCCGCAGTAGGCTCAGCGGTACTTGATTAACCTCATAGCACCGCTTGCAGCCCGGTTGGTAGCGATAGAAGAGCAAATGGTGTCTATTGCAAAGGCTTACCTAGGAGTTATGTCAACACCATCTTCTATGATTCCTTCATTACCTGTACCAATGGTGCCTATTGCAGAGGCATACCCAGGAGTTACACTAACAACAGACGTGGTTAGAGCCGCAAAGCAAGAAGGGACCCTTCAAACAGAACGGTCTAGAGATAGGGGCAAGAACAAGAGAACATTTTCAGGATCTAGAGGACCTCAACAGTAGAGTGAACCTTATCTGAGTGATCAGTAGAAGCAGCAGCAACATGGTACTAGTCTGAAGGAACAACATGATAAGAGAGAGCCAAAGCAGCACAAATTTCAGAGTGCTTGCTACAACTACCACTATTTTGGATACATAGCCAGGGACTGCCATAGCGCCTCGATATAAGGACAATAGGATAAAGGTCAGGTATCATAACAAAACTCAAGAGAGCCATGACAACGTAAATTTTTGGGTGTTTATTTTCACTGCCATAAGTTCACGATCATAGAACCGCAGAGTGTCCCATAGCACGAGCAGGAAGTCAGCAAGGCAAGAAACAGGGTCAGTAGCAGGACCGGGGATAGGGCTGAGGCCAGGACCAATAACTGAGATTTGAGACACAACCATCAGCTTTGCAGATTAAAGGTCAGATGCATGCTATTCAGGAGTTACCTTAGAGTTAGATAGTTTCGTATTCTGCAGAGCCTTCAGTGTAGCAAACCGTAGATTTCGGTCGAGCTTTTGCAACATACCACGTGATCATGATGCGAACGGAGCCGTAGTTCAAGGTACGTTCTTGGTCTACTCCTTCCTAACTCGTATCTTTTTGATTCAAGAGCTTAGCATTCTTCTTATCCGTTATGCTATCTTGGGTAGACTTTAGTTAGGTCACACTTTCCCTAAACAATCTTTTATCAGTTTTTACTCCTTTAGGAGAGATATCCCTCTTAGTAAGTATCCGTAGGGGATGCATTATTAGTTTAGATAATTCTAAAATCGTAGTCGACTAGATCGTCTTGTGTATGTTCGAATTTGATGTGATTCTTGGTATAGATTGGTTATCGTCCTACCATGTCAGTTTCAACCATTTTATTTAAATAGTCAGCTTACAAATGTTCAATGTGTTTGAGTAGATAGTAGCAACCTCATAGGGTAAATGGAAAGTAGAGACATTTTTGGCATTCGTCAGGGAGGTGATGATGCGGGATCGGGGTGCAGATTTGAGCAAGACCGGAGTCGTCTCAGAATATTAGGATGTCTTTCAAGACATACCTAGATTACCTCTAGTGAGAGAGGTAGAGTTTTGCATCAAGATACAGCTAGGCACAGTACTGATATCCTGAACACCTTATCGTATGGTACTTGTTGAGATGAGATTGCTACAGATTTAGTTAGATGAGTTTTTATATCAAGGCTTTAGTCACCAGAGTCATTCTCCGTAGGGAGCATCGGTCCTGTTCATGGAGAAGAAGTATGATAGTATGTGTTTGTGTATAGATTATCACGAGTTGAATAAGGTCACCATCTGGAACAGGTATACATTACCGAGGATTTATGACTTATTCGATTAGTTGCAAGGAGCATAGTGTTCCTCGTAGATTGATCTTCTATCTAGCTATCATCAGTTACGGGTTCGAGAGATGGATATTCCCAAGATCGCCTTTCTGACTCGATATGGATCTTCCGAGTTTCTTGTTATGCCATTTGGGATACCCAATGCACCCGCGGTATTCATAGATTTGATGAACTAGATTTTTCATCCATATTTGGACCAGTACGCAATAGTGTTTATCGACGATATCCTTATTTATTCGAGATCGGAGGCCGAGCGAGGGAAACACCTTCGTCTAACATTACAGACTTTGTAGGAGCACTAGTCGTATGCTAAATTTAGCAAATGCATGTTTTAGCTTTTGGAGGTTAGATTTCGGGCCACGTAATTAGCAAGGAGGGCATTGCTGTTGAACCAGCCAAGTGGGGCCAATTCTTGATTAGGAATGTTTGTCGTACAGCCATCATAGATGTACAAAGTAATCAGGAACTCTTGGATTCAAATCTGAAAGGGGGAAATTTCTAAGAACCCAAGGTAGATTGGACCATCAGATAAGATGGGGGCCTTTGAAAGAAAGGCTGGATTGTAATACTCGAGAATCCGCAGTCGAAAGAGGATATATTTGACGAAGTCGGCGTACTTCTTACACATTTAGACAACTTACACGACAGAGACTTATACGATGATATTCATCCAGAAGATTGTACGATTACATGGAGTTCTGGAGATGATTGTATCAGATCATGACTCGGTTTTCACATCACATGTCTAGAAGAGCTTCCAGAGTTCTTTCGACAGTCAACTATCATATAGCAGCGTATTCCACCCACAGACAGATGGACAAATAGAGAGAGTTAATGAAGTGTTGGAGGACATGTTGTCGTCATGAGTTATTGACTTCTAGGGCAACTGGGAGGACCATATCCAATTGGTTGAGTTTGCCTAAAATAACAGTTATCAATCGACGATAGGCATGGCACCTTATGAAGCATTGTATGAGAGGCATTGTAGATCCCCTATTTGTTAGGCAGAGCTGGAGGACAGTGTATTACTTGGGTTAGAGCTTGTGAGACATACTACGGAGAAAGTAGCATTAATTCGAGAGCGTATTTTTGGGGCCCAGAGTCGGTAGAAGAGCTATGCAGATTAGAGATGACGACCTTTAGAGTTTCAAGTTAGAGAGTATGTTTTATTGAAAGTATCACCGATGAAGGGTGTTCAATAATTTAATAGACGGGAAAAGCTTGTCTCGAGTTATGTTGGACTATTTAGGGTCGTTGAGCGTGTTGGAGCCATTTTGTATCAACTAGATCGTCCCTCATCAATGTCGGGTGTACACGATGTTTTCCAGGTTTTGATGATCAAGAAGCATTTACGCGACTAGGAGTAACAAAGAGTGTTTGATGCACTAGACTTAGAGATTTAGGCTGATTTGACAAACATTAAGATTCTATTTTGTATTCTTTCTAGAGAGGGTAAGAAGCTTAGAAATAAGGTGATTTGTTTAGTGAAAGTGTAGTGGAACCAGAAGGGAATTGAGAAACCTTTGGAAGCACGATGAGAATATGCATCACGACTACCCACAACTATTTGAGCAGGTAAAATATTAACTATGATTTGTTTGTGTACGTCATTATTTGGATAGCCGCATTTACATTTAATGCTAGAATGTGGGTGTCGGGTGTAAAAATTTACTTCCTATTTGAGAGGTTGTTTGTATTTATAAGAGTGACTTATTACAAACTAATGATCAATGTTTACGATAGATGAGAAGGGGAATGGCCCTGCTTGTTTAACGTGGGTTCGTTGGCAGCGATAGGATGCCTCCCTCGATACTCGTGCAGAGTTTGCTTCCCTTGGACGATCCGATCGAGGTTACGGTTGGAGCTTCAGTACGTAGTAGAGGCTCCGGAGTGATTGAGTTTGACTATACTCGAGCTCAAAAAGTACCAAAGCCGCATGCTTGGAGAGAGCTATGATGCAAGGGTTTGTAGAGAGCTAATGAGCCTAAAATCTGAGAGTTCAGATTGAGTCTACTTCAACAATCCAAGCAAGAAGCTAAGAATGTTCTCCCAAGCCAAGCTAAATGAAGGCCTCTGTGATTGAAGAACCTTAAGGAAAATACTAAGCCCCCGTGAACCTCGTGAACCTCTCTTCATGCTGGCAAAGAGGTCCTATAAATAGGCAAGGGATGGAATGGGACATCTCTTGATTTGTGGGATATGACCACCAATGGGTGAGGAGCACCATGCCCTCCCCTAGCTATGGGATGTGACCACCTAGGGGTGATGAGGGTCATGCCTCATCATCACCCAGGATGTGGCGAGTGGGTAGGCCCACTCCCTCAAGCAAGTAGCCCGTTTGCATTGTTCATGCAAGGTTGGCAAAGTTACGGGCGAGCTCGAGAGCTGTCTGAATGCTCAGAGGAGCTTGTAGGCGAGCTTGGTGAACAGGCGAGGTCAGCTGGCAGGCACCTCCAACATGTGAACTGGCGTTCGTTGAAAAGCGGAGTTCGTGCAGGTAAACCCCCTACAGGCGTGCTTGGCTCGTGCGGGTGAGCAAAGCATTCAGGTGGATTTTGTTCGTGTGGGCGAACAAAGCAAACATATGAAGTTGAGCTCTACGAGCAAGCTCAATAATTAGGCGAGGTTGAGCTCTACGGGCGAGCTCAAGGATTTGGTGAGGTTGAGCTCTGTGGGCAAGCTTAGTGATCAGGTGAGGTTAAGCTCTACGGGTGAGCTCAGTGATCAGGTAGGGTTGAGCTCTACGGGTAAGCTCAATGATACATGTGGGCAATGTTGAGCTCTGCGGGCAAGCTTAATAAAGAAGAGGGGTTGAATTCTATGGGTGAACTCAACAATTGGGCGAGATTGAGCTCTATGGGCAAGCTTAATAAACAAGCAAGGTTGAGCTCTGTGGGCATGCTCAATAAGGAGAGGTTGAGCTCTGTGGGCGAGCTCTGTTGGGCTATGTTGAATGCAAATGAGCCCAAGCTTATTAGCATGTAGGGTTAGTCAGGTAGGCTTTGACACCCAGGCAATTTGTATTGCCTACATGACCCCCTTCAAGTTTTTTTGACCTAAATCAGGTTGAAATGTAGTCTGGAACACTTTGAACAGAGATGATCGCTGTTCATCTCACTTAAGCGAGTTCATATGCCTTTGTTGAGTTGAGATCTTTGGGCGAGCTTGATGAATTTAGGTGAGCTTCAATGATAGGTGAGCTCATGTTTGTTGTTCGGCCGAGCTTCATACTTGTGGGGGAGCTTCAGCTATTATCAGGCAAGCCTCGTGCTTGAAGGCAAGCTCAATGGCTGTGGGTGAGCCATGTGTCTGCAGGCAAGCTACGTGTCCGTAGGCATGCTCTTTGTGTTTGCCATCTAATGTGGTGTGGGCATGTCAGATCATAATAAATGTGATTTGATAGGGTGGCCTCATCTTCCCGTGCTCGATTTTGAGCCATGGATTTTGTGGCTCTTCTGATCTCGATCGTCGTTTTGATGAGAGACCATGGTCGCTGATTTCAAAAGCTTTGATCTCAGCCATTGAATTGAAGGCGAACTATCTCGCTGGTTGGGTTTCGAATCCAAAAATTGTTTGATTCGAGATTTGCTCTCGACCATCCGATTTGAACCGTTAAATGTGAACCGTTGTAGGTGATCCGAGCTATTGATTACGGTTTGAGATGATGGATTTCAGCCGTCGGAGGATCGGCTATAAATAGGCTTCATCTCCCTCCTTGGGAGATTTCTACCTGCTCAAAATTTTTGCTCACTTAAGCTTTTGTAAAGAAAAAAATTCTCAGCTTTCCTCATCTCAAATTTGAGATGGCACCTAGGAAGATGCTTGCCTCCAAGGGGAAGGGGAAAGCTTCCTCTTTCGCTACTTCTAGGTTGTCGCAGTTGCTACCGTCGCCTCCGGTTCATCACATGCATACTCAGGTGTGTTTAGAGGACCTTTGGACTAGTTTGAGGGGATGAACAGTATTTGTTCATCTTTTGTGGTGAGCTTCGCCTACTCAGACGAAGTTCTGCAGTTCAGGCGAGCTTGTTTGTTAGACGAGCTTGTTTGTTACGCGAGCTCTGTTTTGGTCAGGCGAGCTCAGCTTTGTCAGGTGAGCTCTACTATCTAACAAGCTCAACTCTGTTAGGAGAGCTACACTATCCGACGAGTTCTGCTGTCTGGCAAACTCAGCTTCGTTAGGCGAGCTCTGGGGGCTCAGCTTCGTTGGGTGAGCTTTGCTGTCTAGCGACCTCAGCTTTGTTAGGCGAGCTCTGCTGTCCGGCAAGGTTTATTAGCTCACATGCATGATAGAGCTTGCCTGCACATTGTAGGTCGCCTGTCCCAAATACATAGGAAATTTTCAACTTTTTGAGTTAAAAATTTCTAACTCCTTTTTGTTGTGTTTTGCAGTTACCTTCTCTAATGAGGCCCTCCAAAGGGGCAGGGCTATTGGACTTGCTGGTGGCACTCGCTTCGCGGCCCCTCACTGGTTTCTTCTCCTCGACCTGGTGCCGGTGTTTGATGCTGATAAGACGAGCGAGCTGAAGCAAGTGGTGTCCGAGGGACACTATTTGATGCTACGGGAACTGTCCATAGACGCGACACTGGTGGACTCTCAACGTCAGGAGATGGGGAAACCTGATTTTATGTTTTGCGAATGTCGTAGCTGACCCCTCCATCATGTTTCTTGGTGAGAGCATCTGGCTCCACGAGATAGATGGAGTTCGTTACTTCCTCCCTAACATGTTGAGGGGGTTTTCACTGGTAGAACTGCCTTCCCTCTCTTTCGCCCGCACAATTAACTAGGAGCTAACTCCATGTCAAGATGGAGTTACTTGTGGAATTTTCAAAGGTTCTTCTGCTGGTTACTGTAGGCGTATAAAATTGCTTATAGGTCCCTTAACACAGCTCGACGACGCCGATTCGATAAACCGACCATCGGACGACGTATCCAAACACGACTGTCAGTCCACAACGCCGAAGCCAAGTGACATGCAACGAAGTGGATTAACGAGGCGACGAGGTGAACAAATCGCACGCAAGCAACGGAATACATCCATTCGCGTGTGGAATCAAGCCAAGGGTTCGAAGAGTCAACGAGTCATCCAACCAAGGGCGGACTCGGACGAAATCACGATCGAATCAAGATCAGTTTCGGACTCGAACTCAGAAGTGGATTTACTGCCAAATCAGGAATCAGATTTACTGCCAAATCAGGTCAACGAATCGAGTCCGGACAAATCAACCACAGAACCAAAAAACGGATACAATGACGAAAAACAGCGGAAACCCAACACCTAAAGGGGCTCCGGCCGCATTAACGAGGCACCTTCCAAGGTGCGCTCTGCGCCCAAGCCCGAGCCACCTATAGCGTCGGCTGGTCGCAGATCTCGTGTTCAGCCCTGGGCACAGTTCAGATGGCCTATAAATAGAAGGGCCTTGGTTCATTTGTTGAGAGGCTTTGCGAACTTTTGGAAGCCGTAATCTTTGCCGTATTGAGAAACCAAACTTTGGATTTTGAATTACTTGAAGACGTTGGACATTCAGATCTGGTTTCTTTGGCGAGCATCCACGTCACAAAAGCAAGGAGTTCGAGAGAGAGAGAATCAGATTCTCAGATCTACGCCCAGTCAATCCTTCGTATTCAAAGCTTGGCCTCATTTGATCCGAGAACTATGGGCCCGAATATTTCCTAGTGTGAATTTAATCCCCCGGCCTATTATTTCCTTTTGCGAATAATACCCCGTCATACTGCGTAGAATCGACCGGATTTTTAGATCACGCCCGGTGGTCCACGCGATAACCCCGCGCGCCAGTGCACGAAGAACCCACCACAAAGGGTGACCTGTGATTCGTAAAACAGGAGCCTCCGATTCCGTTCGCAAAGGAAAGTTGTAATTTTTATTTTCTTTTTCTTTGATTCGTTGTAACCGGATCTTATAAAAAGCACCGCGATCTTTGTATCGATATAAACTATTACCAGAGTGTGCAATGGACATCAATGTAAGAACACAGATTTTTCCTGCGAACAATCTGGCGACCACAGTGGGCCAGCCTACGCATCTCCGCCCCTTGCCCGAGTATCGCTACACGTCGCCAGCGCGGATCTCAATCCCGGTCGAGGAGGAGGGGGGGGGGGGGGGGGGGGGGGGGGGGGGTTTCGCGTCGCAATATGAATTCGCATCAGGCCTAAGTTTCGAGGAGCTAATCTGTCATCCTCGTCCGGCATCTACCTCCCCCCACAAGTCCCAAGAAAGTTTCGCTCCTCCAGCAGAAAAGTGTCGTTGCCGTTTTGAAGAAGTTCAGTAATGCCAACGAAGCTCTCACCCCAGCTGCACGCCAAAGTTGCCGTCGGCTGTGAAAGCTTCACCGCACCTCCAACAGCAGCGTCAAACCTGTTCTTCGCCTGACGCCTTTCTACTTGTTCGAGATCGGCCAGCCGAGCACACTATAGGTGCTGGTCCAGATTGTGGCGTGGGCACAGTTTCAGAATGGCCTATAATCAGAGGGCCTTGGTTTCATTTGTTGAGAGGTTGAACTTTTGGCCGACACCGCTGGCGAATTGACGACCAACTGTTGAGTTTTGAAGACTTGAAGACTTTGGATGCATTCAGATCTGGTTCTTGGCGACGCATCCACGTCACAAAGGCAGGAGTTCGAGAGGAGATGTATCAGATTCAGATACTACGCAGTGCATCGCTTCGGACTCAACAGCTTGCCTTTGATCCGAGACTCTAGGCGCGATTATTTCCTTGGGTGAATTATCCACCCCGGCTATTATTTTCTTTGCGAAATCAATACCCGTCATACTGGCGTAGATCCGACGCATTTAGATTCACGCGGTAGGTCCACGTGATAAACCGCGGCGCAGCGAGAACCACACAAGCGAGTGATCGTTAAAAAAGCAGGAGCCTCGGGCGATCGTTCGGGCAAGGAAAGTTGTTAATTTTTATTTCTTTTTCCTTATGATTTTCGTTTGTAACCGGATCTTATAAAAAGACCGACTTTGTAATCGATACTAATTAAGCAAAGTGTGCAATGACATGCAATGACAGAACACATATTTTTTCCCGCGAACCCAATCTGCGACGGCACAGTTGGCGAGCCACCGATGCTCGGCTGCCGAGATTCGTCACTCTGCAAGCCGCGGATGCTCAATTGCCGTCGAGAGAGAGGTTCGAGATTATGAAATTCGATCAGGCTAAGTTCGAGAGTATCTGTCATCTCGTCCGGATCTACGCTCTCCCACAAGTCCAAGAAGTTCTCACCCTCGCAGGACGAAAAGTTCTGTTGGTTTGAAGAAGATTCAGAATGCCAACGAAGACTCTCACGGCCAGGACCTGACTGGCCAAGTTGCGTCGGGTGTAAGTTCCACCGACCGGCTCACAACGAGGTCAAAAACCTGTTCTTGACTGACCGGCTCTACTGGTTGAGAGCGTTGGTACTCTGCTGCAAGGAGAAGCCGCTAGAGGCGACGTTAACGCTTGCGAGCAATGGTCGGCTAAGGGATGGAGTCTAACAGACGGCGTCCGCTAGCAACGCGGAATTGAAGAAACAGGGGAGGCAAACAGGCCTCAACAACTGAAGAAGGCGACTCCTCTTAACCGCCAACAAACGAATGGGTCTGTGTCAAACGGAACGCGTCGGACACTTGAGGAGGGCTATTCTGCACAGCCCGCCACTATCAGCGTGGCACGGGCTCAGTCGCAAGAGCCGCGTAGAAGACTGGCAGAGCGGACGTGGCAGAAGCCGCACCAACCCGCCAGTATGGAGACGTCGAAGCAGCCTCCAACCAAAAGTTCAACAGCAGCGCGAATCAACCCAAGTCGCCGGTAATCTCAATAGCTTCTCCGGAGATCATGCAGAATCGATCCGATAGAAAGAAATCAGTTGTGGAGTGGCGCGCTCGGTCCAAATTCCGGCAAAACCCACCGAGAGAGTAGGCCAAAGTCCAGTTACAGAGCGATTTGGGCCCAATGAAGAAGCCCCGGACGACTCAACATGCTGGGGGTCGCCGCCATCCTCAACATGACAAAGAAATCAGGACATCTACGTGCACCAATTTGCGCATTGAAGTCCAGGAGCCCGCTGAGAACTCACGCCCACAAAGGCATGTTTCAAGGCGTGTAACTTTTGAAAGCCCAAAGAAGGCAGTTCCCCCTCAGAAGGAAACATTATCATCTGATGACGATAATGTTATACCTGAGAAGTCGTGCCAACATACGATAGGTCAAGCAGACGAATTGTACTATCGTGTTGGGGGTACGAGTAGAACCAGGAAGAGGAGTCCCCGAGAACAGGAAACTCAATACCCCTGTTCCAAACTCATTCGGGCAGTATTGTCTGAGTGCAACTGCATCAAGACGGTCCCCGAAAGAGTTTTGGTTTTCGAAAGACTCAGTACAGAAACGCCAAAACCAAGGCCTAGGAGTATCCGACGAAGAAGAACGGTGGTTGAAGATGGAGAATATCCGAGGGTCACCACCAATATGACCAGCAAGGGGACATCGGCACGGGATAATCTCGAGTCAATTCTGAAAGCATCCCGGCCTAGAACCCGTCTGCAGTCCGGAACCATCAAGCGAGCAACCTATGGTAGGGTTCGGACAAGCCTCCCTTCAGAAGATGAAGAATCTGATGCCGGCTCCGCGGTTGCATCAGATAATACGGTATCCAGCGAGGGACAACCCCGCGAGGCACTTATGATAAGTACGGAACAAGTGGCCAAGATGCTTGAAGACGCCTTAGCTAAGCAACAGGAAACCTTCAGGTTCGAAATGCAGATGGCCATGCAGAACATGAGAGAAATGCATGACCAACAAATCCAAGCATTGACGAACCAGCAAGGCGAGCCAAGTCGTCGTAACCCGGTTAATCTGGAAGACGAAGATACGAATGCGAATGAGACTCATAATACCAATAATTCTCCCGTCAATGCAGGGGGTGGTAACGAGAATGCTAGCGAAAACACATGTGAAAACTTGAAGATTAAGAACCTCGAAAGCAAAATCAATACATTGATTTCCGCTCAAGAGATGAAGAAAACAGGCATTCCTTGCCCATACCCAAGAGAATAGGAATCGATCCCATATCCGGCGAAGTTCAATATAATTAACTTCACGCCGTTTAATGGGATGGGTTCACCCACCCAGCATTTGATTTACTTCAAATCGCACCTGGGGGTTATCTCTGGTAATGAGCCTCTGATGGTACGGTCCTTCGTTGGCACTCTTCGTGGAGCCGCCTTCGACTGGTATCGCCGCCTCAAGCCAGGAAGCGTGAACAGCTGGGATGACATGGAGACGAAGTTCCTCGCCAACTTCTTCGACGACGACACAGAGATATCCATCGGGTCGTTGCTTGACGAGAAACAGAAAGATGGGGAATTGGTTGACACATTCGTCAAGAGGTTCCGGAACAAGGCGATGAACTATCGGGACCCGATCACCAAGGAATTCATCCTCCAGACTTGCCACAACAACCTCGCATTGGACGTGTTGGAAGCAATGGGGACAGCACCGTCCAAGACATGGAAGGATTTGAAGGTCCGAGGAGAGCAAGCTGAGCGATTCCTCAGAAGGAAGAAGGCGGAGAGAGGCCAACAGGCGAATAATGCTCCGCAACAGAATTTCGTCCCACGGGGGAAAGGTAAGGCACATGCTAATGCAGTTGATGCTAATCAAACTTTCCAATTGCAACCTCAGCAACAGCCGCAGCAACAAGCGCCACAACAGTCTTGGGGATAATGGCAACAACGGCCTCAGAAGCAGAAATCTTCGGAGCCGAGGTTTCCTAAAGTGTACTCCTTCAAGGATGACGAAGTTCCCGGCATCTTTAAGTACCTGTTGGAGAATAACAAAATCCAGCTGCCAGCGGTCGTGGATCAAGAAGGGGCTAACAAAGTGACGGATCCGAAGTATTGCGCATACCATAGAGCGGTCCATCACCCTACCAAGCCGTGCTACCACCTCAAGGACAAAATCCAGGCGCTAATTGATGTAGGCGTCATAACCCCGAAGCTGTCCAGCAAATGCGGTGTCAATCAGCTTTGGATCGGTGCCCACAACATGGTTCAAACCTGAGCGCATCACCAAAGTAGGAATGAAGACAGTGAATGATGACCCACATGGACAGCGCCAAAAAGGACTTGTGCCACACACAGCCCCAAATGGCAAAATCCTCTGGGTTCATCCCGACCTCATTGAAGACGAACAGTGGGCGACTTCCTCGAGAAGAAAGGGCAAAAGGCAACTCCTGCAATGCTACTTCCGCAATCTTCGAGGAGGATGGCGATGAAGCTCCTACTTTCCCGCTCTCCGAAGAAGAACAAGAAGTCTTCGCCACTAGAAGCGGAAATGAGTATCACTACAATTATCCACCACCTAATGAGCAGGGGGTGAATAAATAGGGACCAGCCAAAACTCTCACGGAGATGGGAGTGATTGCAAGTCCCACACCGGGTAAAGAAGCTCTACGACAACCGGTGAATAAACCAAAAGAGAAGAATCCCCAAGAGGTACAGAATCCGAAGCAGTCTCGTTTCAGTCGTCCGATTGGAAGAGACAAACCGGAAAGCTCAAAAACTCCGCAAGGCTCCAGCAAAGTCAACCGAATCCAAGTGGATCCGGGTTTTGCTGTGAGTATTATGCCGCTTCGCTTGATGCATTTCCTCGGCATCCCAGTTAGCAAGTTGGCGTCCACAGGCACTGTTATCTATGGATTCAACACTAGCGGGTCAAGACCCTTGGGTAAGATCCGGGTAAAGTGTCAAATGGGAGATTTGAAGACAGAAGTCACATGTTATGTGATCGATGCCGAAACTTCATATAACTTACTATTGGGTCGGCCTTGGATCCATAGTAACGTTATAATTCCCTCCACTCTCCATCAGTGTTTGAAATATGTCGACACTGATAATAGGGTTAGGACGGTGGTCGCGGATAAGCAACCATTCAAAGGGTATGAGAATTATTTCACTGATTCTCTCCTTTATGGTAACGAATCCGATACTGAACCATCGGCCCAGGGCACAGACAGCGGAGAAGAAGCTGATTCTGAAGCCGGATTCGATTACAATGGCGGTTTTGTGAATCATCGGCCCATGGCCCGGACAGCGGAGAAGAAGCTGATACCGAAGCCGGATTTGATTACAATGGAGGTTATGTTCTAAATGACATTGTACCCTTTGTAATCAACCTTGACGATGAACAATCGTCAGAGGGCGGTTGTAACTGGCAACTTGCCGATAATGATATAAATAATGATTTAGAGTACTCCCTGTCTCTTGATGATGTGATAAAAGAGTTGTATGATCTTCGATCGTCCTATCAACCATGGTCATCCCGAATAAAATAAGAGGTGCAAAAGAAGTGATTTACGGTAAAGGAAAAATCTCTCCATTACCAGATCATTTCTTAAGGGAAGATGAAGATGATGATAAACCTGGTCGGCATTTATCTAAGTATAGTCCGGAAGCGCGCAAGCTCATGGAAAAACAGGGATATGATTTCACACTCGGAGAAGGTCTATACTTCGATCGAGGACCTCGTACTCCAGCCAAAGCGGTATATCTACCAAAAGGAAAACCCGATGATTATTATAAATACGGACGAGGGTTAGGGTACGAATCTTCTTCAGAAGACGAATGCTGCTGGTTAATTAATGACCAATCATCTAAGCAATACAAAGATGGAAATTCATCAGATGCCTCGGAATGGGATTCCGATACAAGTCTGGGGGAAGCTTTCAAAGCCCTAATGGCGAACATGGCTAAAGCTGATCCGTCCACAATGGAAGACGACGAACAAATGCCAACATGGGAAGACCCGTGGGTTCATCACCTGAACATGCAATATGGTGATAGGTTCGAACAGAGAGAACCCCCCACTGAAGATAAAATAATCCAAGTTAACATGGGTGACGAGGCCAACCTAAAGCCTATATTCATCAGCGACAGTCTTCCCCCAAATGAGAAGGAAGAATTAATTGCTCTCATCAGGGAATATATTGACGTCTTCGCGTGGAACTATGAAGATATGCCTGGGCTCGATCCCAATGTGGCAATGCACCGCCTCGATATTAAGCCGGATGCCAAACCTGTCAAACAACAGCAAAGACGGTTTCGTCCGCAGATTATGGAAGCCATTGAGGCAGAGGTTAAGAAGTTGATCGAATCAGGATTTATCCGAGAGGAGCAACATCCAGACTGGTTAGCCAATATTGTTCCAGTCATGAAGAAGAACGGTAAAATCAGAATATGTATCGACTTCAGGGACCTGAACACGGCATGTCCAAAAGACGACTTTCCTCTCCCAATCACGGATGTCATTATCGACAATACATGTGGATTTGAGAGAATGTCTTTTATGGATGGTTTTTTAGGATATAACCAAATCAAAATGCACCCAGATGACGAGAAGCATACAGCGTTCAGAACACCCCTTGGTGTCTTTTGCTACACCGTAATACCTTTCGGACTAAAGAATGCAGGCGCCACGTACTAGCGAGCAATGACTAAGATTTTCTAAGAACATCTCAGGAAAACAGTCGAGTGCTACGTTGATGATTTGGTTGTAAAAAGCCGCAACAAAGAGGATCACATCAAGGACTTGAAGACGATGTTCGATCTCATGCGAAGTCATCAATTGAAGGCGATACATATCGATCCTTCCTTGGAATGTCCAGCGGAAAATTCCTTGGATTCGTCGTCACCACTAAAGGTATACATATCGATCCTGATAAGGTGAAGGCGATACACGAACTGCAACCTCCTAGAAATCTAAGAGAGCTCAGAGGATTGCAAGGGCGTTTAGCTTACATCCGGCGGTTCATCTTAAACCTTTCTGGGAAGTACCAACCATTCTCTAAACTAAACAAGAAAGGGGTGTCTTTTATCTGGGACGACGCCTGCCAAAAAGCATTCGAAGATATTAAAACATATCTGACGAATCCTCCTTTTCTCGTTGCACCAAAATCAGGTAGACCGTTCTTGATTTATCTCAAGGCGATGAACCACTCGATAAGTGCCTTACTAGCACAAGACGATGATAATGGTCACGAACAGGCAGTCTATTACCTAAGTCAGACCTTGATAGGCGCTGAGTCTCGATATCCGATGATTGAGAAAGAATGCCTTGCATTGGTATTCGCAATGCAAAAGATGCGACATTACTTGGTTGGACAGATGATTTACGTCATTTCTAATGTTAATCCAGTACGGGTATTTATGACACAACCGGCCTCTATGAATTGGCGGTTAGCGAAGTGGGCCCTTCTCTTGTCCCAATATGATTTGCACTTCAAACAACAGAAGTCGATCAAAGGACAAGCGATTTGTGATCTTTTAGCGGCAAACCCGACAACGGATACAGCAGAAGTATATGATGACTTGCCGGACGAAACCCACGAGGTTAACACCACGTCGCACCAACAAGTATGGCAATTATACTTCGATGGTGCTTCGAGGGCAGCTGGGGGTCGAATATCTCGAAGCTTTTGGGGATTCTCAATTGATAGTCAACCAAGTCCGTAGAGAGTATGACGTTAGGAACCAAGACCTGATCCCGTACCACCAGGAGGCCATCAAAATGGCAGATTCTTTTGAAGAATTCTTTATTGAATACATCCCTCGTCTCCAGAATGCTTATGCGGATGCACTGGCAGCACTAGCGGTTTCACTTGCGCAGCCTCCCGAAACTGAGCTGTTAGTCACAGTAAGGACGAATCAACTCTGCATACCCATATACGGTATGGATATTGAAGAGGAAGATGACGGAAACATAAACGCCAAGGAGGGGAATTCAACTCGAATTGGGTCTGAGTCCCGAGATTGGCGTTTTCCCATCATTGACTACGTCCAGTATGGTATTTTGCCAGAGGATGTAAAAGAAAGGGAATCAATCCGCCGAAGAGCACCAAGATTCTTCTATAATGCCGAGACCCATACGTTATACCGTAGAGGGTACGATGGTTTTTTACTCCGATGCCTTTCGAACAAAGAAGCAGAAGAAGTTCTTAAGGAAGCACATGAAGGAGAATGTGGTGCGCATCAGCCCGGTCCCAAACTGTATGATCGCATCAGGAGAATGGGATATTTTTGGCCAACAATGGTTCGTGACGCAATCGAATACGCCCGAGAGTGTCATGCTTGTCAAATACATGCAAATTACAGGCACCAACCACCAGAGCAGTTGCACACGTTAACCACATCTTGGCCATTCGAGACATGGGGTATGGACATTGTCGGTCCTATTTTTCCCCCTTCAGTCAA
>NC_033800.1:93354267-93355142 GCF_001876935.1 Asparagus officinalis
ACCTCCTCATCGTCCGGCGACTGAGACGGAAGATAATAGTAATCCGCAATCCGATTACTCTTCCAAGACATCGATAGGAATGTCGCACACAGGGGGTAGCACCCGCGACAAGAGGTTCGACGAGTTCCAGAATCAACTCAACGCACTCAAACTTCAGCAGAACATGAACAAGCTGGGGGGTGGTCCGACCCTACCCTGTCGAATGGGATACGGTCCCCTACCCGGCGAAGTTCAAGCCGATTAGTTTAGTGCAGTTTGATGGCAAGGGTTCGCCCTCACAACATATCTATTACTTCATGGCGCAGACTGGATTCCTCACGGGGAACGACGCCATTCTCACTCGACTATTCATAGGCACCCTCAAAGGGGTGGCCTTTGAATGGTTTCGCAAACTAGAGCCCGGCTCTATCAAAGCATGGGCCGACGTTGAAAAGCTCTTCCTCACCTGCTTCTTCGACGACGACACGGAGGTGTCAATGGCCACCCTCCTCGCCGAAAAGCAACGAAAGTCAAAGTCAGTCAACGACTTTGTGAAAAGGTTCCGCAACCGATCAGTCCACTGTCGGGACCAAGTTTCCGAATCCACGCTGATCGAGATGTGCCGCAATAATCTCTCGATCCACATCCTATCCAAAGTAGGCGCGGTGGAAACCCGGACGTGGAAGGAGCTTGTTCGCCAGGGCGAGCAAGTAGAAAACATGATCAAAAGGCTAGAGGCCGAAGAACCGCAGCCCAAGAAGGGAGCTGCAGAACCAGCCGCGCCAAAGAATCCCCCTCGGTCCAGAGGAAAAGAGATCATGGCCGTCGACTCTACCCCGGTGCCGAAGGCCACTCAAAAGCCGAAACCCAGGCAAGTTGAACAACGCCCCCCACGG
>NC_033800.1:93355553-93400304 GCF_001876935.1 Asparagus officinalis
TGGTCGTACCCAAACTGGCGGGCGAACCTGCAAGGGATATACGGCTCGAGATAGCATACGGATCCTGTTCGTAAGATGTGATACATCGGCCGAATGTTCACTAACCATCGAAAAGCGCCGCACGAGAGAACTGTGTGATGATCCGCCGTCGGCGCATCTCTAAGAGATTCCCCGTATCCTCCTCCACTGAAATAAGGAAAGAAACGGCGGAAGTTGTAGTGGACAAAATGGGAGAGTGTCTTCCACGCGTCGGGAATGTCCCTACACTTCCAAGAGCACCTCTCCAGGCGCTCAACGAACAGAACAAACCTATCCCCCTGAAGAGTCGCGGGGGCGCTCATCAAACATTCGCAATGATACACGAACCATGCCATCAAATAAGTGTATGGCAACCCCACCCTAGGGTTGGGGGTCCTGATGACCTCTCCGTCCCCCTCATCGATGGTCGATACATGACAGAATTGGGCCGTTAGGGTGCGGAGCCCCCGGTGGATACACGCTATCATCGCCGATACCAAGGAATAGGACTTCCCGTGGGCTAAGAAAACCACAGGATACACGACCTCTACGGGAATAGCCTCAAAAGAGTGAGTGAGGATTACGCACCTCTTTAGCCACAACATAAGGTACCCCGCGAACAGAGCCTTCCTAGATATAGGAGACTTGGCCTGGTGATGAAACGAATGGAAGACCGTTCCAGATTTGAACCCGCCCTCGTCACGCTCAAGAGCTATGGTAGCTTCCCCTTCGGCCATCCTCCTCTCTACTTTAGCCTGGCCGCATCCACTCAGCGGTAGAGCAGGCCTTCCCTTGACATCGTTCTCAGGGAATAAATAATCAGCCCAGTTCTTGTGGCTGATCCCCGGAGCCCTTTTCTTCTTACCTTTGTGATCGACCACCCCTAAGGTATCGAGGCATATGTGATAGTGACAGAGCAATTCCCACAGGGTCTCGACCACCAAAGGGGAGCGGTCTGAAAGTTGGTCGATCTCATCTTGACTGGGAACGTACTCCTCATACGGAAAGTCTCCCAACGGCAGTCCCGACACATCGTACATCTCGTGGAGAGCTATGCCGAGCTCACCATTGGGGGTGAAAAATATGCCACTATCCGCACAATACAGCTCCAAAATGCTGTGGAACTGAGAAGCATTAATCTTCAGACCGTGCCGAGTGGCCTGAATGGCCGAATACAGCTCTGAGTTCGCAAGGTCAGAGTTCTCGGTCAAAATGTAGTCGGTGATCTTGGACCACCAAGTCTTGCTGCCAGGAGCAGAGTAGATCCACCCCGGAGCTCTAAAGTCCTTTGGAGGAAATTTCCCGCCGGCTTGGAAGAAGTGATGACGGAAAGTCTCCGCGACCGCCGTCGTCTCCCCAGTGGGTGCCTCATTAGAAGGTAGGCCCAGACGTAAGCCAGTCAACCGTTTGCAAGAGCTCTCTACCTCGTACCCAGCTGTGGAACCTGTGAAGACGCCACAAGTCACCCCGTCTTGAGTCGGGGTCAAATCCCAATTCATCGTCCTCGGGACCGCCAGGGAATGCAGTTCGATGATAGAGAACCCCTCGGCATGTTAGGAAGATAGTAGTGGACCCCGTCCATTTCGTGAAGCCACCTGCTCTCCTTGATCAGCAGGGCGGAGGGATCAGTCGCGGCATCGCCGAACAAGAACTGGGGCTTGTGTAACTCTGCCCTGGCCTTGTCTGTCAACACCGCGTCGATGGTCAACTCACGCAGCGTTAAGTGGTGCCCGTCAGTGACTCTCCTTATCAAGCCATCCGGCTTATCAGCAGAGAACACAGGCACCGGATTCAAAGAGGGAAATCAGGGAGGCGCCGTATAGCCTGTACCTCCAGCAAGACCGATGGCCACGCCCTTTGGAAGAGCTTCGTCAGAAAAGGTCGCTGCAAGAAAGAACCAAAGAGTGAGGACAGGATCCGCCCTAAAGATATATCCGCCAATCAAGTAAAGACGAGCTAATTCGCCTGTCAGAAGGCGAAACCCGTTCGACTAGAACGAGATCCGCCTGTGAAAACGATGCTCCCCTTTACCAAAGGAAAAGTCGAACTCGCCTATCAAAAAAACGAGTTCGCCTTCACCCAATAAAGGTCGATTTCGCCTGTAGAGGCAGAAATCGTCCTCTATGAGCAAATACAAAATCCGCCCAAAAAGGGGCCGACTTTGCCCTAAATTGGGGAAGCTGCCAAAGATGATTAAATCCAGGGAAGACAAGCAATGCTCATTCCCCCCGACCCGACGTCTGTAGCCTACGCAAAGTCGTCAGACTAACCTCTCGACTTACCCAAGTGCGTATCAGGTATGCTGACGGGTGCGCCGGCGGCGAGGCGGTCGGAATAGCGTCCGGGACCTCCTCCTTTTACAACACACCTCTTAGATTTCGGCGCCATTGAGGGGATTAAGCGGGAACTCTCTCTCGTTAGAAAATTTTCAAGATTTTTGAGCACGGTAACCCTCAAAGGAAGAGGACAACTTTTTTTAAAGGCGGAGTTGCCAACGTGGCCACGATCGTCCTCAAAAAGCGAAGCACCGGTGGACGAGAGACATAACCACGATCGAAATCAACGGCCCAGATTGCCCCCGACATTTTGAAATGCCACGTCAAGACGGGAAACGGGCCGATCGAAAACCCGGGACCCGAGTCAAAATTGACGGTTGTATCCAACAGTCGGGTTCGAAAACTACGGCCACGATCCAGACGAAGCGCACGAAGCTTACGTCAGAGCGCGACGTGACAGAACCACGTCGTCTTAGCTGGAAAGCACGAAGCCCACCAGCAGACGCGTGGCTCACCCACGCCGAACCTAGTCTCGCCCGAAAGGAAGGGTCTCGCCTGCGAAAACTCGACCCAAATCCACGAGTCGAACAGAAATCCACCTCCAAAACCCAACTTCGCCTGAACGGCTCATTCACCCTTGGAGACAAACGACAAATAACATGACTTGTCCCAAACTTGGAACTGCTAACGAGATGACCTCGCTTATGCCCACGCCTCGAATGACTGAGGTTTTGAGTAGAAATCTTAGCATCAAGTCTAAGAGAAACTACTCGACAACTCATCATACTGAGGGGAATAGTATGGCTAGCCCGATTCGAACGGTAATCGGTAAAGGCATATAAAACCCGTTGATAGCTGAGGGTTTGCTAAAAATCCTAAAAGAAACCAAATGTACTTGTTTCGCCAAAAAAGACCACACGCAAGCCGGTTTAGGTCTGAAAACTTTGAAGGGGGTCTTGTAGACGGTAAAAAAATACCTCCGTGAACTTGCAAGAAATCCGCCGGTGAGGAGAAGTCGCCCAAAGCCACGCGAATTCACCCTTTATCACAACTCGCCCAACCGGGTCTGTATGCAAATCCGCCAGCAAACCTCAAGGCCAACACGGCCAGGTATCTGCTACCCCACGTGCTGGGATGGGCTTTCCCACTCCTCTCGACCCGAAGGGAGAGGACACAGTACCCCAAGGCCATCAAGTGGCCGCTCACAGTACGAACGATTGGGCAGGTGTCGAGTCGACCTGAACACTCATAAATGCAGCTCACTTCGGTTGTCCGAGTCAAGAGCCGGATCCGCCGGCATTCGGCGAGTCTGCCCATGCCCACTTGAGTACCGGGAACCCGCTTTCCCACCTCTCTCGGCCTGAAGAGAGAAGACAGCACTCCAGGCCCGCCGAATGGCCGCTCACGATACAAGTGATCGGACAAAACGCCAAATCAACCTGCACCCTCATAAATGCGACTTACCTCACTTGTCCAAGCAAGAGGCGAGAGCCGCCGACGCTCAGTGAGTTGGTCAGGTCCACTCGAGCACCTAACAGTCGTTGTCACACGTACGAGGAGGGGCTTTCCCACTCCTACATAACGTGGTACAAAACACGGCTCCTCGAAGGACCGCTCATGGTACAGGTGAACAGTAGAATATCTCTGAAACAATGTATGGTCACATCCCATAATTCAGGGGACAGCAGAACTGTCTCTCTTTCATTTAAGAGCCTCTTCCAACAACCTTTAAAAGAGGTCGGAAAACTCTAAAAAAGGAGATCGAATAATGGAGACCAAGCTGTTCGCATAATCCTTGCATTACAGCACCGCTGCCTAGTTCTGAGCTCTGATCGCCGGCGAACTAAGCAGACCCGAACTCCATCGACTCGAGCTTCTACTGCGTACTGAAGCTCTCCAACAACCTCGATCGAACGGTCCAAGGGAAGCAGACTCGACACAAGCATCGAGCGAAGCATCCTGTAGCCACCTAAAGTCCCCACACTAAACAAAGAGGGCATTCCCTCTGCTTCTGTTGTAATTTCGATTCATTAGTTTGTAATAAGCTTTCTTATCAATACAAACGAAACTCCCTGTTTTCGGGAAATCCAAATTTACACCCTGCAACCTCCATTTGAATAGACTGTTTTTATTACAAATGGACCTTCCTATTTTGGTTAGAATTTGTCTTTCTTCTTAGAGTTAAGGATCATGGGTCATCGAACTGCAAGGACTAGCTCTCCCTCTTTGAAGGATCTGTGTTTGACTTTCTTATCGAAAGCCTTAGAGATTCGGGCTTGATAGAACTCAATGTGCTGCTGAGCTTCAAACCGCTTTTCAACTAACACCACCAATTCTGCGAGAGGTCATTGATGACTTTCTTCACCCGTCATCCCCGTTGCAAGTGCGACGCATAGGGACAAATTTTGAATTTTGAGTGGCAATACGACCTCACAACCGTATACCAATGAGTAAGGTGTGGCACCAGTCAGCATACGAACCGTGGTCCGATACGCCCATAAGCTTTCACCAAGCTTCTCATCCTAGTCACGCTTGCTATTAAAGGTCAGCTTGGTCAGGATCTTTATAATCATCTTGTTGAAAGCCTCGTCTAATCCGTTTGCTGAGGGATTATAAACCATAGATGCCAGGTTTTATATTCTGAATTTGTCACAGAACCGAGTAAAGGCATGACTCATGAATTATGATCCGTTATCATGAATGATGCACCTCGGGACACCGTATCGGTATATGATATGATATTTGATGAACTTGATCACATCACTAGTCTTGACTTCTCTCAAAGGCACGGCTTCGGCCCATTTGGAGAAGTAGTCGGTTATCGCAAGGATGAAGCGATGACCTTTGACTGATGGAGGAGCTATCGGTCTGACAACATCCATCCCTTATATTTCAAACGGCCACGAAGTTACCATCGGATGCAGGTCTTCGAGTGGTTTGTGCATTTAATTAGCATGTATTTGACATGCATGGTAACTCTTGGCATAAGCGACAATGTCGTTGACCATTTTGGGACAATAGTAGCTGATTCTTCGCAAGCGGTCCAAAAGCTTGGGTTCGGGTTGGTGAGCATCGCAAGTGTTAACATGGTCTTCCCACAGGGGTTCTTGTGCTTCTGTCATTAAGAGACAATTAAGCAGCATGCTGTCGTACGATCTATAATACAATGGCCTTGTAGTTACATCGTAGTAGAATCTTGGTGCGTATCTGCGAACAGAATCTCGCTCCTTGACGTCTTCAGGTAGTACACCGTACAAGACATAGTCGATGATCGAAAAGCATAAATCTCTCGGTTCGAGTTGCTCGGTCACCTGATGTGTTGTATTCACCTCCAGAGCATACTCGGTTGGTAGAGTTGTTAGCTTGTGATGGTAACTTGTTGGCTTGTCCCCAGTGACTAGGCTAGGTTAGCTTCCAATAATGCCAATGCATCTACATGCGTGTTCTTGGAATGGAGCACATGCTCGATGTGGAAGCTGTCGACTGATTTGGCTAGCTTGATGGCCGCTTGGTGACATGGGATTAAGTCGTCATTTCTGACTTCATATTCTCCTATTATATGTCTGACGATGAGCTGAGAGTCACCAAAAGCTTCAAGATGCTTCACCCCTAATTCCTTGGTGAAGTCGAGTCTAATGAACAACGCATTATACTCAGTCATGTTATTAGTACAGGGCTCCGTTAAAGAGAAAGCTTAGGGTAATACATAGTTTTGCGGAGAAACCAAGACTACCCTCACACCTGTGACGATAGACCCACTAGTGCCCACGTGAGAGGCACCGTCGAAATATAGTCACCAGGCTTCTTCCTGAGAGGTTGCATTGACCTCATGGGTTTTGTCCCGCATATCTTTAAACATGTCAGTCTTCGACTAGAGTTGATGACTAGCCATGATATCACATATCACTTATCCTTTGATAGACTTCTGCGACATGAAGTAGATGTCGTCTTAAGATAACAAGAGTGCCCATCGCGTCAAGCGCCAGTTCAAAGACCCGGGCTGTGTCATGAAGATTCGGATGGAGTTCATCAAGGAGATGACATGAATGGTTTGACCAACCAAGTAGTGTCGCATTTTCTAAATTGCGAACACTTGGACCACAATCCTTTTCGACTATAGGATATCACCGCTTGGCTCCTTGCAGGGTCCTACTCAAGTAGTAGATGTCTTGCTCATGGCCGTCATCATCAATCTGTGCTAAGAGGGCGCCGAGAGAATGCTCCATTGCTCTCACATAGATCAGGAAGGGTTTCCCCGAGATGGGGACTGCTAAGATAGGAAAATTCGAGAGATAAGTCTTGATCTCATCGAACGTTTATTGGCCAGGCTCGTCCCATACGAAGGAAACACTTTTCTTCATCAGCTTGGAGAAGGGTTGGCAGTTGCTCGAAAGATTTGCGATGAATCTTCGGATGTAGGTCAATCATCCTTGTAGTCCTCTCAATTCCTTAATATTCTTGGGCGGTTGAATCTTCTGGATAGCTCGCACCTTATCCGGGTCAATGTGGATCCCTTTCGTCGTGACGACGAATCCAAGGAACTTGCCGCTCGTCATGCCTAAGAATGACTTTGTAGGGTTCATCTTCAGTTGATGGGATAGCATAAGGTCAAACATGACTCTCAGGTCTTAAAGGTGATCAACTTTGTCATGACTCTTCACGAGATCAACTTTGTCATGACTCTTCACGACCAGGTCATCCACGTAGCATTCGACTGTCTTCCGTAGATTATCTTAAAAAATGGTGTTCATGGCGTGCTGATAGGTTACACCGACGTTCTTGAGTTTGAAGGTCATGACTGTGTAATAGTATACCCCCACCAGAGTTCTGAACGAAGTGTGCTTCTCATCCTCAGAGTGCATCTTGATCTAATCATACCCTGAGAATCCGTCCATGAAAGACATCCTTTCGAACCCACAGATGTTGTCGATGATGACATTTATGATGGACAAAGGAAATTCGTCCCTAGGACATGCAGCGTTGAGGTCTCTAAAGTTGATGCAAATATGTAGTTTTTCGTTCTTCTTCAATACAGGAATAATGTTAGCCACCTAATTAGGGTGTTGTTCCTCCCTGATAAAGCCTGATTCGACCAGCTTCTTCACTTTGGCTTCGATCACCTCCATGATTTATGGGCGAAACCATCTCTGTTGTTGCTTGACGGGTTTAGCGTCTGAGCCGATGTTAAGACGATGCATGGTAATTTGAGGATTTAGGCCAGGCATGTCCTCATAATTCCATGCGAATACATCGATATATTCCCGTATAAGGGATATGAGTCTTCCTTCTCCTAGGGAGGTAAGCTGTCGCTGATGAATATGGGTTTAGGGTTTGCCTCATCTCCCATGTTAATTTGAAAGATCTTGTCCTCCGTGGATGGTTCACACTATTCGAAGCGACCACTCCACTAGGCACTGACGTGACGATCCCATGCTTCATCATAAAGCAGAATCTATTCATCCTCTTGGAGTTCAGTGGGACCGACCGTAGCCATATTGACTGTGAGATTCTTGAACAAGGCTCTGATGCTAACATCTGAGTCCCAAGCCGAGGATGTTGATAATTGATCATTTGAGTGGGCATCATCGGATATTCCATCGAAATTGTAGTACAACTCCGAGGAAGAGGAGGAGTAACCTAGCCCTCTTTGAGTTTTGCCATAGTAATTGTCAGGCTTTCCTTTCGGGACATAGGCGGGTCGAAGGGGTGCCTTCCGACCTTTGTCGTACTTTAAGCCTTCTTTAAGGATGAAGTCATAACCCATCCTCTCCATCATACATTTTGCGACGGGGTTGTAACATGAGAATTGAAGAGTAGGTTCATCTTTGTTTGACTCGTACCACAATGTGCGTGCGGGTTAGTCTATCCTTACGAAGATAATCTCTTGCTAAAAAATACTCCGAGTGAGTATGACAAAGACAGCTTACGAGGACTCAATTATTTGTCTACTGGTGACAAACGACGAGTACAGAGGCAAGTGCAAGGAAAAGTCATTGTACATCATTGAGATCGAGTTGCTGAACTCGTCATCAACAAGTTCCGAACCAGATGACAAATAAGCAAATGCGAGACTTTCACTCAAGAAAACCCATCTGCTTCATCAGCGTCGGTTACAGAGCAGAGAATCGATGAAGTAGTTTTTAACCCATTTGAAGGGCTATTTATCCTAAACCACCATCTTCACTTGGTCACAGTCGTCCACATATTTCAATCACTGGTGCAATGTGGATGAGACTATCTTATTTTTATGGATCCATGGTCAGCCCAACAGCATATTGTAGGAGGGTTATGTGTCAATGACGTAGCAGGTCATCTCAGTTTTCATGTCACACATTCAGCATTTGAGAGGAATCTTCCCAAGCGGCCGGGTTCTAGTGGCATTGAATCCAAAGATGATGGTGGCCGTTGAAGATAACCGCTTTTGAGACACCCCCAAGTGATTGATGAGCTTCATGGGGATAATGCTTAGTGCAGACCTTGAATCGACTTGGATCCTGTCAACTCGTAAGGAGCCAATATATCCTGTGAAGTACAGGGATCGGTCGTGAGTCGTGCTCTTGATGAGCATATCCTCCGAAGTGAATGTGATGTAGGGGATCTACTATTTGGATGCCTAGCATCACTGTGGATATCCCATTTCTACCTCCTCTTCGGGAGTGGGCAAGAAATGTGTGGCAAAGGCTTCTGAATTATTCAGCACCTCTCGCAGGGCTTCGCGGGTCATGTTGGACAACCACAGGAGTTTGTACAGAGTGACCCTGAATAGAATATTCTTTAGCTGGGCGAGTAGGTCGAACCAAAAGGGTTGACCACTTGAGCTCGGCCTGTCAGAACTTGGCTGAACTATTAGTGGCAATCCTATTAGTAGCCTTACTAGACTCTCTGCCATCAAAGGGTAGCTCTTGGAAAGTCCTTCCCTGCTCGGATGATCAATGCATCTACATCTTCATCGGAATCAGTGAGGGTTGCTACCTCCGCTTTGTTATTGTCTGAAATTGTCAAAATGACATTACAAAGCTTAGATTTGCCCTTGGACTTGTTAGAAGTCCATTGCTCATCGTCAAGGAGATCGGGATGAACCCACATCACCTGTCCCGATGGTATGGTCTGTGGTACTAAGCCTTTTCCTCATTGATTGTGAGGGTTATCATTGACAATCTTCAGTTCAGCCTTGGGGATGGGCACGACTCATGCTAATGTATGAACCTCAGGGAGACCCTTTCCGAATTGAAGGGTTACCATGTTTGTAGTCACCGCTTTCTGCACCTTCTCCTACTTTAGGACTCCTTCTTCATAAAGAGCTTGTAGTTTATCCTTAAGGATATAGCATTTGGAGTTATGGTGATCGACAAATCTGTGGTACACACAGTAGCTTGTATCATCGGCTTTGTTCACGTCTTCATGTTTCATGACTTCTGGTAGCTTGATCATGTTGCTCTTGAGAAGAGTGTTGGAGGTAGCCACCACCTGGTCTTCTGTGAAGTCGTATTGCCTTTGTAAATGTTGCTAGCTTTTGCCTCTGTACTGGTTTGGGGGCTGGAGTGGAATCGACAGCCATGATCTCCTTCCCTCTTGACTGAGGGTTCCTAGAGATGTTTGGTTCTGAAGCTCTGCTCTTAGGCTAAGGTTCTTCGGTTTCCAATCTTTTGATCATGTTCTCGACTTGCTCACCTTGGTGAGCAAGTTCCTTCCAGGTCTGGGTTTCCACTGTACCGATTCTGGATAAAATGTTGATTGAGAGGTTGTTGCGGCACATCTCAACCAGGGTGCTTAAGGAGACTTGGTCCTAACATTGAAATGATCGATTCCTGAATCTCTTGAAGAAATTATTGACTAATTCTATCTTCTTCTGTTTGTCAGTAAGCAGGGTAGCCATCGATACTTCTGTGTCATCATCGAAGAAACGGGCCAAGAAAATCCTTTCTACGTCGACCCATGTTGTGATGGAGTCTGGTTCTAGCTTACGAAACCATTCAAAGGCCTCCCCTCTTAGGGTACCAATGAACAGTCAGGTGAGAATAGTGTTGTTTCCCATGAGGAATCCCATCTGAGATAGGAAATACTAGATGTGTAGTGAGGAAGAGCCCTTACCATCAAACAGGACCAGGTTCATCGGTTTGAACTTTGCTGGGTAGGCGACCGTATCCCATTCGACTGGATGTGGTCGAACCACCCCCAGCTCGTTCATGTTCTTCTTCAGTGTCAAGGCATTCAGCTAACTCTGGAACTCATTGAACCTCTTGTCTCGGGGAGTACTGCCTGAATGCGAGTGTCTTCCCGATGATTTATAAGAATAATCTGAATGCAGCTCGTGATTATCTTCTTCTTCAGTTGTTTGAGGAGGAGTAAGCTCTCGCTCTCTATTCCTTGATGGTCTTTGTCGATTTCATGAATTCCTCTTCTTCTTCTCATTGAGAAGTCACTCCATCATCTCCCTTAGAGAGCTGATGGTTGCCTGCTGCTCCTCGAACTTTTTAGCGAGGTCATCAGAGGCCTCCACCATGTGCACCTTCGCGTGCTTGTCGTAGGCTGATCTTGAGGTTTGAGATGTTGCTACTACTGAGCATACCTTATCCTCATTGTCATAGATGGGTGACAAATGAACATAATCGAATGGTATGGCTACTCCTGTTTGAAGGCGAGTGCGTTGGTATACATCCCCCACTTCAACAGGGGCCATCTGAACCCCGGCGTTTATTTAAGATTTGATGAATCCAAATTCCAGGCTTTACCTTTGCCTACCATGTTGACTGTGGCTATCGGGAGCTCCAAGTCACCAATGGCTTGCTTCTTCTGACGATGGCGTCTTTGGTGAGGATGTCTTGGCTCAGGAGATAGCTGAGAAAGCCTCCTGAACATTAATGGCTTCAGCGTCTCGGTGCACTGGCAGTCGACACGTATCGCCTGGATGAACCTCTCGCAATGGTACCGAGGGTTTGTCTCGTAAATAGTGCGTTTGTGAGTTAGATAATCCTTGAGATCTCCTGTGGGTTTGTGGTGGAAACCCCCAGCGTTTGTAGGACCAAATGCGCAATTGCATGGAAGAGACTCAAAGGAGTCAGAATGAGAACATTTAGGAAATTTCCCAAGTGTCGACTTCATGTGACCTTACCTTGGCAGGCGAGGTCCAGAGTTTGGGCAAGCTTTAGCTGACTGCTTGCGAGCTTGAGTCGTTTATTTATTTAGGCGATCTTGCCTTGTTAGGTGAGGTCTGGAATTTGAGCGAGCTTCTACTAACTGCTGGCGAGCTTGTGCTATCTGTTCATTCAGGTGAGGTTTGCTCACTTGAGTTGTTCTGACTTTGCCTTTTTGGCTAAGGTTGGTTCTCAGGCGGTCCTGTTGGGGTTCGCCTATATGCTTTTTTCTATTTGGGGGGGAAGCTCACCTATTGTACGGAGATCACCTAAATCATGAAGCTCGCCTAATCTGGACGACTCACCTGATTTCGACGGATGACTTAAAGAGCGAAGCTTGCCTGATTTGGTGGGCTCACTTGAATTGTTAAGACCGACTAGACGGAGAATTCTGCCAATACAAGGGAACCTGCCTAGATAGGTGGGCTCATCAGAATCACTGAGTCCACCTATGTGAGGAATTCGGCTGCTGGAGCGAGTCTCGCCTGAAGCGTTAGGTTCACCTGAAACACCAGTCTGTCAGTTTTGGGGACTCCACCAATTAAGCGAAGCCACCTGAATGGGTGGGTTCACTTGACCGACTTAGTCTACCAAAACTAGAAACTTTACACTCCTGCTTGGCACTTCTTAGGCCTGAATGGTAATTCAGGCCATTATAGGCAGTGGGGGCTTCGACTTTCTGACGGGTGAGGCTTGTCGACACCACCATTGGGCTCTTCTGGAGAGGGGGAGACTCATGTCGACAGCGAAGGCAAGATCATTGATGCGCACTAAGGTTTGCTCTTGCATGGGGGACTGTGCGGATCACTTGGCAACGCAACGGGCAATCCCTTAGCTTGCATGCTTAGCTTTGATTAGCTTGGGGGAGATAGAACCCCCTACTTTAGCTCGGGTAGAACTCTCAGTCGTGGTTACCTCGACCACTTAGGGTCGGGCCACACGCGCGACTCTATAGTGCTTGCTGATGCATGGCTACCAGAGGAGGAAGAAGACAAGTATTCTTCATACTTAGCTTGGTCGAACTCGATCATAAAGGACTCAACAGTTGTCCCCTCTGCAACTTCATCGAACTGTCGTCATCTGAGTGAATGGTTTCTCCCACTACGGTCATTATCTTCTATCGAGTATAAAAATTGACTTCCCGTTTGAGGGGTCGTTTGTATTTATAAGAGTGTCTTATTACAAACTAATGATCAATGTTTACGATAGAGGAGAAGGGGAATGGACCTTCTTGTTTAACTTGGGTTCGTTAGCAATGGTAGGATGCCTCTCTCGGTGCTCGCGCTGAGTGTGCTTCCCTTGGACGATCCGATCGAAGTTCCGGTTGGAGCTTTAGTTCGTAGTAGAGGCTCCGGAGTGATTGAGTTTGACTAAACCCGAGCTCGAAAAGTACTAAAGCCGCAAGCTTGGAGAGAGCTATGATGCAAGGGTTTGCAGGGAGCTGATGAGCCTCAAATCTGAGAGTTCAGATTGAGTCTACTTCAACAATCCAAGCAAGGAGCTAGGAATGTTCTCCCAAGCCAAGCCAAATGAAGGCCTCTGTGATTGAAGAGACTTAAGGAAAATACTAAGCCCCCATGAACCTCGTGAACCTCTCTTCATGCTCGCAAAGAGGTCCTATAAATAGGCAAAGGGATGGCATGGGCTATCCCTTGATTTGTGGGATATGACCACCAATGGGTTAGAAGCACCATGCTCTCCCCTAGCTATAGGATGTGACCACCTAGGGGTGATAAAATTCATGCCTCATCATCACCCAAGACGTGGGGAGTGGGTAGGCCCACTTCCTCAAGCAAGCAGTCCGTTTTCATTATTCAGGTGAGGCTGGCAAAGCTACGGGCGAGCTCAAGAGCTATCTAAATACTCAGGCGAGCTTGTAGGCGAGCTTAGCGAATAGGCAGGATCGACTGGCGGACCCCTCCAACATGTGAGCTGACGTTCTTTGGAAAGCGGAGTTTGTGCAGGAGAACCCCTTACAAGCGTGCTTGGCTCGTGTGGGCAAACCCCTTGCAGGCGTGCTTGGCTCGTGCAAGCGAGCGAAGCTTTCAAGCGGATTTTGTTCGTGCGGACGAACAAAGCAGATGGGTGAAGTTAGGCTTTGCAGGTGAGCTCAATCATTAGGCGAGGTTGAGCTCTAGGAGCAAGCTCAAGGATAAGGTGAGGTTGAGCTTTGCGGGTAAGCTCAGTGATCGGGTGGGGTAGAGCTCTGTGGGTGAGCTCAATAATACATATGGGCAATGTTGAGCCCCGTAGGCGAGCTCAATAAACAGGCGGGGTTGAATTCTGCGGGTGAACTCAACAATTAGGCGAGATTGAGCTCTGCGGGCGAGCTCAATAAACAGGCGATGTTGAGTTCTGCGAGCGAGCTAAATTGGAGATTGAGCTCTGTGGGCAAGCTTTGTTGGGCTATGTTGAATGTAAAAGAGCCCAAGCTTATTGGCAGGCAGGGCTAGTTAGGCGGGCTTTGACACCCAAGTAATTTTTATTGCCTACAGAGTCAACTAAAAATAAATTAAGGTACACAGCCCTTATAAGATGAAATACAAAACTCTAAATGTCCGAAAGGAAAAATCAACTATGGTGGAGTCTCATCTATAGGATCTGAAATAGATACACTAGAACATTAGGGGGTGAATAGTTTTCTTTTAAGATTTATGCAAAGTTGATTATAAATTACAAAGAAAGAATGGCAACAATCTTAGAAAATCACAAACACAAACAAGAGTTTTTATACTGGTTCCACCAATCCGGTGTACATCCAATCCCCAAGCAAATCCCGTTTGAGATTTCTACTATAATTTTGAACCAAGAACAAAATTAAAACCAAACCTGACCAATTTGTAAGTCCCTATAAATTGCAACACCAATTGACAGCCCCTTGTCAATTGCACACTGATCTCTAGACCAAGAGATCAACCTCTCTCAAACCGAGAGAACTTTCCTCGAATCAAACAACTCAATTCCTATAAGCCTTGATTTGAAGTGTTGTGTAGCAGTGGCTTAGGAATAATTTTAACCTCTGGAATTGCCTAAATAATATGTATTTTAAATGATAATCAAAGGCAATTTAAGAAAAAATCTTTTTCTCAATACTTAGCAAAATCTGAATGTTTTAACTCTTGAACAATGCACAAAGATTGAAGCTTATAGGTATAGAATCATGTGCCATTTTTACGAACATATAACCTTTATATAGACCTTGAAAAGTTAAAATTTTAAACTTTAAAATGTTTAAAAAATGGCTAAAAACTATCACAAGTTTAAACTTAAACATTTAGAAAAACTGCCTTAGTAGTCGACTATAATGGTTAGTAGTCGACTACTCTGTAATACAAAAAGTCTGGAATTTAGAAACTGAAGCTTAGTAGTTGATTATTCTTCTTAGTAGTCAACTACTCTGTATTACAGAAAGTCTGGAAAATAATAATCAAAGATTAATGGTCGACTATAATTATTAGTAGTCGACTACACTGTAAAACAAACGTTCTGTAAAATAAATTTCAAAGCCCAGTAGTCGACTATTCTGTAAAACAGAAGTTTTGTAAATCAAAATTCAAAGCTAAGTAGTCGACTATAATCCTTAGTAGTCGACTACTCTGTAGTTTTACAGAAACTTATATTTTGAAATTAGACTTCAGTAGTCGACTACTATTCTAATTAGTCGACTACTAAGAGTAAAAATGTTATGTATAAAATATTTTTAGACTCAATGAGTAACTAAATACTCTAATGGTTAACATAGGGGATTTCTATTGTTAACCAACACACTAAGCCTGTGTTAGTGTGTTCTAATTTCTATGTGTGTGTGTGTGAGTGATCAAGGCTTGTACAATATTTCTAAGTAAAAAAAACATAAAAATTACCTTGATGCATTTGTTCTTCATCTTCTTTACTTCATAATGCCTTGAACTCATCTTGCACTTGTTCATATTTGATGTTGAAAACTGTATTTAAATGTTAGTGCATTTGTATAACACACATAGTGATTCACATTATGAATAAATTGTTATCATCAAAATTATATCATGGGGACATGATATCCAACATCATCTACTAAAAACATATGACGGCAACTATGCTGGTAGTCCATCATCCTGCGGCTCTTCGAAACTCAGAGCTGCTGCCTGTAAGGAATTGAAAAATAAAAATAGAAACAATAAGAGCGTTAGAGCGCTATAGCAAGATCATCTCCATCCACCCCAGGGGAAGGGCTACTAGATGTGATAGAGACTCTATCTATTAAGCATAGTTTACCTAGATCATTTATCCTGTATCTAAATGGAATTAATATTTAGAAACCTACAACACGAGACGTAGTATGTCGAGTGAAATAATCCAAATAAGGAAATCCTTATGTATATACCATATGTCTCAAATTATAGATAACTAAATATTAATACCAAACTAACAATAAACAATCTAATAACACGAAACTGGTAACACGAAACTGGTACGTCGAGCAAAATAATCCAAATAAAAAAACCCTCATATATATATCATATGTCTCAAATTGTGAATTGCTAATTATCAATTCCAAACTAGGAATAAAGGAAAGTACTACAAGAAAGTAAGGTCATCACAATATCAGACCAAAAATATCTTCTACTATCCCTTGGAAGATGATATAAATAATAGTATATAATTCTGCATACCCACAAGAGTAAAGTACCTCGGTCATATATAACTCAGTGATGAGTCATATTCATAATGGTGTCCACCAAGACTCAGGCTATCAGATAATTATCATAATACAAATCCTTGCAAAGTTTATAATTCATCGCATTATCATGCTGGATGGACTACCAAATCGGCATCCTAATAATATACATGGCTCATTAGTTTCATCGCATCAATGTGCGGGACGGACTACCAAATCAAGGCATTCTAGGTATACGGCTCACAAGCCTCATCGCATCTACGTGCGGGAAGGACTACTAGATCAAGCATCCTAAAACCCTGAAGAGTACCATTTTTTTCAAATAAAGAGTTTCAAACTGAAATTAGTAAAGAGTTTACAATTATTATTGGAGTTAGAAATCCAAAAGCTTTGTGACTGAACATGTATAATCAATGCCCAAATCGGTTATGAACCCAAAAGCCATAGAAACTTTATAAAACCTTAAATCCCCAAAATCTTTAGTTTAAAAAAAATGAAAATGAAGTGAGATCGGGGAAGGGGAAGAAGGAGAAAGATCAGAGCTTCTAACAGGTTAGTTTCTTTTCTTTGTTTCAATTTCAAATAATAATAATTATACCTTTTTCATCCATCAGCATCACTTCAACGATGTCCGGTGACCTTCGGTCAAATCGTGAACCTAACTTTCGCTAGTGGTGACCTCTATGGCTGCCGAACCCAAGAAAACTCATATGGGTTCATAAGCCGTGATAATGGAAGAAGTAAGAGGAAGAAGATGTGGAAATTATCCAAAGCCCCTAGAGTTTTTGAAATTTAATTTATAGTCCAAAAGTATACTTCTAGAATATTATTTGTGAGACCTTAAGTTGTACAAAATTAATTTTAAGTCCAACTTTTAAGGCATGTCCTTGTTGAGAATTAGTTTGATGAAAAATATTATTCTTTAGTCTTAGACTAGAAAGTTTTACTGTTAGGCCCAAGTTGTTTTAAAGAAGGATATGAATAAATTTCAGAAACCCCCTAGAAACTAGAAATATTAGTTTTATACCCAAAATAGTTTTGAGTATAGAATCTTTAGTTTTTATGCATCTTGTATGATTATAGATTTGATCGAGGAGTAGGTTCTTGGAGTACGAATCTCCAAATTGTTACAAAATCTTTTGAGGTGAGTAGAATTCTACTCATTGGTTATTTTCTATTATATATTATTTAAATGATAATTTTTTTTGTATAGAGAAAAGATGAATCAGACTTGTTATTTTGTTCATTTATAGTAATTTTTAGCATATGTGAATGTAATAGCTATTTATCTTTTATGAGATAAATATTGCTAGTATATGAGATTAATGAAAATATATCATTTCAAATTTACTATTCAAATGCATTTATTAAAGAGTTCTATTTGACAAAAATAAATTATCTATTTGTTTAGATTCATGAATATTCTATTTTCATGAAATTGAGAGTTCTATTTGACAAAAATAAATTATCTATTTGTTTAGATTCATGAATATTCTATTTTC
The DNA here is from genome assembly GCF_001876935.1 of Asparagus officinalis. Taxonomy (NCBI): domain Eukaryota; kingdom Viridiplantae; phylum Streptophyta; class Magnoliopsida; order Asparagales; family Asparagaceae; genus Asparagus; species Asparagus officinalis. The sequence goes on from NC_033800.1 coordinate 93,373,141, forward strand.
ATGAAATTGATATGAGAAAAGTTTGCAAATGTATTATCTATTTGTTTAGATTCATGAATATTCTATTTTCATGAAATTGATATGAGAAAAGTTTGCAAATGTATTTAAGCATTTATAATGCTTTTCGTAAAAGTGAAAATTATGAGTGATACTTTAAGCAAAAAGAAAAGTGTTTTAAATAATAAAAATCCTCAGAAGTCTACTATGGAGTGAAGTGATTTGTTTAAGCCAACCATATGGTATTGAATGTACCGACCAGTGTTAAAGTGGCCTTTTTTGGCAAAAGTGAAGTGGCCTTCGGGTAACCTATGGTAGTGTTAGGTACATTTTGTCCTCGGATTGTCTTATAGTGATTTGATGTACATTCCCATGCTACTGGGCTATAATTTTCGTAGCCTTAGTGTGATAACTAAGGAAGTTTTGCAATTGTAAATTTATATCGATAATTATAGTTTTAAAAGTATTTAGTGTTCATTCGTATTGTTTCATAAATTGTGAATAGTATTTTATGATATATGACCTCTATTCTTGAAATTTTGTCTTATTCGAAATATTACGTGTTTCTTAATCATCTTTTTGATGATAGCTCATTTAAATTTTAGTATTAATTAATTCTCAAATTTGTCTGATCCGCTAATGATAAGTTTTCTAATCACTGGGTGTAAACTCACCCCGTTGTTTTTCAATCTTTTTCAGATGAAAATTAGATAGTTTTATCAAACCTTGGAGCTTTGGAACTTGAGAAGAATCTTTTAGAGTGTTTGATGTTGAAGTTATAGTTATTCTAGTTATGCTACTATGCAGAAGAGTCTTTTGACTCATTAGAGTGAACTTGTTAATATAGTTTTTCTTTGAGACTTCTTTATTTGTCAATAAAGCTTCTTTTAAAATGAAGTTTATTGCAATATAGAAGTGCACCGCAGGCTTAGCATGTACTTTATGCACGTGTTGCTGTTGTCATGCATCTCAAAATCAGCAGCACATTTTGGGGGCGTGACAAACCTGACTCAATGACCTGTACTAATGGTATATCGATGCATTATCCCAGGTAGTACTGAGTGGTGCTCATCAACGATATCCATACATGTATATAATGTTTAAATAACTATATCCCAAGTGTGGTTGAAAACAATACATGTAATAATCATCTCTAGGATATCTGTATGTGCTACAACACTATTCATGTATGCTCATGATTGTATGTGTGTCATCGTGCGGCTCGAACCCCGCACTCATGGTCAAACGATGCAAAAACAACTACTCAAAAATAAAGAGAACACAGGTTGGTCGACCGCCCTTAGGGCGTCAGTCGATCGAAAGCAACTGTGAACACAATGTGCATGCTTAGGGCCTCACCGGTCGATCGACTAGTCTTGGTCGGTCGACTGGCCAGAGAGGAAAACATAAGTTTAGGTTTCTGATGTTTTATATTTTGTAACTTTATTTAAAAACTTATTTTTATCATCATGAGTCATATAACAAGATTAAATCTTTCATAATTACTTAACAGGAATTAACTTATCACGATATAAACACTTAAATTAAACTAATTAGGGTTTAACATCCTAATTAATCAAATTTTTTCAAATAACCTAATTTATAAATATGGTTAGTAAACATGATAAATTATATACATTGAACAATGATAAATTCATTTAAATATGCTCACATCACTTAGGTATCATCAACCTAGGGTTTAGACCTCTTTAATTAGCAAGAAAACTCAAATAATTATTAAACTAGGGTTTAAACATGATTTAAGCATGATTAATAAGTTAAAAATAAAATTAAATACAACATTATTAAACTAGGGTTTAAACATGATTTAAGCATGATTAATAAGTTAAAAATAAAATTAAATACAACTTAGATCATTATCATCAAACTAATATAAACAACAACTAAAACTATAGATTTTCATATTGGTTTAAAAATTAACATTATAAACTAAGATTTTAAAATATCGGGTTCAGCTTAAACAAGAGAATCATCAATTAAACATATTAAATCTTAAATTAACTATAGGGAGAGGTTTGGAGGAAGATGATATTGTCTCAAACATCGTGTTTAACTCCTGAACACGTGTGTGGAAGATTCCTCTTTACCAAAGTCGCAAAATCCCTTCTTTCTCTTGACAAACGCCTCAAGAACTCTCCCAAATCTCACAAATTATGATTAGGATTTTAAATAGAGGAAGAGGGGATGCTAGGGTTTGGAATACTGATGAAAAGATATATTTTTCGTATGTAAACATGTATATATATTGTTGAAGTCAGCAGCCCCTTTGTTCTCTATCCCACCTACCAAGTCCATCAACTTCTTCCAATTAGGCACCGTCGCATCTTTGTATGTCACTTTCAAGTTAGGAAAATGTTGAAAAAAGGAAAAGTTCAGCAAGCCACCTACTACTACCACCAAACCCCATCTGCCTATATATATAGGTCACTACGTTTGTGTTAAGATCCATCCCAAGCCACAAGCAAGAATAAAAAGAAGAGTTAAGGGAGTTCGTGAAAAAAGAAGAAGAGAGAAGTAAGGTGATTGCTCTATAGAGCTAGAGAGAGGTTGAAGCCTATTGAGAGTTGTAGAGTGGCTAAAAGAAATAATAGTGAGAGAGAAGTGCACTACTTGTAATATTTTATATCAAAGAAAGATAGAAGCTGAAGTCCATTTCGTCCAAAAATATATTTGTTCAATTCCTCATTCATAGGTTCTCATTCCATCAAATTGGTATCAGAGCCCAAGTTCTGTAATGACTGTAAATTTTTAATACCGGTTTAAATAATTTTTCTGATATTTAAATATTAAATTTAATTTTTTAAAAAGAGTATTTGAATTTTTCCTAATTTTCTAGAATTTTTATGATTTAAAAATCCGATTTTATATTTATGGTTTTGATAACTATAAATTAATCTGTTGCAGTAAAAATCTTTTTAATTAATTTTGGTTATTTATTATTATTGTTATTAATCATCTTGTATTATATTTTTAGCCTGTATTTTATCCCCTACTTCTATTTATAGTTATCAGCTGATCAGCACGAAAGTCAATCTGTTATCTGACTTTCCCCTTGTTCCCTCATATCAGTCACTCTCTCTCCAATCAATATCTTTCTCTCTCATTCTCTCTCCCTCACCTCACGACAACTCACAACCTCCCTCCTCCCAACTCCCTGTCAAATATCCCTACCCCACTCCCCTAAATTCCTCCCCAATTCCCGCACCCCACTTAACTCTGTCTCTTCCTCTTATTTTACTCCCATGCACACCTCTCTCTCTCTCAATCATTCACTGACGCGTCCTCTCTCTCTCTCTCATCTCTCTCTCTCTCTCTCTCTCTCTCTCTCGACCTCCTCGATCTCTCTCTCTCTCTCTCCATTTCCTCTATCAACAACCAAACACTCATCACCATCGCACCGTCATCATCTCAGCCCGCAACCACCGCGCGAGCGACGCTCCAGCTCCTCCTCTCTCCTCTCTCTCCTCCCCTGGCCGGCGTAATAGCCAGTGCCGACGACCACTCCAGCCCGCACCCCAGAGTCGCTGTCTCCTCCATGCCAGATCCGCGCACTGCACACGCGGCAGCCGCCACAGCACACTTCCGCCCCTTCCCAGCTCACCGCATCGCCGCTGCCCCTGAGCTGACCGCCCGCCTCCTCCCGTCTGAAACCGACGCGACGCCAGCCCCTGCCGGCCGTCATCGAGCTCCGACGACTCTCCGAAGCCCGTCACTCCACCTTCGTCCAACTCGAAGCTCACCGGCCAGCCATGTCTACCCTCGACCACCATCCACGGCGGCCCGCTCCCAAGCTCCCCAGTCCGAAACCGCACCCCTGCAGCACCGCCCTTGCGCTCCGACCTCAACAGCCCCGCTCGCCGCACCTCCTCTTGCACACTCCTCAGACGCGTCACCACCAGCCCGAGGTCGTGCAGCCATCACTGCTGCCTGACCGGCCCTGCAGCCCCATTTCACGTCGACCCCGCTCGCGACGAGCTCTACCAACGCTCACCCTCACACACAGAACCGCAGGCCATGGCGCGCCCTGACCTGAGCTCAGCACCCGCCTTCAACTCCGACACCGCAAGTCCCCCCGAGCTCAGAACCAACGTTGCCAACCAGCCGTGCCACCACCCTCGCAAGCGCCCCTCTTCCTCTAAATAGCCCCACCGATCCGCGTTGCCGCCTCCCGCTCGAACCCCGAGTTTCCGATCGACGCCGACATTGCCGTGCTCAGTCCCAATCCGCCCTTCGTCGTCCGAAGAGCGTCGTTAGATTCCGCAGCCCCTGGCGTCGGAGTTCCCCGACGTCGCGCACCACCGCGTCAGATCCGGCCCGTGCCGTCAGCGTCGATTCGTTCGACAAAACCCCGAGGCAAGATCCCACTTGCTCAGATCTGAATTTTATACCTGTTATAAATTAATTGCTTAGTTTATTTGCGATATATTTATCTGTGTGGGTTGTTTGATGAATAATATTAGATAAATCATAATTATGTGATAATTAGTATTTTCAGAATAATTATAATGAATTAAAAGAATTTATTTTGGCAGCAGAATTATTTTTGGATAATTATATCAACTAAAAAGAATTTATTTGAGAATGAAATCATTTTAGGAAAATTATAATAATCTAAAAGGAATTATCTTAAAAAAAGAATCATTTTAGAATAATTATAATAATTTTTAGAAATTATCTTGTAGAAGAAATCATTTTAGAATGATAATTATTTTTAAAAAAAGAATTATTTTGGGAAAATAGACTATTTTGAATTAATGAGAATTTATCTTATAAAAAGATTATTTTTGAATTTATGAATATATTATTTTAAAAGATTATTTTTGGAATTATTGTAATGAGAAAATAACTTATTTTGAAAAAGGGATTATTTTGAAAGAACTCATTTTGTAAAATGAATTATTTTAAGTAAATAAATTTATTATTTCATAAGATTATTTTAGAACAATTTTATGATTTCTGATTCTTAATTATGTGATATGCCTTGATATTATCGTACATGATCATTCGTATTCGTTATTTCTGGTTGTGATTGAGAACTGTCAGTGGTCATGACCGTAGTAGCCTTACGTGATCTAGAGACATGTATTGTGTTGACTTAGAAAAGCGAAAAGAGTTGGGATGGGGAAGTTAATGTTCATGTGATCGGATAAGACTGTTGATGTATCTTCCAGACTAGAACCAGTGAACCGTTTCGCACTGGGGTTGGTTTGTTGGGCCAAGTGAACCGTTTCGCACTTGGTTAGTGAAATCGTTTCGTCACCCGAGTTTTGCTTGAGTTCGAACCAAGCCGAAATCGGATTACGTGTAGTCCTCTCACCGAACCGTTTCGCGGGATTGGATGCACGTAGAGGATTTGTGAACAGTCAGTTATCCGGTGATATGGTTTGTGAGTCACAGTGGATCGGTGTCGCCACTGGGGGCTGATTGGTTGGGTCAAAGTAGATCGGTGTCGCTACTTTGGTTCCTGAATTTATTTGATGAGATGCACGTAGGGGATATGTGAACAGTCAGTTGTCTGATGATATGAGCGTTGACTCTGTGTGAGATGTGAATCAGTGACCTGTTATAAGATGGCTAGTTATATGACTTGTTACCAGTGGATCGGTGTCGCCACTGTGGTTGGTTTGTTGAGTCAAGGTGAATCGGTGTCGTCACCTTGGCTAGGATTTATGGATTCTTGTGATATGTAGACCAGTTGTACTCCCTTCCATACATAGATCGGGATTAATATTTAATTATCTATAATTTGAGACATATGGTATATACATGAGGGTTTCCTTGTTTGGATTATTTTGCTCGACGTACTACGTCTCATGTTGTAGATTTTTAAGTATTAATTCCATCTATGGTATAACCTTGTGACTTGGATGATTATTCTGATCGCTAGCTGCATGATCTAGTTACCTGATCGATTTTGGATGCTTTATGTCTATCGTGTTTTAGTAGTGAATTTGTATGTTGATTTTGTTGAATTTCCAGTTGCACGTTTTTTTATCATTTCTGTTATCGTATCATTTCTTGCTTGGGTTTTCGTTTGTCCTCTTTTCTTTTGTGGGGTCTTGCCGTGTGCCATGCACCTGACGTACACCTGTTTTCTCTGGTGTACGTCAGACTTAGGAGAAGAACCAGTAGGAGTACCTTGCAGACGTAGCAGAAGAAGAAGCCGAAGCTTAGTCATCTCTTTTATTATCTGTTGGTCCTTAGTTTACTTTTGTAGTTCTTTCTACTTCTGTTGATCGATGTATATTATACTTTCCAGTATTTCATTCAGATCGTTTTGTATATGGGCATGTTGGCCTGCATATTATGTCTGGGATGATATTCATTTATGATATGTATTATTTTATTCTGTGTTGTTCATTATATTCTTGCTGATTGTGATCGGGGACCTGTGACTTCGCATTGTATTTATTTCCAGACGCGTAGCGTATTAGATTGAGAAGACGGGGTCTAGCACTTATCTCTCCTCAGTCTAATACGTCGCGGACTTGCTTGCGTTCCGTTTCCCTGGTATTTTGGGAAGCGGGGCGTGACAAGTTCGATCTATCTGGTTTAATTGAAGGTGCTCGTGTACAAGATGGCAAACATGATCCAACCACAGATCCCGAAGCTGACAAAGACCAACTACGACAGCTAGAGTATTCAGATGAAAGTCTTGCTCGGCTCGCAAGACTTATGGGAACTCATAGAGAACGGCTACGCAGAACCAGAGTCACCTACTACTGAAGCCAATCTCAGTGCCACTCAGAAGAGTGAGTTGAAGGAGTTCAGAAAAAAAGACAAGAAATCTTTGTTCCTCATATATCAAGGAGTAGAAGAATCAGTATTTGAGAAGATATCCAATGCTCAATTTTCTAAGCAAGCTTAGGAGATTTTACAAAAATCCTATCAAGGTGCAGAAAGAGTTAAAAAGGTAAGACTCCAAACTTTGAGAATAGAATTTGAAAATTTAAAGATGCAACTTACGGAGTCAATATCCGATTATTTCAACAGAGTTCAAACTATTACCAATCAAATGAAAAGAAATGGAGATGTAATTGATGAAGTTAGAATCATGGAGAAAATACTTAGAACTTTAGACTCTAAATTTAAATATATTATTCCTACAATAGAAGAGTCTAAAGATCTTTCCGAGGTTCTATTGATGAACTCCAAGGTTCTCTGTAAGCATTGCAAAGTAAGATAACTATCAAAGAAGATAGTCGAAGAGGTCGTGGAGGCTACAGAGGAAGAGGCACTTTTTGAGGCAGCTACAATGTCCAACGAGGACAAGGTAGACAATACCAAGGAGGCCATAAAAATCAAGCTCGCGAAGAAGATCGTGAACGATCGTTCGATCGAGGACGAGGATGTGGTGCACGAGGACGAGGAAGAAGTTACCAGGAGGACAAATCTCAGCCACAATGCTATAAATGCAAGAGATACGGCTATCTCAGCTACGAATGTTGGGAGAAATCAAATCAAGTGGCAGTAAGAAGCAACTTTATAGAAATGGAGCAACCAGAAACTTCAATAGTCCTGCTAACGTACCAGGAGGGTGAAAGCAAGAATCAAGATATCTGGTATCTAGATACAGGTGCCAGTAATCACATGTGCGGCATCAAGGAGTTCTTTACCGAGCTGAACGAGAAGGTGCAAGGTGATGTCACTTTTGGAGATCAGTCAAAGATTCCAGTGAAAGGAAAGGGCAAGATAATGATCCAGAAGAAGACGGGCGAGAACAGGTACATCTCAGTTGTCTACTATGTTCCAGCATTACGAAGTAATATTTTGAGTCTAGGTCAGCTCCTTGAAAGAGGCTATGATATACATCTAAAAGACTTTGCCCTCACTATTAAGAACAAAAATGAAGTTATTGCAAAGGTGAACATGTCTAGAAATAGACTATTTACCTTAAATATTCATGCTGACTCTATCAAGTGCCTGAAGACAATCATAAAAGACGAGACTTGGCTCTGGCATCTACGATTCGGGCACCTTGCATTCAGTGGCCTGAATCTTTTGTGGAAGGAGAAAATGGTGAAAGGATTACCGCAGATCAACCATCCAAACCAGCTATGCGAAGGCTGTATGAAGGGCAAGCAACATAGAAGAAGTTTTGAAGTTGGAAAGTCTAGACGAGCAACGAAGCTGCTACAACTGGTCCATACAGACATTGCGGGACCATTTGAAGTCGTTGCACTTGGAGGAAATATGTACTTTCTCACATTTATTGATGATTATAGTAGAAAAACCTGGATTTACTTCTTGAAAGAGAAATCCGAAACCCTGGAGAAATTCAAAGAATTCAAGGAGATGGTGGAGAAGCAAAGCGGCTATCACATCAAGGTGTTGCGATCAGATCGAGGTGGAGAGTACACATCAAAGGCGTTTGACAACTTCAACAAGCAGCACAGGATAATCCATCAGCTTACAGCCGCCTACACACCACAACAAAATGGCATAGTGGAGCGGAAGAATCGTACCATTCTAAACATGGCCAGAAGCATGTTGAAAAGCAAGTACCTGCCGAAGATTTACTGGGCCGAAGCTGTGGATTGTGCTGTTTACCTCCTCAACCGTTGTCCAACAAAGAGCGTCAAGTTCAAGACACCACTGGAAACCTGGAGCAATATCAAGCCAAGCGTCAACCACCTGAAGGTGTTTGGGTGCATCGCATATGCACACATCCCGGAGCAGAGAAGAAAGAAGTTGGACGATCGAGGAGAAAAGTGCATATTCGTTGGGTACGAGAAGAGGACAAAAGCATACAAGCTCTACAATCCAGTTACAAAGAAGGTGATCATTTCAAGAGATGTGGAGTTCGATGAAGAAGATTATTGGAAATGGACAGATGAACACAAAAATATTAAAGGTATGTTCTTTGAAGATAATGATAACGACTTACAGGAGGTTGGAAGACCAGAACAAAGTCCACCAAATAGTCCAGCTCCATCAACCCCAACATCGACGCCGACATCATCACCATCCAGCTCAAGTGAAGGAAGCTCTTCAGGGGGAGCAACAAGGAGGACGAGAAGCCTAAGAGATCTGTATGACGATACAGAACCTGTCGAGATGATGGAAGACTACACACTATTTTGCTTATTTGCAGAATGTGATCCGATCAGCTATGAAGAAGCTGCTCAAGAAGACAAGTGGAGAAAAACCATGGATGACGAGATCGAGGCAATCAAGAGAAATGATACATAGGAGCTCACTACCTTACCTGAAGGCCATAAACCCATTGGAGTACAGTGGGTATACAAGACAAAGACAAATCAAGACGGCAGAATCGAGAAGTACAAGACCAGGCTTGTTGCAAAGGGCTATAGTCAGCAAGAAGGAGTTGACTATGAAGAAGTGTTCGCACCAGTCGCAAGGATCGACACCATCTGACTCATTATCACGTTGGTAGCACAGAACCAGTGGAAGATCTACCAGATGGACGTGAAGTCCGCATTCTTGAATGGCTACTTAGAAGAAGAAGTCTACATCAAGCAGCCACCGGGGTACGAGGTGAAGAACCAAGAAAATAAAGTCTATAAGCTGAAGAAGGCATTGTATGGATTGAAGCAAGCCCCCAGGGCGTGGAATGCCAGAATCCATGCATACTTCCAGAAAAATGGATTCCAGCAGAGTCCGTATGAGCACTCTCTCTATACCAAGAAGAAGGATGGAGACATTATAATTGTATGTCTCTACGTGGATGACATGATCTTCACTGGCAACAATCCAAGAATGTTCAAGGAGTTCAAGAAGAATATGATCAATGAGTTCGAGATGACTGACATTGGAGAAATATTATACTTTCTTGGAGTAGAAATGTCGCAATCAGATAAAGGAATCTTCATCTCTCAGAAGAAGTATGCAAAGGAGATCCTCCAGAAGTTCAACATGAGCAACTGCAATCCAGTCACGACTCCTGCAGAAGTCGGAGTGAAGCTGAGGAGAGACTCGCCAAGAAGCTTTATTGATCTAACTTTATACAAGAGTTTAGTCGGGAGCTTGCGCTACCTAACCATCACCAGGCCCGACATAGTGTTTGCGGTAGGACTAGTGAGCAGATATATGGAGGAGCCAAGGCAAGAGCATTTCAAGGCAGCCAAGAGAATTCTCAGGTATGTCCAAGGAAGTATTGATCAATGATTATTTTATACACAGTGTGCAGATTCAAGATTAGTCGGCTACACCGATAGCGATTATGGTGGAGATTTGATTATTTTATACACAGTGTGCAGATTCAAGATTAGTCGGCTACACCGATAGCGATTATGGTGGAGATTTAGATGAAAGAAAGAGCACATCTGGCTTCAAGATTAGTCGGCTACACCGATAGCGATTATGGTGGAGATTTAGATGAAAGAAAGAGCACATCTGGCTACATGTTCAACATCGGATTAGCAGCATTCTCATGGTCATCAAAGAAACAGTTTGTCATCGCTCTATCAAGTTGTGAAACAGAATACATAGCAGCATCAGCATGTGCATGTCAAACAATGTGGCTCAGGAGTCTGATGAAAGAACTGCAACACCAACAGGAAGCACCGACAGAGATCCTCATCGACAACAAGTCATCTATTGCACTTGCCAAAAATCAGATAGCACATGGACAGAGCAAACACATAGAGACAATATATCATTTCATCCGACATCAAGTTAAAATGAAGACTGTGATGCTGACATATTGTAGGTCCGAAGACCAAATTGCTGACATCTTCACCAAGCCACTGAAGGCAGAAACATTTTTTAAACTTAGGAAACAACTCGGACTGGTAAACTATAAAGTCGCTGCTGAGGGGGAGTGTTGAAGTCAGCAGCCCCTTTGTTCTCTATCCCACCTACCAAGTCTAGAAACTTCTTCCAATTAGGCACCGTCCCAACTTTGTATGTCACTTTCAAGTTAGGAAAATGTTGAAAAAAGGAAAAGTTCAGCAAGCCACCTACTACTACCACCTAACCCCATCTGTTTATATATATAGGTCACTACGTTTGTGTTAAGATCCATCCCAAGCCACAAGCAAGAATAAAAAGAAGAGTTAAGAGAGTTTGTGAAAAAAAGAAGAAAAGAGAAGTAAGGTGATTGCTCTATAGAGCTAGAGAGAGGCTGAAGCCTATTGAGAGTTGTAGAGTGGCTAAAAGAAATAATAGTGAGAGAGAAGTGCACTACTTGTAATATTTTATATCAAAGAAAGATAGAAGCTGAAGTCCATTTCGTCCAAAAATATATTTGTTCAATTCCTCATTCACAAGTTCTCATTCCATCATATATAACTACAAACCTGAATCAAAACAGCTCAAACCCGAAACATGAAACCAAGTTAGATTGGAAGAAAAGTCTTCGGTTTTTTGGATGTAACTTTCACTTTCGACCTCGGAATGAGGTGATTTAAGATCCGTTAGAAAGATATTATATATATACCTACAACTTTTATCTTTTTGGTTTTTCCAGATTCGAACGGTATCGGTGTGTAATGCATATATACGTTTAACTGGTCATTTTTTCAGATTTCTTCTTTGTGCATGTTTAACATTTGTATATCCTCCTATATATACTCTTAATTGATCTCAAATCAATTGTTAGCATAATCATTCATCCATAAATTATATTCATCATAATTAGAGCTCATTTATCAATATAATTCACAAGCATAATCATTCATCCATAAATTATATTCATCATAATTAGAGCTCATTTATCAATATAATTCACACTATTTTCCAAAATTCACGGGGTTTTACATTCATCATAATTAGAGCTCATTTATCAATATAATTCACACTATTTTCCAAAATTCACGGGGTTTTACACTATGGTTTCCCTCTCTTCTCCTCCATATAAACTTATAACATATGGAATCAAAATTTTTTAACACCTTCACAGGAAGCATATAAACCCCAGACAAGTAGACATGGAGGCAAAAGATTCAATTTGCATTTTGCAACTTATACATATATAGCCCCTTTGAGCAGGTTTTTCAAAGCATTTTATGGTTTAATGAAGGGAATAAAATGCTCCTTGAGTATGAATTAATTGTTCTTTATGTTTACATGTTTTATGAGCAGGCTCTTCAGAAACTTAAAAGAAGGGAATTACAGAATACAATCTGCAAACCGCGTTTAAGCTTATCCTAAATGCCTGTGCCTGGTTGCTGTATTTCTAATCTTTCGTCGATGAAAGAAATTTTATTTACCTTGAAATATTAAGGATGTGCTTTTATTTCATTGAAGATAGAGAAAGTTAAGGGAGAATAAGGGACAAAAGAGAAGGGAGTGTAAGGGAATTTGCTTCCTCTCGACTCCACCCCAGTTTGAAGGGAACAAATTTGTAATGTTTGTAGGGTAACCTAAGTGAATGCTGGGAATACTTTCGCTCTTAAAAACTTTCCAAACAGGTTGAATAGGTTCCCCTACATTTCCTTCTCTCCTATTCCACTAAACCTGACTTTACATAGGCATTTACATGACTTGTTAACTTTCAGTGTGTGAACGTGTTTTTGGTCTCATGCATTAGTAAGACATGTAAGTATTAACAAGAGGAAGCAAAAAAGATGACTGTTTCTTTGTTTGATGTTGATAATATCTTATTTATGAGCAAATAGTGTCTTCAATATAGACAAAAATATACAGAATATACTTTAAGTTGAAAACTGATAATTTTACATAAACTCCTTACTACATGGCAAGCATGTGGGTTGCCTCTCTGTGAATTGTGCAAAGGTAACGCACTTGTCATTTGCGTAGTGAGATATGAGGCAAGTAATTATTATAGTTAGCTTGTGGTAAGCTACAATATATGGAGTTGATTTACGTCCATAATAAATTAAGTAGCGGAAAACGACTTAGGGGCTGTTTGGTTGTTTTCCGAAAAAAACAAGAAATGGAAATGTCACATTTCATTTGATATCATGACATTTCAAGAGTTTTCCCACATTTCATTTTTGTGTTTGTTTCGCAAAGAAATCACCCCTTGAAACCGCCAAGTCACATAAAGAGACAAAAAAAGCCACAATAGTAACAGTGCATGTGTTTTCTATTTCTTGTGTTTGTTTGAACAAAAAAAAGGGAAGGGAAATGGAAACATTTAAATAATCTGTTTAATTCTCATTCATTGTTCCAACAGTGCTTTTAAATATTAAAAATTCATTGAATTGACATTTCCAAGTGTTTTCAGAGGTTTTTGTTGTGAAAACACATTTCTTAAAAATGTGATGTGGCATCCTACGTGGCGTTTCATTTCTCTAAATTTCAAAACGAACCAAACTGAAGAAATGGAAAACCCTTGAAACCAAAAAACCATGTGGCACATGGGGGATTTCTTAAAATGTGAGGTGGCGGGTGTTTTCTAAGGCCCTGAAGTTTTAGAGGTAGCTATAGATAACACTTAGGGTGTCCTCCAAATTTTACCCTATAGCTTGGCTATAAAGCGTCCTATAGAGCGGTGAGATGCCGGCAATAGCAGTCAAATCAACGGCCATTTTTGTTACTAAAAATGGGTGGAAATAAAGGCATCCCTTGGATCTGATGATGGTGACCAAAACGGTAGTAAATGACAAGATGACATCCATCCCATCCCAGAATGTGCGGCTCAATCAAGTTCAGTTTTTTATATTTGTAAAGAGCTAAGCTAAAGCTCATAGCTTGGACTAGATGCAGCCAGAGATCTAGACGTGACTATACTCGTCCATAATTGTTTACAGATAGAGAAGTGAGTAAAAAAATCAAAAAAGAAAATGAAAACGAGAAGCGAAAGATAGACCTCGTGCAGATATTATATTCTTACTGCATTAAAATAAGTAAAAAGATAAGAAATAGGCGCCAAGTTTAGAAAGAAGTAGGATGGCGGCCTTTTTGCTATTTATGGAATCGAGGACTCGTCAGATCACCTCGGCTGCTCGCTCGCTCGCTGTCCCCTCTTGATAGTGACATGTGATCACCTCCTTGTCCAGGATATGAGTCCCACTCTTTAAGTCCACTAATATCCTAAAAAAAAAATCAACAATTTTTTTACACATGCTTTTGCTATCGTTACCAAATCAAAATAGTTCCTACTACTTAAGGCCCGTGTGTTTCTTTTTTTTTTTTTTCTAAAAACAGGAAACCCTGCTACGAACTGTGGCAGCTTTCAAGCCAAAACGCCTCTTTTTAAGAAGCGTTTTGACTTAAAAGCTGTCACAGTTCCGATATTTTTCAGAACTATAACGTGATTTCCTGTTGAAAAAAAAAGGAAACAAACGGACTCTTACTACATCGTTTTACTAGATGCAAACATGCAACCTTTCACTAATCGTAGTACTTAATGAACTTGGCGCCGGCATATATAGGATTGATCAGGCTTATTATGCTTATGACGCTCAATCATTGGAATTAACGTTCAAGGTTGTTATACGTCATGCCTCTATTTCATTTAACAACTTAGCCAACATTACAACATCATTGAATTGAGATGAGCAAGAGTGCTTCATCGAGGAGTTCTCTTTCAAAGCGATGGCCTCCTCGGTTTATAGGTTGGGACTAATTGTTACAGATGACACATATACATATCGAAGAGTCAGAAATCGAGCGCTCAAACAATCACACCATCAGAAAATAGACATTTAAGATCGAGCAATCACAAATACGCAAAAGTTAACGTGATTTAAGCAAGTGTTTTTAGGAAATATATGTATTGTAATTATTTATAAATAGAAAATGTTGAATTATGAATGAAAATCACAGCATCAAAACGATATGTAGATGTAATCGAATCATGGACTTTGATTTTGAACAACATCTTCGAAAAAGGGATATTCTATATTTTGGTAAATGAAATATCTTCCATTACCAAACTGAGCATTTACGTACACAACCAAAGGGCATACCCAGCACATATAATCACATACAAAGTCCCAATCCAATATTGAAAGTGAGGGCTTCTCATACAATTAAACATCAACTTTTACACTCTTGACAATAACATTTACACATGAATTCAAGTGCTGAAAATGCCTTTGATTTCGGTCTCTCCAAATGTGATAAACCGCAGCAGCAAAAGAAGCACGAAGCACCCTCATTTTGAAAAAAAATTGCCTCGAACATCCTGTGCAAACCAATTCTCATAAAAATGATGTTGAAAATTAGGAAAAAAATTACTTAGAAAGGGAAAGAACCCTGTCTAATTGGCAATCTCCTTTACAAGTTGGTCCGAATCTTTCTCCAAATGCCCCAAATACTTTCCAGAAAGCCCTAGATCATAAAAAAACCTATAGAATGCAAATGAAATGATACATTTCTGTTCAAGGAGGAAGAAAGAAGTTGCCATGATTAAAATAGATTTCGCTAAGGCTTTTGATTCATTGAACTGGAATTTCATTATTGATCTTCTAAAGGCAAGAGGTTTTGGCCCTAGATGGTGCTCATGGATTCATAATATCATTTCATCTTCCAGTTGTGCAGTGCTAGTAAATGGGCAACCAACCAAATTCTTTAATTGTAAGAGAGGCCTTAAACAGGGGGATCCGCTATCACCAATGTTATTTAACATTGCAGTAGATGTTCTTCACAGAATGATAATGAACAATGTTGATGATGGTCTACTATCTAGTCTTGGTATCAAAGCTCCTTTAAACCAGTTGAGAACTCTTCAATATGCTGATGATACCCTACTCTTTGTCAGAAGCTCTTCAAATGACATCAAAATCCTCAAAACAATTCTGTATATTTTTGAAGAAATATCAGGTCTGGGTATTAATTATTCCAAATCCTCACTTGTGTATTTTGGCAAAACTCATTTGAAAGAGAATTCACTTGCATCATCACTTAACTGTAGAGTGGACCATCTTCCAATCAAATATTTAGGCTTGCCGCTGAAACATGGCAAACTATCTAAATCTGATTGGCAACCCATCCTTGATAATCTTCACAGGAAACTATCTACATGGAGGAAACACTCATTATCCTTTGGTTGGAGGCTTATTCTTTTAAATTCTGTTTTATCTTCCATTCCATTATATTTCATGTCCTTCTACAAATTACCTATGTGGCTCATCAAGGAAATTGATAAAATCAGGAATTCCATTATATTTCATGTCCTTCTACAAATTACCTATGTGGCTCATCAAGGAAATTGATAAAATCAGGAGAAATTTCCTTTGGACAGGAAATATACAAATTACCTATGTGGCTCATCAAGGAAATTGATAAAATCAGGAGAAATTTCCTTTGGACAGGAAATATCGATAGTAATGCCTTCAAATGTTTGGTTAGCTGGAAGAGAGTATGTCTCTCTAAATCAGAAGGTGGATTAGGAGTCAAAGATCTTAGAACTTTCAATTCATCTCTCCTAGCAAAATGGCTATGGAAATGTTTGGATAGAAATTCCGCAACTGGTGTTTTCCTTCAACAACTGTATGCTACCAGAAGTTACAACATTCAAACTACTCATATCAATGCATTGAATTCTTCTTTTTGGAATGCAATCATTTCTCATAATGAGGCTTTTTTCAACAACATTGAATGGAAACTAGGCACTGGTGACAAAATAAGATTCTGGGAAGATAAATGGCTTGGAGCTAACTCTTTAGCTAGCCTTTATCCATCTTTATACAAATTATCTCTTTCCACCAATGTATCTATCTATAGTCAGGGATTTTTTTCAGGACAATATATGGCATTGGCATCCTTTGATGAAAAGAAGTATTACTCCTTCATCACAAAATGACAGACTATATCTCATGAACTCACTTCAGCCTCATCATATCTCCAATCAACAAGATCAACCCAGATGGACACTTACACCAAGTGGAGTTTTTTCAGTTAAATCCTTTTACAATTTTCAAATTGCTAGAGGTACTCTCTCTCCTTATTACAAGGTTATCTGGAACTTTATCATTCCAAGCAAAGTTCGGTTCTTTATGTGGTTGTTAGCACAAAACAAATTACACACTAAGGACAATCTTCTTTTAAAAGGATGGCAAGGAGACAACATATGTTCCTTCTGTGGGTTGACAGAAGAATCTAGGGATCATCTTTTTTATTCATGCTCTTTATCTTTGCATGTTTGGAGACACTTCAAAGAATATTACCTCCCTTTTCAATGGCCTCCATGCTTCACAGATCTCCTAAAATCAGTTGAACACCTTAATGGCAAGAACGGATACTTATGGCGTACAATTCTATCTTCAGTATGCTGGAATATTTGGCTTGCCAGAAACAAATTCATTTTCGAGCATACTAATTTTTCATATAAATCAATTATTAACCTCTCAATCTCTGGTTTATATGATTGGATAGGAGCTGGAAGTGGTTCAGTTGCAAATCATCTCTCTAGAAGGCTTGAGGAACATCCAATAAGCAGGAGAAGTACTTGATGTGAAGATCTGTTTGAAATTTCACTTTTTGGGGATGTTTTTTGCTGTTAGTTTCTATCTGAACTTCCTCCACCTTGTTTATATTTTTTGGACTGTTAGTTTATAGAAAATTTAGTTTCTTATAATTATACGTATAGCTGGCTTTGGTTCTTCTTTATATCTATGTCAACGGTGAATGACGGCAAGGCTCACTCTTCATCTTCATAGATCTTTAGAAGAAGAAAGTTATACGTCACTAATTTTAAGAAATTATATTTTCTATCTACTAACTTTTGGATACATTTCGTATCCTTTTTGTATTTAAAAACAACTTTGTACTTGCTTTTTGGTATATTAATGAACAGGGTTTAACCCTTGTTTTTCCATCAAAAAAAAAAAAAAAACCTAATCTACTAACCTATAATTTATAGGTTTGGATTAAGTTAAATTTAAGATACGCGTTATGGCCCCATTAAGAAAGGTGATTTTTAAACTTCTCAGATAATTCATAAGAAACAACTTTTTTTTGAGGTTGAAGACTAATTCAATCAGAAGCATATCTAGAAAAATTTTCCAAGTTAAAATTTTTAAGAAAATTCCCTAAAAGTAGAAAATATATATGGCATTTCTTACCATTCTCATATGACTATACTATTCTAAAGATTCAATTTCTCACAGGTTTTATGATAAAAAAAACACTCAAATATTCTTAATTGCTATAGTAGACCCCCAAATCTTTGTAGATACCACGCCCACCCCCAACAAAAAAACTTTTATATTGTGTAAGTAGTTGGTTGGGTCCGTCCAATTGAGTGGGTAAGTGGGCTCAAATTGGTCCTAAAGTGAATTGGTTCCTAATTCTGAAGGGTTAAGATTTTGTCCTACACTCTATAGTTATGCACTTATGTAGAGATTAAATAGATGGAAAAAAAACATACTAGTGTATTCTTCTTCCTCTCTCAATTTTATGATTTGTGCATTAGCAAAGGGGTGATATGTGGGGGCTTCCCACCGTATCAGTGTAGTCACCTTCCGGCCATTGTTCAAAGATGAAGATTAAATGTGTGGTGATCCTTCCAGAAGATCCAGAAAAAGATACCATCTAAACAATAGTTTATCCATTTTTATGTGATTATGCATGGTTAGCATTGATATCAGAGCAAGATTAGGGTTGCTCACCTCTTTGATTTTTTAAGGGTAGATCTAATTTTTATTACATTTGGTGGTTGTATAGATTAAATCAAGTTTCTTGATGGTGATATTGGTGTTTGGAATAGATAAATTAGCATTTCATTAATAAGAATTTTGTTTTTATAATATAGTGTAAAAATCTATTTTGTAACATCAAGGATGATCTATAAGAAAAATCCAACATGAACTAGTAGGCAATCTTAACAAATCCATGATTTATTAAAAAAATTCAAGATTAAAAAATTAATTGAAAATTTTTAAGAAAATTTAAAACCTTTTTTAAACAAATTATTAAAAAAATCAAAACCCTATATCTCACCGTTGCCAGCACCTAGGGCACTTTTGGTGATAGGACCAAAAGCTGGGGGCCCCGGTACTTCGCGCTTGACTCCTAGCACCCTACCACTGCTAGCATTAAGCACCAGAGGTAGGTGATCTTTTTTAAAGAAGGTAAACCCTAGATCAAGCCACTATCAGCGCTAAGGGCGCTAGCAGTGATTGTAGGATCTATGGGTGGAGACTTCAGCACTACGCGCTCAAATCCAGCCACCGTCAATGTTGGGTGATAGGGATGGCATTTTCTTTAGAAATAAGAAAGACGAGGGTCATCTCTAGTAGTGGCCACTCTAGGTCGCTATCACCGGTTGGGCCTGCAGTCGAACCCTGACTTATGGTTGGGGTGGCACTGCTGGGTAACGCCGCCTCCACTGTCCCCTCCTAGATCAAACCCCCTAGTGCTTCTAAAATCATAGTAGAAAAATAAAATTAATAGTTCTCTTCCTAGTTTATATAATTCTCAAATTTTCATAAAACTATTTTTATCAGAAAATTGTTTAACAATAATAACAATATCTAAAAAGTTTTGGGAAATTTTCAAAAAAATATTATTGTTATTTTTGTCCAGATATTTTGAAAATTTTTTATTTGGGGCCCACTAGATTTCATAACAAACTTATATTTAGATTTTAGAAAAATAATTTTATTGAACTTTTTTTTGGTCAATGAAAAAGAGATTTTATTCATTCACCAAATGTAGAAAGAGAGTACATCACGATACTCATCATGTGAGATATCCCACATTATAGTACAAGATCAAAAATCATACTAACTACAGATTACAAAGCTAGCATCAGTTGCTTAAAATCCTCTAATTGATCACTATTGAGAATAATTGACAGAACATCAACTTTTATGTCTCTGATCAAATGCTCAATACTCTTGCTGGTTTTGGAAAAAATCCTTGCATTTCTTTCCCTCCAAACACTATAAACAGTTGCAGCCAATGTCATCCTCTTAACCTTGTGCTTGAGTCCATTTCCCTTCAACCTGGTGTTATACCAGTTTAGAAGTAAACACTAGTCACAAGATCTCCATTTAAAATAAAGCCAATCCATAATTCCATTCCAAATATCTCTTGAAAAGCTATAATAAAAAAACAAATGATTTCTGCATTCAGGAACAGCTCCAGAGCACAGTTTGCAGAGGTTGATGTTGATAATCCCCCTTCTTAGAAGTTTATCCTATGTGAGAAGTCTATCATGAGCTGCTAACCAAAGAACAAAAGCATGTTTAGGAAAGCTCAGACGTTCCCATATTGTTTAACGTCATAAAACATTGGTTGATGCTAGATATAGGGCATAATATAAGGTTGATAGCTTCAGCTTAGAATCTATATAACAGGATCTGATTAGTTGTTGCAGGTTTGATACACCACCACAAAGATTCAACACTTTATCACGGACTTTAAAGAGTTGCTTTCACATCCATGAATCCCCAACTTTGATTTTAACTTGCTAGATATCTCTATTTTTTAGATATGTTTCATGGATCCACTTGATCCAAAGAAGTTCTTTGTTTATATAATGTACCAAATAATTTTTAGAGCAGAAGCAATATTCCATGTGACTGCTGAGAATATCCCTAAGCCACCCTGAGCTTTCCCTCTACAAACTATGTACCACAAGACATGAGGATGCTTGAAAGAATTTTATTGAACTTTGGAAGTTTAGGAAAAGTGTTTTTATACACCTAAAATTTATTAATAAAAAACCTATTAAATAATCTTAGAGATTTTAATGGGTAGTTGTTCCGGTGGGAGTTTTTGGGGCGTATACCAATTTCACAAGAAATAAAAATGCCAATAAAATTGGCAAGATAAATTGGTAGTTAAATATTAAAATGAAATTATTTGTTTATGATATCATCCCACATGTTCAAACACATACTGGGTTATATAAAATAATCATTTCAAGTGGGTATTTTAGGTAGGGATGTCACTATGATTTAACTACTCAATATAGTCTATCTCTATGAAATATAATATTTCATTCTCAAAAAAATTTATAACAGATTAAAAATTATATTTTAAACATTATGGTTAGGGATCTAGCCCTTCTTCTCTTTGTTTGGATTGTAATTTTATTATCGGCATAAAAGGCTCGATGAGATGAAATAACTCTGGGGGGAAGGACAATGCTCCAAGTAAATGCCAATAATCTTAACATATCCATAATTAGATTGTATTAATTCTTCTCTTAAGATACCAAAATAATTATACCGATCTCAGTTCGGGATTGAGTAGTTTGAGATACTCTTATCAGAAGATCTATTTTCTCCTATGAACAAAAGATTTTGGTAAGTACTGAGACGGACTCAGACTCAAAAGTTTAAGGCTGACCAGTACAAGATTTGGTAGTGACAAGATTGCTCGATGTGGTTTACTAGATGGATTGTAATGAGGAACAAACATATCAAGGCATACAAGGATAATCTGAATGCAAAGAGCTTCTGGGAAGCACTAAATGCAAGATTCAAATATGTCTCTCCTATGAAGACCCAAGTTCTTATTATTTAGTTAGATTCAAATGAGATAATTGCTGGCTAGAACATCAAATTCACCTTAGGATGATGACCTCCATGATCAAGGATCATGAGAAAGTTAAACTGCATCGATAAATCTAGACAGTTATTAGGGTTTTACATAAATATAGGAAAGACATTCATTACTTTTATTGCATATCATAGATGCCAAAATATTTGGGATATGCAAGTGAAAGTGAAGTTAGCGTCTAAACACTAGGGTACGTTCAAAGCTAAAATGTCTACATCAACTTTGGAAACTGAATACCCAAGGCACAAGGCTGAGACCATAGTTGTTATGGATACATCGTGAGATTTTTCAGAATAGTTTCTAAAATATAAAAACTAATTAAATTGTGAAAAGACCAACTGATAAGAGCAAGATCAATTGATATGACTGCAGCTAAGACAATCATCTTGGATAACTTACTTAGATTTGCTTCAAAATTTCTCTAGTTATAAAAGCCAAGCTAATCGCTTAGTTGATTTTAGAATGTGACTCATTACCAAATAATTGGGTTATCTTCAACTTTATATTTTGTCGTGAACTATAATTGGACCTGATTTATGGTATATTAGATAAGTCACGTTAGAGGACACGTGAAGGATCTCTAGGGATGGCCTTCTCGGTATATGTGCTGAGGTATTTTTCCATTTACGAGTATGGTCTCGTGGGTAAAATCACCAGAAAGTCATTTGGCAAGGCTATGAACATCTCAATTGTAATATATTCACTGTATTATATGTAGACCAATGTTAATGAAGGTACAGATTGGAATGCCTAAATATCTCATGTTTAAAGAGAAACTCCAAATGTAATCATGTATATCTAATTTTATTTCTAGTTGAGTGCTTAATTAGTTCCAAATGGTAAAGTAGTAAGGTTGACAATCAGTTAAGCAAAAGCATTACGGCTTTGTACACTAATCGTGAGAGAGTATTTAACTTGCATGTTTTGGAAAATATGTCAAGAGAAAGAAAAAGTCATATGGTTGGTGATATCCTATGTTCTTTTTTTTGGTCAATGGAAAAAATTATTCATATCCTAATATGTGAAACTGTAAAGTACATCAAAACACCAAGATTTACCCTGGTGAACACAATGAAAGAAAACTACATTCTCTCAAGTATTTGTTTTATATGTACAGGTAATTTTTCATCCAAAATTTTGGTGTAGATTAACATTTTTATTGCTCTGAAAAGTGTCTCTGATCCCCTAACTTCCCTTAAAAAATCTGCAGGTTCCTCTCCTGCCAAATCACATAAATTATAGCAGAGAGAGCCATTCTTTTCAATTTCACCTTAAAAATCTGCAGGTTCCTCTACTTCATTCTAGATCTTTGTTAAAAACTGGCACTCAAAGAAGAGGTATTTGCAAGTTTCCAAATGTTGATTAGGACATAGGATGCATTTATTTGAGTTCAAAATTCCCATACGACAGAGACAATCTTGCGTTAAGAGCCTGGCATGACAAACTAACCAAAGAATGATTGAATATTTTGGATAATGAAGCCCATTCCAAACTATTGAAGACCAGCAAACAAAAGTGTTTGTTTGTGTTAGGACATTGTAGACAGATGACAACTTAATTTTCCCATTTGTGCAGCAGGCACCAAAAATTCTCTGTAGGTTATTAATGCTGCCAAACCTGACAAACATCAAGTCCCTAACTTTGATGAGTTGTTTTCACATCCAAGAATCATGCACTCTAATTTGAACCTGCCAGATATCTGAAACTTGTAAATATTTTTTATGAATCCATTTGATCCAAAGAAAGTCTTTTATAAGATAGATTAACCACAGAATCTTGACTGCAGCTGCGTAGTTCTAGTTTTTTGCTGAAAAATTCCTAGACCCCCAGCCTTCTTGCTTAGACATACTGTATGCCATGATACAAAGTGTATTTTCTTCCCCCCAGAGGAAATCAGAGCATAATCTGTCTATTTTCTCAAGAACTTTAATTGGCAGGATGTAATTACTAGTCCAGAATGTTTGAATTCCCAGAATAACCGATTTTATCAATTGAAGTCTCCCTGCATAAGACAGACACCTCCTCTATTGCCAGGCTTGGAATTGACCAGAGTTTTGCTTATTAGTGAAGAACAATCCAAGTAAGTAAGCCTTATAGCAATCAATGGCATACCTAGATATCTCAAAGGTAGTTCCCCTTCTGAGAAGTTTAAATAATTGCAAATCTGATTTTTTAAGTTGTTATCTATCCCACACAAAAAAATTGAACACTTGTTAGAATTAGCTTGTAGCCCAAAAACCTGACTGAACTCTTGTAAGCACATTGGTATCCTAGCAATTGAATTCAAATCAGCCTTATAGAATAGCAACAAGTCATCTGCAAATGCCAAGTGAGTAATGTTCATTCTTGAGCATTTTGGATGGAATTTGAACATCATGTCATCCTTAAGAGTACACAATTTCCTTAAAAGATACTCCATGGCAATCACAAATAAGTAGGGAGATAAGGGATCCCCATGCCGTAGCCCTCTAGCTCCATAAAAATACTCATGCAAAGCACCATTAAGAGAAAGAGAGAATTTGGGAGTGGTGATACATTCCATTATCCAGCATATCATAGCATTTGGGAAACCCAATATAGTTAACATAGCTCTGATAAAATCCCATTTTTTGTGTCAAAAGCCTTCCTATGATCAATGTTGAGTATGGCTCTTGGAGAATTATTCTTCCTACCATAATGCTTAATGAGCTCATGAGCCATGAGAATGTTACTTGAAATGAGCCTACCCTTAACAAATGCACTTTGTGCATCATTGATCAAAAAGCCCATAACTTTTTGAATTCTTCTTGCTATTATTTTGGTGATGATTTTGTAAAGAACATTACAACATGAAATGGGCAAGTAATCTGCTGGAGAGCTAGGATTGAGGATTTTAGCACAAGAGTGATTGATGTGGTGTTATAGGTACCAAGGAGTTTACTTGAGCAGAAAAATTCCTCAATAGCAAGGTATAGATCTTCACTAATGGCATTCCAAGCCTCCCGAAAGAACAATGCATTGAACCCATCAGGCCCAGGAGCTTTTCCCTTTATCATAGAGAAAACAACATATTTAATCTCCTCTCTAGTAACAGGGCAGCTCAGATCATTGCATTGGCTAATTGTGAGGACTGGACCATTTGAAATCACATTAGGATCAGGAGCCAAAGTGGAACATGTAGAACCAAGGAGCTTCTTATAGTATGTAGTAAATTCTGAGATGATATCCTATGTACTGCTATAAAGTGTGTTACAGTAATGAGGAATTTAACTCTATTAGATGTGGTTCAGAATATATCAGTTGATGCTAATCTACCCATTTAGCTTTGGGGAGATATACTATTTGTGGTGACAAATATTTTCAACCATGTACCTTGAAGATTGGTACAATTGATAGATACTCTATGGGTCAGGGACGGCCGAGGGCTAGTGCGGGATCATGATGTCTATGTGGTACTGTTGCTTTCATACACTACAATTTATTGGATGAGAAGTTTGGATTCTAGAATGTTGAAGTGTCCCTATATACTATTTTAGACACGATGAGAAGTTTGGATGTCTATGTGGGATTTTTGAAGTGTCCCTAATTATAGATAAGCCTACGCCTAACATGCGTTGTCATTTAGTCTTTTTTTCATAAAAATGACAAAAGCCTACGTATTCAATATTGTAGCAGGTTGTTATTACTAACACCAAAATCCATACCTCACACACATGGGGATTTTATCTCGATCCCTAATTAGAGATAAGCCTACGCCTAACACTCATGGCCAGTTAGTTTTTTCTATAAAAATGATAAAGTTTATATATTTAATATCATAGCACCAAGTCGAAAAGAGTTTATTCTTTTAGCATAGCACAACGTTACATGCAGAATGGACTTAGACAATTCCTATTATTTTAGCGTAGCACAACGTTACATGCGGAATGGTATATCAAATCCATTGATGGCTGGGGATTTGTTAAAAATCCTATGAGTGTTATGGTTGATTATTCCAAACAGAATGAGAAATCATAATATAAACAGAATACACTAAGCAAAAAAAATTGCTCTATTAATAAAATCAGATTCAAAAGCTACAAGAATAGTGCTATCAATATACATGAAGTTTATGGCTACAAATTTGTTGTTCTAACTTAGACAACTCCTCCGTATAGGCCTGCTCGAGCTCATTCTTCAATTCAGCCTTGAAGAATTCTTTAGTGGTGGCTAACGTCTTCGCAGCCTCTGCCTCCATCTAGGCTAATTTCTCATTTGAGAGCTCTAACTTTTCAGATACCTTGATTCGTGCTCCTCCGCACAAACCCTCTGCATTTCTAATATAGCCCGAGCGTCTTTTGCCGCCTAAGCTCCTGCTCGAGCCATGCTATTTCGGCATCACTCGATTCAAAGGAGGAATGTAGGTCGCGGAGGTCTTTCACTCTAGTAGCAAGGACTGTTTCTACTTGATGAACACGACCCCGTTGCTCTTGAATCTCAAGTCTGACGGATGTTCAAGTGTCGCGCCACGCCTGTAATCAGGATTCCATCTGGACGGCTACGTATGAAGGAGCACCTACAACCTGGAACTCCTTTAGCCTTTGAAACTCATGCTCCAGATGATCCATGTCCATAGCAATAGCCGCCGCCAGATCTGGGTATCCTTCATTTCTCATTAACACCACTTGGTGATCGAGATATGGTTAGAATGGGTGGAAGGAAAACCTATGGTGGAGGAGCTTGTCGATCATCTCACTCACAAAAGAGAAGAAATGGTGGGGCCCTATGCAAAAGATGGCTTTGTCTGGGTCATTATCTGATAACACCGTCCTGACGAGTTTGTGTAGTTGAGATGAAAGTTCTGCAAGGCATAAAGAAGAAATAAATATTCTGAGACATTAGACGGAGTCTTAAGCCAAATAGTGGGATAAGACGTACCAACGCCGGCAGAAGCTATGTTAGTTTGATGCCCAGTGCTTCGTCCCACCAATCCAACCTCGTGAATAGATGGAATTGTTACAGATACAATAGCTGTCGACGTACCAAGTTCTTCAGTTGGTCTCACAGCTAGAACAACAGGGTTAGCTTCTACAGTGGAGGCAGCTTTATAATCATTGGGTTCGAGGGTCTTGAGGCTGAGGAGTGGATGTTTGAGCTTTGGGAGCAGCTCCTTCCAACAGTAAGAATCCAAGACCCTCAGGCCGATCAAATGCCCCGATAATTGTAGTAGCATTAGCTCCGATGGTTAGTCCTATAATTCAATCCTCCCTACGGTTAAGTAAAAGCTGACAAACGAATAACGGTAAAGTTAGGATGAAAATCCGTACCTACAAATGAATCGGCTTCAAAAGTTAGTCCTGCAGCCTTGTGAACCGCTTGCTCTACTAGCATGTCAGCAAGTAGTCCGAGGTCAGCCTTGGAGAAGCTTGGTGTCAGATAGGATGCAGGTTCATCAAACTCTCCAATATCCGCATCACGAATGATCTCCTCCTCAACCAGTCCCTCCATTGTGATACCTACCGAAAGAACAAAAGTGCTAAGCAAAGAATGATAAAGCTGGAATTCATAATAAGTGGAAATCGGATTCACCTTCATCTGCTGCAGCAGGATCCATATCTCCAGCAATCGTACCCGCGTCCTTCAATTTTTTTAAAAGAGAATGAAGTATAGAAATGATTAAAGGAGGCACACGCTGTGAATCATTCAATTCTCTCCACTGCCACCTAAATGAGGTATTGTCTATTTGAGATATACCTGGGCTAGCAGTTCTTGCAGCGGTCTCAGTAGTTTGGCCCCCGCCG
>NC_033800.1:93400855-93407718 GCF_001876935.1 Asparagus officinalis
TATATTAACTTCAGCAGCCATGCCAGCTTCAGTATGCACATGCTCTTCATCAATAGCCTCACGCATCTGCTACATGAACCCCGAGCCTTCAGAGTGAGTAAAGCCGGGAGAGGGAGGATCGTACGGAACTTCACCCTCTTCAAGAACCCCTGCAAATCGACAACAAAAGATATACATCCAACAATCTGCAGACTAAGTGTAAAAAAAAGAAAAATAAAGAAAAAAAATCACATGAGGAGTGAGGTATTACCTTCTCTCCCAATGGGCACGTCGCCGAATAGTTCTGTCTCAAAGGCTCGCGGCTTAGAATGTGGCTTGTGCACTAACTTCTTCCGCTTCACAGATCGAGCCTCCTCGTGAGTGACAGGTCTCTCCTATCTAAACTTTGTATGCAACTCGACCCATGAAGAAACTTGAATAGCAGATCGATATTTCGTACGACAAAAAAAGTGGGGCTCTTCTTCCACTTCTTCCTCAGCATCCCCACCTGAGGTAACAATAGTCATCTTGTTAGGATAAGTAAACAAGACCTCCCGCCTTGGGTTTTTTAGAGACAGAGGAGGCTTAGGCAAATTGGATGGGTGAGCACGATGAGAAATTGTCTGACTCAGTAATTCTGAGAAGAAAGAGTTTGACAGACCTGTTCTGAATTCTTCTTCATCGCCACCAACTCCCGTGCCTTTACCCCCAGCTACATCTTTTTCAAAGGTTTTAGCCTCATCAGTGAGGATGATCTCCTCTTCCTCCTCTTCAATTACTTGCTTGCATTTACCAAAAGGCCTGGCAGGAACATTACCCTATCTCCTCAGGAGCGTAGCTTCATGAACGATCCTGGTGCAACCCGAACTTCTTCTTTCACCTCTAACTCTACAATCTGTTTCATCTTGACGGGCTCATTGGCGGCTATCAACCATCTGCAACATAAGAATGTGAGTTGCAATTGGCATTCTGCACCAGGGAGGATAAACTTAGCGTCGGTGCAACCTACCACGCTCCAAAGCCACGCCCAAGTGTCATCCACAAGTCCTCCCTGAGTACGAAGATGCCAGTTCGGATTCCCGATATATAACTAGTCATAGCCAAATTGGTAAGCAAAATGACAGGGCGGATAAGGCTCTGTATGGCAGCATTCCTTCACCCAGAGGACCAGATAACTGGGCCTGATATTCACCAGCCATCTAAAGCAACCCACGTCGAGAGAAGTTCGATTCATACCCGGCCTTTCTTCATCAATCAACGACTCACCATACTGGCCAGAGAACCACGGGAAACATGTAAAAACCCCCCAACACTCATGAATATGGAGCTGCATCTTCACCTCTAGGAATTGTCACCCTTTCCACTTATAGCCTTCCAACAGTAGCAGCAAGGGGATGGATGGATCTGCAACGCTCACCACTGTCATCATATCAGGAGGATGGAGAAGGAGCCATGATATCAGATAGGCATAAGGATGTTCCACTTTAGTGGTAGGAACCATAGTCGATGGCTTGCTTCCTTCTTGTGTGAAAACAATGACTATCTGCCTGAGTCCGTGATGTATGTTGGCGACCATCGCTGGAAGCAAGGAGAGTTTCTTCCCGTAAGCGAACTGAACTACCGGGAAAAGCACTTCTACTGGTAGGGCATCGGAAGACTGATATGACACTACACACTTCTTTAACCAGAGTGCCAGATAACCCGCCAAAAGAGTCATCGGATGAATATTCTTCTGTGCATGCCATAAGAAAGGTCTAAACTTAGTTCCCCTTAGGAATCCGCCCTCAGTGGCAGGGGTGGTATATGATTGAGTGTATGTCTTCTCAATCAGCTCATTAACTTCTAAGGGATTCAAAAGCGCCAACTCACAAACTGCTTCGTCGGAGCCATCCTCCAAGTGCTTGAACAGGTAATCCGCAAATTGCTTCAGACTCAGCTGCAGAGATTTCTTTTTCGCCATGGTGTCAACACCTACCAAAGCTGTCTGATAGTGGCATGTGAGATCCCACAATATGTCGTATCAGGCGTGGAAGTGTGCCTTCATCTGATTCACCTGCTGGTTGGAGGGAAAGTATTCTTAGTACGGGATGTCCTCCATTGGAAGACCCGAAACCTTCTACATTTCATGAAGAGCCAACCCTAACTCTCCGTGCTTGGTCAAAAAGGTATTGGTGTCCAGGTTGTAGAGTTCCAACAGTGCAAGAAAATGATGTACGCTGATGGGCGACTCATACATAGTTGCACGAATAGGTGAATACAATCCACTAGCGTTCATCTCCACACTCCATCGACTAAGGACGTAATTCGTCATACGAGCCCACCATCTGCTGTCTGAGTAATGGACCTAGCCAAAACACCTGTGACCTGTCGTGGGCAGCTCCCTTCCCAATCTCGTGAGGTGATTCCTTATAGTATTGGCAATTATGGGTAACTCACCTCGCGACGGTTCATCTTGTCCTAACATGCCGGGATGAAGTCTAGTGATGTAGTTTTTGTCACTTGAGCTCGGAGTCATCTGATGGGTAATGTACCAGCAATGAACTCGTTCTTACTCCTCCGTCAGACGCCATGACATTTCTCATGTCACGACCAATAACGACCTCATTGCAGATGATGCATGAGGTCCAGTGCACCCGCTCCTCAACATGCGATGAGCTTGAAGGGCTGATATAATGCGCATAGGTTTTTGCACCTTAATACCCTCAAAGCAAAACTCTGATTGATCGGGAATTCTAAACACCATATTTTTCTCTCGACATAGAATAGATACATGATTTCTAGATAACCAATCCATTCCTAGAATGATGTCATGCATAATCATGCATATCAAGGATGATCAAATCCACTAGAAGCTCCATATCCACTATTTTTATCTTACATTTGCAATACTTATTAGATATTAGTATGCTATCTCCTGGTGTGCTAACATACATTTCATTCTCTAGTGCATCACATGGCAATCTTTGCTTTCTAACAAATTGTGTAGCAATAAAAGAATGTGAAGCTCCAGAATCAAATAGAACTCGAGCAAAAGTAGAAAAATATAGGTATAATACCTGACACCACATCATTATTTGCCAGAGCCTCTTGCTTGGTAAGAGAGTAAACTCGAGCCTTCACTTGAGGACGTTGATCACGTTGAGATGTATTATGACATGGAGTTCTATTCAACTTAGGACAATCTGCGAACTTGTGATCCTTTTGGCCACACCTCAGACAACCACCTGTAACTCTCCAGCAATTCTTCACCTCATCATTAGACTTGTCACATATGGTGCATCTCATCGACTTCTGGTTCATAGTCTGCTTTCCTTTTGAATCCACATTTTGTCTATTGTTTTGCTAGTTTTTTATGTGACTTCCACGTCTGTCTGATTAGAACCTCTTCTTCATATCATCATTTTTGCGATCATCAACCACGAAAATTTCTTTTTGTTCCTCTTCAATCACTAAAGCTTTCTTCATTACTGCTACATAAGTGGAGAGTTCAAATGAGCTCACTTGAAACCTTATATGGGGTTGCAGACCTTCCTCAAAATGACGTGGTCTATCTTTTTCAGTTGCAACAATTTGTGGTGCAAACTTGGATAGATAAGTAAATTCCCCTCATACTCCACCACAATCTTATCATTTTACTTCAGCTCACGGAATTCCTTCTCCTTATGCTGGCGAATAATCTTTGGAAAGTATTTCTCATAAAATACTTTCTTAAATTCTTTCTAAGATATTTGGTCATCACCATCCCCAAAATTCTCTGCTGTATTTGCCACCAGCCATATGTACGTCCTTTTAACATATATATTACATAAGCCACTTTTTCTCCATCAGGACACTTCATGTAAGTAAAGACTTTCTCCATTTCTGTAATCAAGTATTCAGCTATCATAGGATCAACACTTCCTTCGAAGATAGGCGGTGTCAACCTCTTAAACTCTGCCATACCACTTCGTAATCGAGGATGATCAATGTCTCGAGAATTTTGTTGTTTGTTAAGTTGTTGCTACTGATTTTGCATCATAGAGGTGAGACTTTGCATCATCTGCAACATAGCATTGTCATCCATTTGATTTTCTCCATAACTTGATCCATGTACATTTCTACCACCAAACATTTGCCCCAAAGTCTAGTGCAAATCTCTTTCTCGAGTTGCATTAGTGTTCATATTGTTTCTATCCATCTAGTTAAAAAGCAAACAAATAATATATCAATAACCCCTAAAAACAAGTCTAAACATTTATTTCTAAACATTACTATCTATAGAACTCTAAGCCTAGGACTTAAAAATCTAGGCTCTGATACCACAACTTGTCACACCCCCAAAATGCGCAGCTGATTTTGAGATGTATGGCAATGACAAACACGTGCACAAAGCACATGCTAAGCCTACGGTACACTTCTATATTACAGTAAACTTCATTTTAACAGAAGCTTTATTTACAAATAAAAAAGTCTCAGAGCAAAACTACATTATCACAAGTTCACTCTAATGAGTCAAAAGACTCTTATTACATAAGCATTATAGCATGACTAGTATAACTATAATTCCAATATCAAACACTCTAAAAGATTCTTCTCATATTCCTAAGCTCCGAGGTTTTGATAAAGCTGTCTAATTTTTATCTGAAAAAGATTGAAAAACAACGGGGTGAGTTTACACTCAGTGAGTAGAAAACTTATCTCTAATTTTTATCTGAAAAAGATTGAAAAACAACGGGGTGAGTTTACACTCAGTGAGTAGAAAACTTATCATTAGCGGATCAGACAAGTTTAAGAATTAACAACGGGGTGAGTTTACACTCAGTGAGTAGAAAACTTATCATTAGCGGATCAGACAAGTTTAAGAATTAATCAATACTAAATTTAAATAAGCTATCATCAAAAAGATGATTAACAAATACATAATATTTTGAATAAAAGGAATTTCCAAGAATAGATGTGATATTGTCATAAATTAATATTCACAAATTTTGAAACAATACGATTGAACACTAAATACTTTTAAAAGTGTAATTACCCATCTAAATCCACACATAAAAACTTCCTCAGTTGTCATACTAAGGCTACGAAAATTATAGCCCAGTAGCATGAGAATGTGCATCGAATCACTAAAAGTCAACCCGGGGACAAAATGTACCTAGCACTACCATAGGTTGCTCAAAGGCCACTTTACTTTTGCCAAAAATACCACTTTAATACTAGTCGATACATTCAAGGTAGGCTTAAACAAATTACTTCACTCCATAGTGGACTTCTAAGGATTTTTATTATTTAAAACATTTTTCTTTTTGCTCAACGTATCACTCACAATTTTCACTTATACAAAAAGCATTATAAATGCTTAAACACATTTGTAAACTTTTCTCATATCAATTTCATAAAAATAGAATATTCATAAATCTAAACTAATAGATAATTTATTTTTTTCAAATAGAACCCTTTAATAAATGCATTTGAATAGTAAATTAAAATGATATATTTTCATTAATCTCATATATTAAACAATATTTATCTTGTAAAAGATAAATAGCTATCACAATCAAATTTATTAACAATTACTATAAATAAACAAATAACATGTCTGATCCATCATTTCTCTATACAAAAATAAAATTATTATTTAAATAATATATAATAGAAAATAACCAATGAGAATAATTCTACTCACCTTAAAAGATCTTGTAACAATTTGGAGAACCGTACTCCAAGAAAACCTACTCCTTGATCAAACCTATAATCATTTAAGATGTATAAATATCTAATAGTAAACTTTATTTAACTAAGGGCTCAAAGGAAATCATTTCATTAAGTAGGTTTTATTTAGAAACATCTCCTTATAGGTTTTTGGACCCAAAACTAATTTTTGATATTTCTAGGGTCTAGGGGTTTTCCTAAAAAAATTTGTTTATCTTTCTTTTAAAGCAAAAAAAATTGGACTTACATCAAAACTTCTAGTCTAAGGGCTAAGGTAAATATTTCACAATTAGTTCTTGTAAGAACTTGTTTTTTTTAAGTTTTGAACTTAAAATTAATTTTCTACAACATGAATAATGTTCTAGAACTATTCTATCTTTTGGACTAGAAGTTAATTTTTTAGAAACTCAAGGTTTAGACTAATGATCTTTGTTTCTTCTTTCAACCCAACGTCCACTCTCTGATTTCTTAATAAAATTGAACCTATTCAAGAAGGGATTTGGGATCGGTGGCTAGGGTTTAAACCGCCGGCGAAGGCCCGGTCCAAGATTTGACCGGAGATCACCGGACATCGCTGTAGGTGACGCCGATGGCCGGAAATGGTACTATTACCTTTCTCTTCTACAAGAATTCATGACTAAAAATATAAATATAAATATAAATAAAACACTCACCTTGTTGAAGCCTTCCTCCTAAATTCCTTCCCCTAATTTTTTTCCAGAGCTTTGTTTTTCTCTTTTGGTTGTGAGCATGAAGCTATGAGGGATTGATTACTTAGGGTTTCAAAGTCTCTTTGCATTCTATAACTCCTATCACATTTATTCCTATTTAGTATATTGAATTACCTAATTGAATTATGTGTTAGGACTAGAGTTACAAAGCCTTTGATTTTCTTCTTCTTCATTTTTCGAATGATTACAAAATGGTTTTCTACAATACTATTTACTAATTAATCAAGGTTAGAAACCTCCCTTAATTAGAGAAGTTAATTAAGTTTTAAAAAGCATTAGTTGGTAATCACGACTATTTTAACTAAGTTCTAAATAGGCGTGGTTGTCACCCACGATTACTTCAAACTCTTTTTTTTTGGTAAATGAAAGATTTTATTCACAAACCAAAATTGTAAAGTTAAGTACATCAAAATACTCAGACTCTAATAAATCTGAGAGCTAAAAACAAACTAGGAAGAAAAT
>NC_033800.1:93407736-93422438 GCF_001876935.1 Asparagus officinalis
TGTCTTCATTCATTAATGGAGGTTTGTTGAGGATAGAAGTATATATGTCAACTTTAATGTCCCTGTAGGCAATAAAAATTGCCTTTAATCCCTATCAGATAAGTTCAGAACAAAATTGCTAAAACCTCGCCCGAAATAGCAAAAAGGAAAAAAACGCTGATATCCCTCAAACCGGAAGGAATTTGGCAAAACGGACAGGAACAAACCGAACCCTATGGGGGAAGAGTTGGTCGGCTTCGTCTCGTCGAGATAGTCGATTTTTATATATAATTCGTCCAATTCCGACTTACGGTTTGAAAGTTATGACCTATTCTTCGAAGCATGTTCAGTAGCTCGCCTGCAAGGAAGACCATCTGCAAGGATAGAGCTTGCCTAATAGCGTTGAAGCTCGCTTGGATGAGATTCACCTATAAAGCTCGACTGAACAGCTTCACCTGCACAGCGTCGCCTGCACAGCTCGCCTGCACATTAAACCAAGCTTGCCTGAAGGCCTAGCTCGTCTGACAACTCGAAGCTCGCCTGTTTGGCCGACTTGCCAGCACGAAGGTTCAAGCTCACCTGAAGACCAAGCTCGCTTGATAGCTTGCACCTCGCCTACGCGGACTAAGCTCGCCTAACAACTAGAAACCCGCCAGCATTGTCAGCTGCCCACTTGAGCTCGCCTAACAACTAGAAACCCGCCAGCATTGTCAGCTGCCCACTTGGAGTATAGGAACAGTCACATCAGTGGTCAAATCCCACAAATCAAGGGAGAAAACATGGCTCTCCTCACCTAGCAAGAATAGGTCGGCTGACAGGACCCCCTAAGTGGTCACATCCCACAGCTAGGGCGGCTGGCTCCCTCACCCTTACTAGTGGTCAAATCCCACAAATCAAGGGATAACCCATGCCATCCCTTGCCTATTTAAAGCCACTTTCAGCCAACGTGAAAAGGGTTGATTAGCTGCTGCTTGCTTGGGTGGCTAATCTTCCAAAGGTTGAACCTTGGCTCACTTGCTAAAGGCTCGCTCATTTGAAGAGACTCGTCTGAACTCTCAGACTTGAGGCTCTTAGGCTCTTTGCAAGTTCTAGCATGGTAGATCTCTCCAAGCAGTTAGTCGACAAGCACAAGCCTCCGTTTGGCCTTAGTTGATCGAACTCACCCAATCAAGCTTCTACTGCGTACTGAAGCTCTCCTGCAACCTCGATCGAATCGTCCAAGGGAAGCAAACTCGGTGCGAGAACTGAACGAGGCATCCTATCGCTACCAAAGACCCCACGTTAAACAAGGAGGGCATTCCTTCTGTTTCTGTTATAATTTTGATTCATTTAGTTTGTAATAAGCTGTTCTTATCAATACAAACGAGATCCCCCATTTTGGGAAATTAGAATTTACACCTACAAAGATGGCGACCATAGTGGGAGTAACCGTTCATTCAGATGAATTAGTGGTGGCGTAGTTTGACGAAGTTGCAGATGGGACTATCGTCTAGTCCCTCTTCATCGAGTTTGATCAAACGATGTACGAAGAATACTTGTCTTCGACTTCCTCTTGCTGCAAAATGTCACGCAAGCACCGAAAGGTTGTGCGTGTAAGTCAGCCCAAGTAAATCGAGAACCTTAACAGAGTAATCGCAGGGGGTTCCATTCCCCCCAAGGCGATTGATGCCAAGGACGAACGTCAAGTTCCTAATTCTAGCGAACTGCGTCAATCAGGCGAGCCCACTTACTCAGACAGGCTTTGCTTCATTGGCAGAGTTTCTAAATCTAGCGAACTCAGTGTCCTAAGCATGCCTGATAGTCCAGGTGAGCTTTGCTTTGTGAGCAAGGTTCCCAATTCTGGCGAACCGCTCGAATCAGGTGAGCCCACCAAATCAGGCGAGCTCACTTACTTAGGCGGGCTTTGCTCCATTAACAAAGTTCTCAAATTTGGCGAACGGCCCAAATCTAGCAAACTTAACAATTCAGGTGAAGTTCTCAATTGTTGCGAACTTCGCAAATTTGGCGAACTCAACAGTTCAGGCGAAGTTTATCAAGCTCGTTTGATAGCCCTAGCTCGCCCGAAAGTTCAAACAGGTGGACTTCACCAAGTTCGCCTGACGGCCCAAGTTCGCAAGAT
The DNA here is from genome assembly GCF_001876935.1 of Asparagus officinalis. NCBI lineage: Eukaryota > Viridiplantae > Streptophyta > Magnoliopsida > Asparagales > Asparagaceae > Asparagus > Asparagus officinalis. Next base: position 93,409,835 of record NC_033800.1, read on the forward strand.
GGCCGAACTTTGCCAACAAACCCGAGCTCACCTAACGGCACAATTTCGTCTGCAAGCCAACCTTTGCAAGAAAGGCAAAGCTGTAGCTTGCCCAACAGGTGAGCCTCGATAGGCCGAACCTCGCCAGACTGAGACTCGTCAACAGATACGAGCTCGCCAACAAATGCAAGCTCGCCCAACAGGCGAACCTCGCCAGACTGAGCCTCGTCAACAAGCTCAAGTATTCCAAATAGGCAGACCTCGACAAGTTTGCCTAACAGCTCGACCCCATCTGCAAGAAGCGATAGTTCGCCAAACAGACAAACCTTGCCTGCAAGAATTGGAGGTTGAACCTCGCTAACAGGCTCAAGGTCGCCGACCACGCGAACCTCGCCTGAATGAACAGACAGCTGAACTTCACCAACAGGCCTAAGCTCGCCTGTCTAGGCAAGGTCACCTGAGTTCAATGCTTGAGAAATTTCCTAAGTGTTCCTATTTGGACTCCCCTGAGTCTCCTTCATTTGAGCATTAGCTGTCGTCTGAGGCTCAGGCTCGCCTTGAACCTCGCCTGAACGACCAGTCGACTCGATCTCGCTAGCAACCGCCTGAAGGTCACCCAAATGATCGAGCACACCTCCAAACAGCTAGAGCTCGCCCACATTCCAGACCTCGCCTGTCTCGACATGGTCGGTTGGATCCGACACTTAGCGAATTTCCCAAGTGTCCTCATATCGGCTCGCTTAAGCCTCCTTCATGCGACTTCACGTCTCGTCCTTCCAACGCTGGGGGTTGTCACTATCAACCTACAAGGGATCTCAAGGGATGCTTGACTTAAAAGCGCATGCCCCACGAGGCTTACGATGATGTGGAGCTCCCCGCCGTAACTGTCAATGTGAAAGGGAAGTCTAAGGTCGTTGAGCGTGAACGTATCCACCAACGCACTCACACCCAAATGGGGGTGGCCATTTTGTTTGACTACATGCGCCTAGCTTCCATCTCTGACAATGACGATGATGATTGCTCGGTAGTGGTGGCGTCGCAAACCTCAAGCACAGTTCAGGGCGAGCACGCAAATGTGCACATGACCGACATCCCTGATGAGATATCCAGGAGACTCGACGAGCAACAAGCAACCATCTATTCCCTGAAGGAGATGTTGGAACAGCTTCTGAGCGAGAAGAAGAAGTTGAAAGAGAGGACTTCACGGGCTTCGTGCAAATCCACGAAGCACAAAGAGCGGGTGCCTACTCCTTCTCACTCCTCATCAGAGTCATCTAGAGGAGTGTCATCTTCGGATCATAATCCGAGGGACAAAAGGCTAGACGAGTTCCAAAGCCAACTCGATGCCTTGAAGCTCCAAAAGCATATGAACAAGCTGGGGGGTTGTCAGACCATATCCAATCGAATGTGATACAGTCTCCTACTCGACGAAGTTTCAGCCACTGGACCTCCTGCAGTTCGATGGCAAGGGTTCTCCTACCCAGCATATCTACTACTTCCAAGCACAAACTGGACACATAATGGAGAATAATCCCATTATGACTCAACTGTTCATTAGCACCCTCAAGGGGTTCGCTTTTGAATGGTTTCGTAGATTGGAGCCTAAATCCATCACCTGTTGGAAGGACATGGAACAGCTCTTCATGGCCAGATTCTTTGATGATGATGAAGAAATATTTGTGGCCACCCTGCTAACTGTAAAGCAGGGGAAGATAGAGTCTGTAAGTGACTTTGTCAAGTGGTTCAGGAATCGATCACTGCATACACGTGATCAAGTTTCTGAGGCCACTCTCATTGAGATGTGCCGGAACAATCTCTCCATCGACATCATATCCAATATGGGTGTTGTCATAGCTCGCTTGTGGAAAGACTTAATCCGCGAAGGAGAATAAGTCGAGAGCATGCTCAAGCGTATGGATGCTGAAGAGCCATGTGGATCTGAAGGAGGTGATGACCAAAGATGCTCAAGCGTATGGATGCTGAAGAGCCATGTGGATCTGAAGGAGGTGATGACCAAAGCAACTTCACTTTGGTAGTGGAAACCAGATCTGAAGGAGGTGATGACCAAAGCAACTTCACTTTGGTAGTGGAAACCACTTCCCCATCCAAACCCTATTCGAAACAGAGGGGTAATGCTTCGAAGCACCAGAAGCCCACAATGGCATCTGTCGAGTTCACCGACTCGGACCCAAACTATGAGGCCGACTACGAAGACTTAGCTACTATTGGCCAAAGATGATCGATGATGCTTAAATGCGTTAATTGCCACAAGACCTGCATCCGACAGCAACATCATACCCATTCGTGGTAGAGATGTTCTACTCAAATGGGCAACATGTCGGCAGAGGATTTCATCCTTACATCTCCCACCTGGTCAAACCTTCCTACAGTTAGGACCAAACCTAACTATCAAGTTAACTGTTACCTCTGATAGTTATTTCTCTATCAATCTTATTCAACTGGACGATAGATCTATTAAAACTATCAAGTTAACTGTTACCTCTGATAGTCTCCTCCAAATTTTCCCCGTCGATCCTCTCCAATAGGACGATGGGACCACTCCCACTGTCATGTTAACACTACACCTCTGACAAAATCAACTTACCAATCCTCTTTAATAGGATGGTAGGTCCTCAAAGTCGCTTCGATCACAATAATTCCTATCACGTTAACGATTACCTCTGATAGCCGACACCGTCATTCCGTAAATATCGTTGTCCAATCAATCGTCACACTCATACGTCCCTGAACGACCTGATCTATTCCGAGCATTCTGATATTTCCTTAGAACAATCGATGGGTAGTAGCCTACCATGCGATGGCTCCTATAACAATTAATCGTCACACTCATACATCCCTGAACGATTTGATTCCCCCAGCACCGTCTTTTTCGTAAAAGGCGCTGTTGTTTGATAGTGACCTACCATGCGATGTGCTGCTATTTTAGGGTTCGTCTTTGCCCCAAGAGAAGACAAATCAGGGTTCGTCTTTGCCCTAAGAGAAGACAAATTTGGATTCGTCTTTGCCCCAAGAGAAGACAAATCAGGGTTCGTCTTTGCCTCAAGAGAAGACAAATCATGATTTGTCTTTGCCCCAAGAGAAGAAAAATTTGGGTTCGTCTTTGCCCCAAGAGAAGACAAATCAGGGTTGGTCTTTGTCCCAAGAGAAGACAAATCAGGGTTCGTCTTTGCCCCAAGAGAACACAAATCATGGTTCATCTTTGCCCTAAGAGAAGACAAGCTTCTCCCCTTATACTCCCACCGGTGCAAGAGTCTAAACTGCCCCCTTATACTTCCACTGGTGCAAGAGTCTAAACTACCCCCTTATACTCTCACTGGTGCAAAAGTCTAAACTGCCCTCCTTATACTCCCACAAGTGCAAGAGTCTAAACTTCTCCCTTATACTCCCACTGGTGTAAGAGTCTAAACTGCCTCCTTATCCTCCAACACTAGGCTAAACTGTTCCCTTTCCTCCAACCGGTGTACGAGGTTAAACTGCTCCCTTATACTCCAACCGGTGTACGAGATTAAACTGCTCCCTTATACTCTCACCGATGCAAGAGTCTAAACTGCCCCCTTATACTCCCACTGGTGGAAGAGTCTAAACTTCTCCCCTTATACTCTCACTGGTGCAAGAGTCTAAACTGCCCCCTTATACTCCCATTGGTGCAAAACTCTAAACTGCCCCCTTATCCTCCAACCGGTGCACGAGACTAATTTGTTCCCTTTCCTCCAACCGGTGCATGAGGTTAAACTGCCCCCTTATTCTCCCACCGGTGCAAGAGTCTAAAACTGCTTCCTTCACTCCGATAAGTATACGAGTATAAACTACTGCTTCTTTACTCTAATAAGTATACGAGTATAAACTGCTCATTTCCTCCAACCGATGCACGAGGTGAAACTGCTCCTTTCCTCTAACCGGTGCACGAGGTGAAACTGCTCCCTTTCCTCCAAATAGTGCATAAGGCTAAACTGCTCCTACCCTCTGACTAGTATACAAGGCTAAACTACTCCCTACGCTCTTAATCCAAACGCCTCGAAAGGCTAAGGATAGAAGGGAAAATTTAGCATTGAGCCTAAGAGAAACTCCTCGATAACTTACCATGCTAAGGGCAAGAGAATGGCTAGTCCAACTCAAACGGCAGTTGGTAAAGACAAATCAAGTCCGTTGATAGCTGAGGGTTTGCTCAAAATCCTAGAAGGCGATCATCAGCTGCGAGTGAAGAGGTCAACTTCACCAAGCTCGTTAGAGGGCTCTTCACTCCATCTGAGTAGGAGTCACTTTACAGGTCTTCATATCTAATGTGTTCTAAACCCCATGTGGCCTGATTCATGTCTAAAAACTTTGGAGGGGGTTTTGTAGGTAATAAAAATTGCCTTTAATCCCTATCAGAGAAGTTCAGAACAAAACTGTTAAAACCTTGCCCGAAATAGCAAAAAGATAAAAAACGCTGATATCTCTCAAACCGGAAGGAATTTAGCAAAATGGACAGGAGCAAACCAAACCTTATGGGGTTGGTTTGGTCGGCTTCGTCTCGTTGAGATAGTCGATTTTTATATATAATTCGTCCAATTTCGACTTACGGTTTAAATGTTATGGCCTATTCTTTGAAGCGTGTTCAGTAGCTCGCCTGTAAGGAAGTCCGTCTGCAAGGATAGAGCTCGCCTAACAGCGTTGAAGCTCAATTGGATGAGATTCGCCTGCACAGCTCGCCTGCACACCCTCGCCTGCATATTGAACCAAGCTCGCCTGAAGGCTTAGCTCGCCTGACAGCTCGAAGCTCACCTATTTGGCCGACTCACCAGCACGAAGGTTCAAGCTCGCCTGAAGACCAAGCTCACCTGACAGCTTGCACCTCGCCTACACGGACTAAGCTCGCCTAACAACTAGAAACCCGCCAGCATTATCAGCTGCCCACTTGGAGTATGGGAATAGTCACACCAGTGGTCAAATCCCACGAATCAAGGGAGAAAGCATGGTGCTCCTCACCTAGCAAGAATAGGACGGCTGACAGGACCCCCTAAGTGGTCACATCCCACAGCTAGGGCGGCTGGCTCCCTTACCCCTACAAGTGGTTAAATCCCACAAATCAAGGGATGACCCATGCCATCCCTTGCCTATTTAAAGCCACTTTCAGCCAACGTGAAAGAAGTTGATTAGTTGCTTCTTGCTTGGCTGGCTAATCTTCCAAAGGTTGAACTTTGGCTCATTTGCTAAAGGCTCCCTCATTTGAAGAGACTCGTCTGAACTCTCAGACTTGAGGCTCTTAGGCTCTTTGCAAGTTCTTGCATGGTAGATCTCTCCAAGCAGTTAGCCGACAAGCACAAGCTTTCGCTTGGCCTCAGTTGATCGAACTCACCCAATCAAGCTTCTACTGCGCACTGAAGCTCTCCTGCAACCTTGATGGAATCATCCAAGGGAAGCAAACTCGGTGCGAGAACTGAGCGAGGCGTCCTATCGCTACCAAAGATCCCATGTTAAACAAGGAGGGTATTCCCTCCGCTTCTGTTGTAATTTTGATTCATTTAGTTTGTAATAAGCTGTTCTTATCAATACAAACGATATCCCTCATTTCGGGAAATCAAAATTTACACCTACAGTCCCTAACAATCTGGTTTGAAGATCTGTTTTTCAATTTAAAAATCCTCCAATTTCGCTTTTTCCAAATGTTGTAGACCACTGCTGAAAGAGCCATTCTTTTCACTCTCAGTTTGAAGCCTTTCACCCTTAATCTGTTACAGTACCAATCAAGAAGCAAATTCCAATCACATGTCCGCCAATTGAACTTGAGCCATTCCATAACCTTATTCCAAACTGCCATAGAAAAACTGCACTCAAAAAACAGATGTTTATGGCTTTCGGAACCTCTTTCACATAGAGAGCAAAGATCAGATTGGATGACTCTTCTTCTGAGTAATCTATCCTTTGTGAGTAGCCTATTTTGAATAGCCAACCACAAAGCAAAAGAGTGCTTAGGAAGATTAAAACTCTCCCAAACTGTATCGGACCAATGTACTGATACATTGGTATTAACTGGAGATAAGAGTTTATATAGCTCAGAGAGGTGAATCTTTGAGTGCTTGTAACAAGACCTGATACACTGTATTAGATTGTCAGTTCCTCCAACTAGATTCACAGCTTTGTCCCTTGCTTTTAACAACTGTTTTCATAACCAAGAATCACCAGATTTCATTCTCACTTGCCAAATGTTTGAGGTTTTTAAGTAGATGCTATGAACCCACTTAATCCACAAAAACTCTTTGTTAGAATGCACATACCATAAAGTTCTCATTGCAGTAGCCATGTTCCAAGTAGTGGCAGAATAAACTCCAAGACCTCATTGATTCTTCCCTGAGCAGATTTTTTCCCAGGACACAAGTGGGGCTGTGACCCTATGATTAGATCTCCCCCAAATGAAATCCCTGCAAAGATCATCAATCTTTTGTAGAACCTTTGAAGGCAGTATATAACAGGAAGTCCAAAAGATTTGAACTCCAAGAATGATGCTTTTAATAGTCAGCAATCTACCTGCATAGGAGAGAGTTCTGTGCTTCATCCAAACCTGAAATTGGCTAGAATTTTTTTTGAACAAGGGACTACAATAAACATAAGACAATCTTTTAGAAATCAGAGGTAAACCAAGGTATTTGAATGGTAAAACCCCCTCAGGAAATCCTATAAGATTGAAAATGTCATTCTTGATAGCATCTTCAACTCCACCATAAAAGATGGAATACTTTGTGAGATTTGCTTCAAGCCCAGAGATAGCACCAAAGTTCTTGACACACTGGTAAATTTTCTGAACTGAATTTACATCACCCTTGCTGAATAAAAGTAGATCATCTGTAAAGATTAGGTGGGATATCTTGAGACTTCTACATTTGGGTTGGAAATTAAAATTTCTGTCATTATTAAGCATGCTTAATTCCCTTGATAGATATTCCATGCTAATGATAAACAAATAGGGGGAAAGAGGATCTCCCAGCCTCAACCCCCTTGCTCCCTTGAAATACCCATGATAAGAGCCATTTAATGAGATGGTGTATTTAGGAGTTGAAATGAAAGTCATAATCCAATCTACAAAAGCTATAGGAAAACCCAAGCCATTGAGCATTTTATCCAGAAAATCCCAAATGATTGTGTCAAAAGCCTTCCGAATATCAATATTAAGCATGACTCTAGGAGATAGATGTTTTCTTCCATAGTTTTTAACTAGCTCATGAGCTAATAAGATGTTGTTATGAATTTGTCTTCCTTTTACAAAAGCACACTGAGCTTCACTGATGATAACCCCTAAGACAGACTGTATTCTGTTAGCAAGGAGATTACTTTGAACTTTGATTTATTAATTAGGTGAGGTTAGCAACACTATCTAATTAATAGATTGTGCTTTTTTAAATCTATCCAATTTCATCCAATAATGCTGCTTTTATAAATCTACCCAATTTCATCCAATAATGCTAATGTGACTGAAATTAGATTTATTTTTTTATGAATAAAATTAGGGAAAAATATGTACAGGCCCCAAAAGCAAAAACTTCATATGACGAGGCCCCTCATAGTTTTCCACGTGTGAATCAGCCCCTTGATGTGTGACACTTTGTACTGCAGCCCTTTTTTATCAATTATTACATGCCAGCTAAGCTAAAATCCCCAAATTATCCTTATCCTCTCTCCTCAATCCCTCAGACCCAGCACTCATATCCTCTCTCTCTCATCTCCCGTTACCGTAGATCGTCGTCGCTCCCCCGTCGTAGATCGCCGCCGCAGAGCTTGAGGAAAACGCTCGAAAAGCTCGGGCAATTGAAGACTGTTGAGGAGTGCAGTGAGATGATCCGAAGGTATGATGTTAATGAAGATAGTGTTTTATGCTTTGATGAATTTAAGAAGATGATGCTACGAGAGTAGGTTGGTTTTTGAGATTGATCATTACCGTAAATGATGATGTTGTTGCGCCCCGTTGAGATTTGGACATTACTTTTTTTTTAGATGACTTTGATCAATTGAGGGTTCATGTTGACAATATATCTACATTTTTAATTTCTCACATGACTGTGGATTTATCCTTATGAGCTTCTGTATTTGTAAATTATGACCGATTCTATTGTGGATGTTTTTTTTAGTCACCAGGCCGAGACACACAGAGCATTAATCCATTAGCTAGAAGAAGAAAAGAAAAACAAAGAAAAAATGTTTGACCAGCTACAAATAAATGAACAATTTAATTTTAAAAAATAGTCAAAAGTTGTCCCTATTTTTTCACTTTCACGAGACATCCATGCCTTTTTGGAGGAAGGTGAATTTGTAATAAACCTAATGTGCGCAATCTTTTTGTATTTTAATTTCGAACAAATTTTTAAAATAGACAACTTTTAAAACTTAATTAGCAATATAGGCTGAAAAAAATATTTAATTACTAAAAATCGTTGTAAGCTGGGACGGTAGTTATAAATCGTTGTTATAAATGAGGATACAATCATGTTTTTATAAATCGTTGTTAATTATATTTGATAATAGTCATACCTAATGATATGTTATTTCTAGATGCTATCGTGGTAGTTCTAGTAGCCCTCGAGTTAGTTCTAGCTGCTACAATTGTTAATTCTGGCTACTAAGTTAGTTCTAACCGCTACTTGTTATTTTTGTTTCTACCTTAGTTCTAGCTTCTATTACCCTAGTTCTAACTTGTATACAGCCAGTTCTAGTCCACACCTTGCTAGTTCTAAACCCAGCCTTCGTATTTTACCTTCACACTTGTTAATTCTTGCTTCTACGTTAGTTCTAGCTTCTATTATCCTAGTTCTAGCTTTTATACAGCCAGTTCTAGCCCACACCTTGCTAGTTCTAAACCCAGTCCGTGTTTTTTACATGCACACTTATTAATTTTAGCTTCAAGCTTAGTTCTAGCTTCTATTACCCTAGTTCTAACTTGTATACAGCCAGTTCTAGCCTACACCTTACTAGTTCTGAATCCAGCCTTCGTATTTTACCTTCACACTTGTTAATTCTTACTTCTACGTTAGTTCTAACTTCTATTATCCTAGTTCTAGCTTGTATACATCCAGTTCTAGCCCACACCTTGTTAGTTCTAAACCCAGCCCGTGTTTTTTACAGATACACTTATTAATTCTATCTTCTACCTTAGTTCTAGCTTCTATTACCCTAGTTCTAGCTTCTATTACCACGATTACTTTGAACTTTGATCTATTATTTAGGTGAGGTTAGCAACACCATCTAATTAATAGATTGTGCTTTTTTAAATCTACCCAATTTCATCCAATAATGCTGCTTTTTTAAATCTACCCAATTTCATCCAATAATGCTAATGTGACTGAAATTAGATTTATTTTTTATGAATAAAATCAAAGTGAGTCTATTTTTGTAAATACATATGAAAATATGTTTATTTCAAAAATCCCCCCTTTTAGATATATAACTTGGAATTTTTGGAGGTTAGCTAAAGCCAGGGATGATGTTGATAATTGATGCACATATAGTACGACTACAGTACAACAATGTTAGTAGTGGGACCCATTTGTAGGCCTGGCTACCTGCGGGCATTATTACCATAAGGGCAACCCTAGCCACACACTGCCTATTTGAATAGCGATCACAATACCTACACTCGTAGCCTTTTTCTTTTTTTCACTCTGGAGTTTACTCCCGGAATAAAAAGTGACAAACCATTCCCTACTGTTCCATATCGTCTATACTATCCTCCACTTTCATCTTCATCCTGATAATCTTCTTCATCTCCTGTTCATCTAAAAATGGATCTGGTCACTCCTCAAGAACACCTGTGCTATGTTCGATGCGCCTACTGCAGCACAGTTCTTGCGGTATTTAATGTCTTGTTTATTGGTGAAATATTGGATGATGTTCACACTTAGTTTTATGTGTATTACAGTTTATGGCTTTTGTAGACTCGTACATGACTAAGATCATAAGCCATCTTTATTAGTTAAGAGGAAAAACAAGTACGTGAGCATGTTATTTCAAAACTACTGGATCTTTGGATGAAATGTAGTAGTGAAGAGAGTTTTTAAAAAAAAAAAACTTGTTTCTTATTTTCTTCTCTCTCGATCTAGGTTTCGCATTAAGCATTCTATATAGGGGATCTCTGTCTAGTGTACTTTTTTTAGTTCCCTTCGAGGGAAAATTAATTTATACAATTTTTAAATTAAACTAGCTAGCTAGCCGTCTTCATAATTATTAAGTTGGGTTTTTCTCTACTTAAATATTCTATACTTATATAATTAATCAATATGGTGAATTAAATTTGTGAGTGCGGGTGGGAGTTCCTATACTTGTATAATCAATACGGTGAACTAAATTTGTGAGCGCAGGTGGGAGTTCCGTGCAAGAGGTTGATGGACACTGTGACTGTGAAATGTGGGCACTGCAACTCGCTCTCTTACCTCAACCCTAGACCAGCTGGACTTGTTCCATCACTGAATTCCTCCGACCATCACAACACTGGTTTTCAGGTCCATTTTTCCTTTTAATTTAAATGTATATTGAACATATCAAAATCTCTGCTACAACATGCTTGAAATGTGTTTTCAAATGTACGTAATTTATAATATTTTTCTTCAATTTTCTGGGCTATATATAACAAGGGCCAAGTCGAAACCTAGCTATATCTAGCAAATTTGTATACTGTGTTTTTGACTAAATTAGTTATGCTTTTCTTTAAAATCTGGGACTAGGGTCCTTGCAATGACTATAGGAAGGGTCATCCGCTAGTCCCATCTTCATCAACGTCATCTGAAGACACAAGCCCTAAAGCACCTTTCGTCGTGAAGCGTAAGAATACGCTCTTCTTCATGGATTATGCTTTTCTAAAGGTTAAGTGTAGCATGTACTGTTAAGTTCATTTTGTTTTTAGGGATTTTGTTTGGTCTTGTTCTACAGCTCCAGAGAAGAAGCACCGTCTTCCATCAGCCTATAATCGCTTCATGAAGTAAGAAATTTCTGTTTACATTGTTTAAAAGATTTTTGATTAACGCAACATGATATCTAGACTGATCCTTCCACTTTTGTGAACGCCCGAGTGCTTTAACAGCCCTAAGTCGTCAGAGATACGTATTAATATGAAAACAGTTTTATCCCCTAAATTAAATGGTTTAATTTAGCTGGTTAAAAGTGGCTAAATTACCAGATTGGTATTTTTTATTAACTCACTTTATCACTTTGATATTTTTTATTACTCCGACATGGTTTTGATATTTTTGCTTAACTCGATGGTCAGATAGGTCCAAAACATCGGTCGCCGAGCAAAAAAATTTAGTCCCTCTAATCTTCACTATTTTGATACTAGTCCCTCCATTATCTCTTTAACCGCCTAAACTTCCTCTTTTGCACTTTCAACCCTTTCCTTTGACTCCGCTACCAACCCCCACCCTCCGACTCCGCCGCGGGCCCTTTTAGACCTGAGCCTCTACTTCTCCCTCCTACAGTAAGCCCTATGATCCTGCCAATGATTCCAACACCACAATCACAGCTCATGGATTCTACTTGACTTCCTCCACCATTCTCTATGGCTAGATATCAAATTCGTAAAATAAAAAAGATTAAAGAGTTAAAAGAAATTTATTAAATAATCTAGGAAAGTTAAAAGGAATTTAGCCTACAATTTTAATGATTTGGAGGACTAATATCAAAATAGTTAAGATTTGAGGAACTAATTCTAATTTTTTTTGGCTAGTGCCAACTTTTTTGATCTGTTTGAACACTGGGCCAAGAAAAAAAAACTAAAATGATGCCGGAGTAATAAAACATACCAAAGTGATAAAGTGGGTCAATTAAAAATATCAATCTGATAATTTAGCCTTTTAAAAACTAATCAGTCACTTCGAGCTATAATTTGCTCAAAGACCAAGAAAGAAATGGTTCTTACTTAAATAATAGCACATTGGCACGATGCGATGAACGTGAAAATTATTTTAATTATATGATTAATCTTACATTTTTTTATAATAGTTTAATGATGATTTAACTTATACAATTTTGTTTTGGAGCTCAACATAGAAAACGTATCTTAAATTGCTATTTAACAATTAAATCCATCCTTTAACACAATGATATTGAGTAGTTTTCAAATTGAGGATAATATATTTAGAGTAAGTGATTAAGGTGAAAAAAAATGAGAATGTATATATCTAACTATACTACTATATGAACAACATAGTAGAGGTAATCAAAAAGTTGATGAGTGGTGGGCATATTCTCATTTTGTACTATAGTTGAAAGCGCAGAAAAGTAATTTAACAAGAGACATTTTCCTTTTATTCCCCATTTTTATTTTCTAGAATATTCCATATATCATATGGACATTTTATCTTTCTTTTTATTCTCTTTCTTTTTTAGTTTTTTAGAGTGTTCTATTCCACACTCCATGAACAAAGGATATGACCCCTATAATTACATATCTATTATATTTTAGATTCTAAAAGGAATATAACTTAAATTTATAAGTTCCTTTTAGAAAAAAAATATGTATAGCAAAAAGAAAGGCCAATGAATATCAAATATCTATTATATTTTAGATACTAAAAGGAATATAACTTAAATTTATAAGTTCCTTTAAGGAAAAAATATGTATAGCAAAAAGAAAGGCCAAAAA
>NC_033800.1:93422452-93496252 GCF_001876935.1 Asparagus officinalis
TATAAGTTTTGTGCATTACACACTGCATTTTATTTTGGACAAAAGAATAAAACATATACAAACAATAGTAATAGATGCTAAAAACCTTATCTTTCTATATAACATAAAGAAATAGTTTCCTTTGGCTTAAGATATCACGTTTCTAGTCGAATCTACAATGCATTTTTTAGATAAACAAATTTATTTTAAAAAGATTTGCTCCTCTTGCACGTGCATATGCACGTGTGATAAATTATGTGTGTATTGTCATTTGATGATTTAGAATGTCCTAGAATTAGAAAGGATAAGACACAAGATAGAAGTAAGTGTTTATCTTAGAAAACAACAATTTTAATTATGTGAGTTCCCATTCTCATGTCATTATTTTGAATCTTCTAGAAATAAGAAAGGAAAGAAAGAAAAGGGGAAAAAATATCTCCCTTTTAAACTTACCATTTTACCCTGCAATTACAATATAAATGAGAAAAATGTCCACCACTCATCCAACTTCACTACCCTTAATATATTCGTCATATAGTAGTAAGATACGCATGATGAATTCTATTGGAGAATGTATGAATCAACCCATAGCTTTTTTGTGAAAATTTTGTAAAACATTGGATGGATTCTTCAACTTGACAAATTTGTAGTTTGGAAGAAGCCAGAGTTGTGATTAGTGAGTCTCAGAACTAGAGCAAGCCGAAACAGGTAAAAATGAAGAACGCAACTTCACTTCCACGTAAATTCAACGAAATATACATTTTCCCCCTTTTCCTATGTCTAAATATCAGCTGATGGCAGATAGTCTAGGTATTCTTTTTTTCATTTTTTTTTCTTTTTCCTTTTTTTGGTCAGTGAACAATATATTTTCATTACCAAGTGAAAAGATAGATGCATGTTTATAGCAAAATGTATTTCTTGCGGATACAAATCCCTCAAAACAAATCAAAATTGACACTAAAATGACTCCCCATATACTACATACAACCTGTTAACATATTAACACAATGAGTCCACCTAAGCCTGCATAGCAGCTGGAATTTTCACATGAAGAACTCCAGTTAAGATCTGGGTCTTGATAAGCTTCACAACTACATTTATACTCCTCCTATTCAATCCATGAGCTCTTCTATTACGCTCTATTCAAATGCCACACACAGCTGCTACCAATATAGCTTTCTTTACATTTTTCGTAAGCTCTTACCTCTCAAGTTGACAGTATACCAATGGAACATAATATTCTAATCACAGCTCCTAAATTTGAAACTCACCCATTGCATGATAGCATTTCACACATCACAAGAAAATGCATACTAGAAAAATAGATGATTATGATCCTCCCTTGCAGTTCCACATAGCACACACATACTATCAATAGTTAGATCAAATCTGCAAAACCTCACTTTAATGACTGAGTCTTTGTTGAGCAGCCACCCATAGAATGAATGCATGCTTTGTGTAGAAATGTAATTAGAGAGAGGTGATTAGCCCTCTTCTATTAGGGTATTATTAATAGGTTGAGACTTAAAAAGAGTTTGTCCCTAACATTTGTGGGACCAAACAACATAATACTCTCAACACTTTCCTCAAGCTGAGCGTATATATCATATATGTCTAGCTTGTCACGGATAAAATTCAATCATGTTCTCATAAGAATATCTGCAAGCTGATGCTTTGATGGTATGTGCTTGGATATGATAATTTCCTTCTCCATCTTCTCACAAAAACAAATAAGAATGGATCTCTACATGTTTTGTATTCTCATGGAATACTCCATTCTCAGCTATGTAAATGGTAGTTAACTCCATACAAGCTCATGACACACTCAAGAGGAAGACCAATATATGTCAATATATCTCTAACCCAAAGCGGCTCACAACTTAGATTTAACATGGTTTGATACTCGAACACAGTTGTAAAATGAGAGACTAGACTCTACTCTTTACTTCTTCAAGAAACAAGATTTCATTAAAGAAATACACAATACCCAATGGTCAATTGTCTGTTTGGTGGAGATCCAGCCTAATCTGCATTCGAGAATCCTACAACTCTTGTGTGTCCACTATCAGAACAGAGAATTCTCTTGCCTAGAATTTTCTTAAGCACATAAGAATCCTTTTCATAGCCTCCATATGGGATATCCTGGGTGCCAAGAGAAACTGACTAACTACATAGACAAAAAATGCAATAGTTGGTCTAGTATTTGTCACATAGTTTAGTTTTCTTACATGTCGTCTATATTTCTCAACATCTTCTAATTACTCTTCCTGATCTAGTAATAGTTTGATCTTGTCATCCATCAGTCAGTCAATGCCCTTATATTCTGACATCCTGGCGCCTAATAACATATCAAGCACATATTTTCTCTGAGATAAGAGAATTCTATTCTTTGATCTAGAGAGAATTCTATTCTTTGATCTAGCCACCTCGATACCTTGAAAATATTTCAAGGATCCAAGATCCTGGTCTGAAACTGCTATTGTATATACCCTTCAAATGACATATGCCATGTGCATCATCTCTAGTAATCACAATGTCATCAACATATACTATGAGAAGTATTCGTTTGCATCATAGAGTCTCCAAAAGATTAAATGATCTTTTTGAACTTGCTGAAGACCTAACTTCTAAAGTGCTGCTGCAAATCATTTGAACTAGACCCTCGGGGATTGTTTCAAGCCATAAAGGGATTTCTTCAACCTGCAGATCTTCCTATACTTTTCCTAAGCAACAAATCCTTGTGGTTGCTCCATGAAAACCACCTCTTCAAGAATTTTATTAAGGAATGCGTTCTTAATGTTGGATTTATATAAAAAAAAGATCAAATAATTCATTACATGAAACGAAACTGCTAATGTTTAGTTGATGTAGTGGCTAATGATAGCAAGCGCAAAAGAAATATGAATGCAGATATAAGTCATTTTTTACTATAGGAGAGAATGTGTCAACATAATCCAACCCACATATCTGTCAATATACCTTCACAAGTAGTTGAGCTTTGAGACAAGTTAGAGAGCCATTGGGATTCACCTTGACTATATAAACTCACTTGAAACCAACAACTTTCTTCCCGAGTGGTAAAGGAACAAGATCTCAAGTCTCATTTTCCTCTAATGTTGTCATCTCCTCTTGCAATGATGCCATCCAATGTAGGATAAATAGGACATCTGACACATTCTTAGGAACCAAGTGAGGTTTTAGAGAAAATATAAAAGAATGATATGACGGAGATAATGAAGAGTAAGCGACATATTGTGCAATAAAATACCTAGAACAAGATCATTTACCCTTTCGGAGTGCAGCGGGAAGATCACCAGTAGGTTTAGCTCTCGGCTGTATGGCAACATTTTTACTAACTTGCAAGTCAGGCCCTTGTTTTGATGTAGACTCTAGCTCAGGTGTCAGAGTAGGATGTCTTGTATAAGCCCAGATTGTTTCAACAAACTTAGGTGGTGGATCAACTTGTGCATCAGGCTCTAAAGTGCATTCACAATAGTTTTCTAAACAATGAGGAAGTCATAATCATCATGAGTGGCTAAGGGTGTATCAAAGGCAACATGTCCTGATTTGTGGTTAAGGGTGTATCAAAGGCAACATGTCCTGATTTGTTTACAAAGAAGGTAATATTGGTTGAAATGATGTAACAATCCAAAGAAAGTAGATGACACATGTACCCATTTTGAGTTCTAGAATATACAAGAAAGATGACCTTAATAGACATCAAAACTAATTTCGTCTTTTGAGGACTGTGGTTGTTGTTCGCGGGAAAAATTGCTTTCTTTACTGATTCCATTGATTCCTTTGTTAACAGTTTATCGGTTACAATCTTCTCTATTTTGTAGCATTTTAGAAGTCTATCAAGCAAAAGCCCACAAATGAATGCTATGAAGCAAGACCAAAAATCCTCCTACACATCATGCTCAAGAAGAAGCCACAAAGGCCCAAAGCCCATCAAGAAAAATGGTTACACCAAAGGAATGAAATGAACTTGGATGCAAAAAGTTATAATGAATGGACTTGGATGCAAAGATTACATAAGATCCGGTTATAATAAAATCAAAAGAAAATAAAAATTACAACTTTCCTTATTTGTCGAACGAATCGCGAGCTTCTGTTTTGCGGTCACTCGCTTTTGTGGGTTCTTCGCCTGCGCCGGGGTTAATCCATGGACCACCGCGCGATCTAGATTCGGTCAGATCTACACGGTATAGCGGGTGTTATCTCACGAGAGAAATAACAGCCGAGGAGATTATTTCACCAAGGAAATAATAGCCCGTAGTTATCGAAATCGACCAAGGGAAATCGAGACTCTTCTCGGGATCAAAGGCCAAGCTTTGATCCGGAGGGAAACCGTGTAGATCTCAGATCTGATCTCTCTCGAACTCCTGTCTTATTTGGTGTGGATGATCGCCAAGAACCAGATCTGGAAGTTGAGTCTTCAAAGCTCCGAAAGTTCAAGTCCAAATCTCAATCCGGCAGAGTTTCGGCTCTAAAATTCCAACCCCTCCAAATGAGCCCCCCCTTAGCCTATTTATAGGTGCTCAAACCTGTGCTCAGCAGAGCTTCGCCGTCAAAAATTCCAACCCTTCAAAATGAGCCACCTCTAGCCTATTTATAGGCACTCTTCACTGTGCCCTGGCACAGGTGGCCGAGGCACCGAGCCACCAGGTGGTGGCTCGGCGGGGGAGCCACTCCTAGGTGGCTTGGCTTTGGCCGAGCCACCTGGGAGTGGTTTGGTTTTGACCGAGCCCTCCAGGTGTTTGTCGTTTTGTCCGTTGTCCGGTTTCGCGGTTTATCCAAGTTTTACTTTTGATCTGAACTCTGATTTGGAACTCCGGATCTCGATTTGGCAGTAAATCCTCCTTGGTGTTTGAGTTCGAATCCGTTCTATGGTTGGATGACTCGTTGACTCCCCGAACCGTTGGCTTGATTCCGCACGCGAACGGATGCATTCCGTTGCTTGCGTGCGATTCGTTAACCTCGTCGCCTCGTTAATCCGCTTCGTTGCGTGTCACTTGGCTTCGGCGTTGTAGACTGACGCTCGTGTTTAGATACGTCACTCGATGGTTCGTTGGTTTGTCGAATCATCGTGCTAAGCTGTGTTCATGGACCTATAGGCAGTTTTATGCGCCTACAGATACCCCCTCCAAAGTATTTCAGCCTCGTTCTTTTATAGAAGAGTCTGGAATACTTTGGATATAATTATCCCAACCTTTAGTCGGTGTAACAGGACTTTGGAATGACTTCTATTCTTGATTCCTTCAATCCTTCAGGCTATTCGGTGCTTCGTCGAATGTCCGTAAGGTTTCCGGTGCTGCATTTATTGTCTGACCGTTGTTGGAATTTAAAACTTGAAGTCGATTCCTGATTTTCTGATCTTTAGCTCGTGCTTGTTGGTTCAACATAGAACTGACCATCGATTGTTGGCTCTGAGTTCTCATTTGCGACGCGTTGTCCGGCGTAGTGTTGTTGAGTTATCCTTAAGAATATTTTTAGAAAAATACTCTCCAGAAACTTCTCAATACTTTATTGGAGTATTAAGAAGCAGTTTATACTGTATACCTTATTAGAGTATTAAGGAGCAGTTTATACTCGTATACTTTTCGGAGTATTAAG
Organism: Asparagus officinalis; assembly: GCF_001876935.1. Lineage (NCBI taxonomy): Eukaryota > Viridiplantae > Streptophyta > Magnoliopsida > Asparagales > Asparagaceae > Asparagus > Asparagus officinalis. The sequence goes on from NC_033800.1 coordinate 93,428,048, forward strand.
AAGCAGTTTATACCCGTATACTTTTCGGAGTATTGATTCTTTCATTGCAACGCATTGATAGATGTTAACCTAGGGTTACGCGTTGACCCTAGGGTTTTGAACGTCGTACGTTGACTTTTTGATCGCAACGCGTTGATTGGCATTGACCCAGGGTTACGCGTTGTCCGGCGTTGACCTTAGGGTTTTGAGCGTCGTACGTTGACTTTTTGATCGCAATGCGTTGACTGCGTTGACCTAGGGTTACGCGTTGACCGGCGTTGACCTTAGGGTTTTGAACGTCGTACGTTGACTTTTTCGTTGACCGGCGTTGACCTTAGGGTTTTGAACGTCGTACGTTGACTTTTTTATCGCAACGCGTTGACTGCCGTTGACCTAGGGTTACGCGTTGACCGGTGTTGACCTTAGGGTTTTGAACGTCGTACGTTGCCTTTTTGATCGCAACGCGTTGACTGGCGTTGACCTAAGGTTACGCGTTGTCCGGCGTTGACCCTGGGGTTTTGACCGTCGTACGTTGATTTTTTTGTTAGGCGTTGACTTTAGGATTTTTGGCTAACCCCCAGCCTTCAACGGATTTGATTAGCCTTTACCGACTACCGTTTGATTCGGGCTAGCATGCGGATTGTCTAAATCCGTTCCGCATGTGACGTTGTGCTAAGAGAGTGAATTCTCTTAGACTTGGCGCTACGATTTTGAATACGTAGACTTCGCCATTGTTACGGGAATAGGCTACCCGGTAACGTGTATTAGATGCTGACTTATCCCTACTTAGGCTTCGGGATAAAATACCCCAGAATCGAACTCTGATGTCTTCTTCTACGGAAAAAGACTAAACCGGCGACGCGTGTTAGGCGTTGGCATATCCTTTCTTAGGATTCAGGATGAAATTATCCACACGTGTAAGGCATGCATTTTGGTGTTATTAATAACAACCTGCCAAAATGTTGAATATATGAACGGGTGTTCTTTTTAACGGTGAAGAACTAACCGGCAGCACGGGTTAAGCGCAGACTTATCCTTGCTTAGGTTTCAGGATAAAATACCCCAGAATCGAACTCTGGTGTCTTTTTCTACGGAAAAAGACTAAACCGGCAGCGTGTTAGGCGTAGACTTATCCCTGCTTAGGATTCGGAATAAACTTTCTAGATTGGAATTCTGGTGTCTTCTTCAATCGGTGAAAGACTAAACCGGCAACGCGTATTAGGCGTTGACTTATCCCTACTTAGGATTCGTGATAAAATTCCCTGAACCTGTGAGGCACAGATTTTGGGAGTTGAAAAAGGTGGTGTCTTCTCTTGGGGCAAAGACGGACCCAAAATGGGAGAGGAAGAATTTTATATTCTATCTCCCGACACTGAAGAAGAAGAATTTTATATTCTATCTTCAGCTGGAAAGGAGACTCGAGGTGGGATCTCCACCCCCAGAATCTGGAAAGGTGAAACCAAGAGTGGGATCTCCACTCTGAGATCCTAACTGTCGGAAGGTTTGATTACCGAACCAAAGATGAATTTCTCGTTTATCGAGAGTGAATTGTGGTTTTGGTCCTAATTGTAGGAAGGTTTGACCAAGCAGGAGTTTGAGATGACCCTAACTGTAGGAAGGTTTGCTCACTCGATTTGAAAGTGGACCTCTCGTTCATTGGAGGAATCGAGTGGGGATTTTGATTGTGGCCCTAACTGTAGGAAGTTTTGACCAAGAAAGCAAAGGGAGTGGAATACAGGTAGCAGTAGAAATACGGGTTTGTACTGGCCACTCGATGAAGGGTTTTGACGTTAAGTAATCAGGACTTAACACGTCAAGCTTTGAAAATTACCATAAATTGGCAGACAGAAAATTTAGTGGACCCACCGTCAATTGACTTGATCAGTGGGGGATTTTTGTGAGGAAAGATTAATCTGTCAAAAGGATCGAATCTCGTCTCAACAAGATAACTCATGAGAATTAGTGAATTTGATAACAATAATGGAAAACATTCCGACATTTAGAGTTTAAATGTGGATGTTTTACTTATCACTTTTATAGTGATTGGGTTATCCCTAAGAATATCACCCGTGGTATTCTTTCGGGAACTTCCCGATACATGAATAATCCACCCCCAGCTTCCCTTGTGGAACTGGGTCCGACATTATACTTAGTTACATGACTGGGTTATCCTTAAGAATATTACATATAAAAAAAAATTCTCCAGGAACTTCTCATGAAAGAAATGAAACAGTTTAGACTCATATACATGTTGGAGTATCAGGGAGCAGTTTAACCTCTTATACCGGTCGGAGGATTGAGAAGCAGTTTATACTCGTATACTCTTCGGAGTCTTACCGTTCTCATTTGGCTTATCTCAGCGTTATGACGTCGGCTTCAACCAAGGTTTGGATGCTATTCTTGAGAGCGAAGCAATCCTTGGTGGGATGAACGACCCTCCTGTAGTATGCACAGTACTTTGGGTCCGTAGTGTTGTCAGCTTCCTCCTGATTTGTGATAGGTAGTAGCTTGATCTTGTTGCCTCCAAGGAGGGATTCGAAGATGGTTGGAATGTCTTCGTCCTTGAAGGAATACTCTTTTTTGAGTCTCGGGTCCGAAGTCTTTTGCTGCCTTCGGGATTGCTGTTGTGACGTTCGATTAGCACCAACAACAGCTGCATGTGCCTTGCCCTTACCACGATAGGCGAAGTTTGAGTTCAGAGGATTAGCCGTCGGTAGGTTCCTCTCGGCCTTCTTCCTTCGGAGGAAGCGTTCGGCTTGTTCACCGCGCACCTTCAAGTCTTTCCAAGTGTTAGACGGTACCGTTCCCATTGCCTCCAACACGTCCAATGCGAGGTTGTTGTGGCAAATCTGGAGAATAAACTCCTCAGTGATCGGGTCCCGACAGTTCATCGCCTTGTTCCGGAACCTCTTGACGAATGTGTCGACCAGCTCCCCTTCCTTCTGTTTCTCGTCGAGCAACGTTCCGATAGATATTTCGGTGTCGTCGTCAAAGAAGTTAGCGAGGAACTTAGTCTTCATGTCGTCCCAGCTGTTCACGCTTCCTGGCTTGAGGAGACGATACCAATCGAAGGCGGCTCCACGAAGAGTGCCAACGAAGGACCGTACCATCAGAGGCTCATTACCAGAGATAACACCCAGGTGCGATTTGAAGTAAATCAAATGCTGAGTGGGTGAACCTTTCCCATCAAACGGCGTGAAGTTAATTAGACTGAACTTCGCCGGATACGAGATTGATTCCCATTCTCAGGGGTATGGACAAGGGATGCCCGTCTTCTTCATCTCTTGAGCGGAAATCAATGTATTGATTTTGCTCTCGAGGTTTTTAATCTTTAGACTTTTATCTGTGTTTTCGTTGGCATTCTCGTTACCACCCCCTGCATTGATGGGAGGATTATTAGCATTATGAGTTTCATTCGCACCTGTGTCCTCATCTTCCAGATCAACCTGGTTACGACGACTTGGCTCGCCTTGCTGGTTTGTCAGCGCTCGGATTTGTTGGTCATGCATTTCTCTCATATTCTGCATGACCATCTGCATTTCGAGCTTGAAGCTCTCTTGTTGCTTAGCCATGGCTTCTTCGAGCATCTTGGCTACTTGTTCCGCGCTTATCATCAGTGACTCGCGGGGTTGTCCCTCGCTAGATACTGTATTGTCTGATGCGACAACAGAGTAGGAATCCGATTCTTCATCTTCTGACGGTAATCTTGTCCGAACCCTACCATAAGTTCCTCGTATGATGGCTCCGGACTGCAGGCGGGTCATCCGTCAGGGTACTTCCGGAATTGACTCAGGATTATCCTGTGTCGAAGTCCCTTTGCTGGTCATATTAGTGGTGACCCTCGGAAATTCTCCATCTTCGATTACCCTTCTTCTTTGTCGGAAACGCCTAGACCTTGGTCTTGGCGTTTCGGTATTGAGCCTTTCGAAAACCGAAACTCTTTCGGGGACCGTCTTGATGCAGTTGCACTCAGACAATACTGCCCGAATGAGTTTGGAACAGGGGCATTGAGTTTCTAGCCCTCGGGGACTCCTCTTCCTGGTTTTACTCGTACCCCCAGCACGATAGTACAACTCGTCTGCTTGAAGATCGGAGTAACCTATCGTGTGTTGGCACAACTTCTCAGGTATAATGCTATCGTCATCAGACAATAATGTTTCCTTCTGAGGACGAACTGCCTTCTTTGGGCTCTCAAGAGTCACGCGTCTCGAGACATGCCTTTTCGGGCGTGAATTCTCAGCGTACTCTTAGACTTTGATGCGCAAATTATTGCGCGCAGCTGGCTTGAACTCCTTGTCATGTTGAAGGTGGCGGCGACCCCCAGCATGTTGAGTCGTTCGGGGCTTCTTCATCGGGCCCAAATGTTCTTGGACTGGAGCTTTGCCTCTCTCGTCGGGAATTGGACCGAGGCGCTCCAAGACTAACCTTCTCCTTCGGGATGATTCCGCGGGATCTCTCGGAGAAACTATTGGAATTACCGGCGACTTCGGTCGGCTCGTCGGAGGTTGAACCTGCTTCGAAGGCTGCACTGATTGTGCCTTAGTCTGAATCACCGCTTCAGACTTCGGCCTCCAAACTTGACGGGTTGGTGGCGGCTTCTTGGCCACTTCCTTCTGTAGCCTTCTACGGGCCTCTCGGACTTGAGCCTGTGCCTGTGCTGACATTGCGCGGCGCTTGCAAATGCGCTCCTCCAGTGTTGAACGGTTCCGTTTGACACAGACCCATTCGTTCGTTGGCGGCTTGGAGGAGTCGCCATTCATCGGTCGTTGAGGCTGTTTGCCTCTCCTGTTCTTCAGATCCGCGTTGTAGCGGATTCCGTCGGTAGACTCCATCGCTTTGGCGAATTCTTTGGCTAAGCGTTGGCATCGCCTTTGGCGGGCTCTCTTTGAGAGAGTCACCGCTCCTTTGGTGACGGAGGAATTGGTTGGAACCAGCTTGATCTGGTTGGAGGTTGGTGGAGCCTCACCCGACGCAGCTTTGGCGTCAATTGGGGTGAGATCGTCGTTGGTAGCTTCAACTTCTTCATACCAACGTACTTTTCTCCTGGAGGAGAACTTCTTGGACTTGCGAGGGGAGATCGATCCGGACGAGGATGATAGATACTCCTCGAACTTCTGTTGGTCGAATTCATACTCGACCTCCTCTTCGATCGGGATTGAGATCCGCGACTGCGACGCGACGATCTCGGCAGCGAGATCGGTGGCTCCCACTGTGGTCGCCAGATTATTCACGAGAAAAATTGCTTTCTTTACTGATTCCATTGATTCATTTGTTAACAATTTATCGGTTACAAAGATCCCGTCTTTTTATAAGATCCGGTTACAATAAAATCAAAAGAAAATGAAAATTACAACTTTCCTTATTTGTCGAACGAATCGCGAGCTCCTGTTTTGCGGTCACTCGCTTTTGTGGGTTCTTCGCCTGCGCTGGGGTTAATCCGTGGACCACCGCGCGATCTAGATCCGGTCGGATCTACACGGTATAGCAGGTGTTATCTCACGAAGGAAATAACAGCTGAGGGGATTATTTCACCAAGGAAATAATAGCCCGTAGTTATCGAAATCGACCAAGCGAAATCGAGACTCTTCTCGGGATCAAAGGCCAAGCTTTGATCCGGAGGGAAACCGTGTAGATCTCAGATCTGATCTCTCTCGAACTCCTGCCTTATTTGGCGTGGATGATCGTCAAGAACCAGATCTGGAAGTTGAGTCTTCAAAGCTCCGAAAGTTCAAGTCCAAATCTCAATCCGGCAGAGTTTCGGCTCTAAAATTCCACGAGCCACCTGGTGGCTCGGTTTTGGCCGAGCCACCAGGTGGTGGCTCGGCCACCGAGCCACTCCTAGGTGGCTCGGCTTTGGCCGAGCCACCTGGGAGTGGTTCGGTTTTGACCGAGCCCTCCAGGTGTTTGTCGTTTTGTCCGTTGTACGGTTTCACGGTTTATCTAAATTTTACTTTTGATCTGAACTCTGATTTGGAAGTCCGGATCTCGATTTGACAGTAAATCCGCCTTGGTGTTTGAGTTCGAATCTGTTCTATGGTTGGATGACTCGTTGAATCCCCGAACCGTTGGCTTGATTTCGCACGCGAACGGATGCATTCCGTTGCTTGCGTGCGATTCGTTAACCTCGTCGCCTCGTTAATCCGCTTCGTTGCGTGTCACTTGGCTTTGGCGTTGTGGACTGACGCTCGTGTTTAGATACGTCACTCGATGGTTCGTTGGTTTGTCGAATCATCGTGCTGAGCTATGTTCAGGGACCTATAGGCAGTTTTATACGCCTACAGTTGTGAAGAAAACTTAGTGATGGTAAATAAAATGCTTCAATGTCTTGATATAAAAGGAAAACAAGAGTTTTGTTGTCTAAAACATATAAGGGCAATCATTTGATGAGATAACAAACAGATAAAATAGCATCCCTCTAGAAATATTTTGGAACTTCATGATGAAATAACAAGGTATCAGAACTCTCTAGCAAATGTTTATCTTATGCTTAGCCATCCTATTATTTTGGGGTGTGTGAACACAAGATGACTAGTGTAAAATCCTATTTTCCTCCAAATATTTTGTGAAAGTATTATCAAAATATTCCTTACTGTTATCTATTCTTAATGTCTTAATGGTTTAATGAAATAAATTTTCAGCTTTAGCACAAAAATCGTTTAAAATAGAGAATACTTTAGAACAATTTTGCAACAAGTAAATCCAAGTTATGTGAAAAAATCATCCACAAACTCAAACAAATTTTCACTAACTTTTGATAAAATAGAACAAGAAACCCATACATCTTAATGCACTAACACAAACAAGTTACAAACCCTCTTATTTACATTACTAGGGTAAGACACCCGCTGGTGCTTCCCTAGTTGACTTGACTCAAGATCTAGAGACTTGATATGATACAAACCAGAACTAGAGTTTTGAGAACTAAAGTGGAGGATGACCAAAGCAACCATGCTCCTCAAAGGCTGATGTAGACCTGGTACCATGCAGTTTAGTGGTTTAGTAATGCTACTAACAAATAAGAGATTAAAAAGAAAGTGAGGAAGGTATAACATAGATGAAAGTGACGTAGTACTAGTGTTGGTAGATCCATCTCCTGTTATAAGTGTAGTGGAACCATCAACTAATACTACTGAAGGAAATAAACGGGTAGGTGTGTAGAATGATAATATACCTTATTTCTCAATCATATGATTTGTCACCCCTGAATCTATTACCCAAGTATGAGACAATGACGATGTAAGATAAGCAATGAGTTTACTTGACTGAGAAAGTGTGGCTGTAGCAAGTGAAAACCAAGTCTTATAAAATTGTTAAAATAACTAAAACTACTCAAGCTGACGCTAGATCTCATCATCTAAAGGACTCTCCTATGTGGCCTCATATGCGTTCTGAGGCTGTTTTCCCTATAGCTGAGACTAACCAAACTTCATATGACCCTTCTCTTTGTAGTAGTGGTAGTGAACAGAGGAACTATGTTTTGTGACTCCTCATCCTCCTCATGTTCCAATATGTCCTCCATACCTTCACCATAACTGGTCAATTCTTTTGTTGTGTGTGACAAGAGCAAATATATGTGTAGACTCAGCAACATTGCTTGCTGATGCATCCAAACAGTTGATCTCAAGAAAAGAAAGTCTTTGCTAACAGGTTTGCAGCAGAGCTTCTAATGACTTGTGGTCATGCCGAATTATTGGACTGTGGGAGAATACCAAGCAAATTATATGCTATTAGTTGATCCTACTGGTTTTGCATCTTTTGTGATCTCCATTGATGGGAAAAATCTATCTAAACTCTTCTGCAAGGTGATTAAAATAACCGTGACGCTACTTAAAAGTCTAAGTCTTCTCATCCATCTTTCTCTTAAACAACTCCTAAATGACATCATACGCCCAATTGGTGTACAACTACTCCAAAAACTTCTACACCTATTTCATTGTATTACAGTGAGTACATAGTTAGAGGACTTGCGGCTACGTGCTATTTTAAATCTGAGGAAGAAGACTAGTGTCATCCTGTGTCTAGGAGGCATACACTAGCATGGGAGGATCATCAATAAGAGGATGAGCCATCTCTAGGCCTAAAACATAGACTCAAACTAGTTGATTAGATCGATTCAGCTTCTGTTCAGTGATTTTGCTAGAAGACACATTTGTGTGGGTCTTTGTTGCAATATGTCCTTCCACCTTAGCCATTGAATTATTCTAAATCCATCAATACAGTGAGAAGGATCACCAACAAAGTAAACAAACTCGTAGGAAACGATCAACTCCTAACAACCAAGTAGTCCTAACAATCAAACAATAAAAAAACAATAAAAAAACAATCAACTCCCACTAACCATGTAAGTCTTAACAATGAAACAATCTTCAAATAAATCTAAGCAACTAATTCATCTCCAGCAAACAAACAAAATAACAATTAAACCACTGCTAGGAAATTAGCATAGAAGGAACATTTTTTTAATATAATGCTGGCTGTTAAGGTTTCTTTTTTTGGTAACCTAGGGCTTGCAACTTTTATTTAGAACTAAAATAGGAAATTGGTTGGAAAGTTTGTCTCTGTCAAAAGGGGGCGGTCTGAAGGGTGTACGTTAGCAGGCGATTTCTGACGCTAACGTGCACTTCCGCCAAGATTTGAATGAGGACGAAGAAGAAGAGTGGAGAGAAGAGAGCTACTAGCAATGAGATTCGTGATTCAATCTTTGCTTATCCTCCTATTTCCAATGTAACAGTAGGATTGAATGATGAGGAAGCTTCATCGAGCTCTGTTGTAGAGATGGAGAGCACAAGTCCTAAAGGTGCAAAAAGGAAGATGCTGATGAAGGAGATTATTGCTAAATCTAAGCCATTATCAGATCCACAGTCGCCTCCGTTGAGATCTAGCCTCCTGATCTCTCGACAACTAGGTAAATCTCCTACCTCTCCTCTTTGGGCTGATGAGGTTGAAGAAGATAGTTTAACAGAGAATGTTACTTTGGAAGATGATGGAAATGTAGATCTAGTTCGTAATGATAGATCTATGAATGAGGAAGCTGTGCTGAATAATTTAGACGCTATTGATGATTCCGATCTCTCATCCAAGGGAGAAGATGAAAATCTAGAGAAATCTCCTCAAAAATCTTATGCTAGTCTGTTTGCTGATATCAGGAAGTGTGGAAATGGCTTGAATCTAAATTTTATACCACCATCTCTAGATAATGCTGTTACATTTTCTATGGAGGAATGTTGTGAAGGAGAAGACTACTGGAAATTTGCTCTAATTGGTCATGTAATTGGGCTCAATGTTAGATTTAAATCTATGGAATCATATGTCAATAAAGTTTGGGGGGAAATCTCTATTCCTAAAGTTCATTTAATCAAACAGGGGGTATTCCTATTTGTATTTCAATCTGAAAAATATATGAGAGACATATTAGAAGCTGGTCCTTGGTTCTTTGGGGCTAAGCCTTTGGTTCTTAAGCCGTGGACAATAGATGCTGATATTGAAAAAATGCAGGATTATTGTTACCCTATGTGGATTCAACTCCCAAATCTAAGACTGAATCTATGGAGTCCTACTGGGATTAGCAAAGTAGCAAGTATCATAGGGAAGCCAATCACCACTGATAAACTCACAGCAACAGGCAAAGATTGTCATATGCTAGAGTTCTTCTAGAGGTTAAACTGCCTTTGAATTCCCCCCTTCCTGATCATCTTACTATTAAGGGACCTGATGGTGTGAGTTTTACTCAAAAAGTAATATATGAGCTGAAGCCAACGTGGTGTGATACTTGCAATGTTATTGGCCATATGACAGATCAGCGTCGAAAGCAAGTTGGTAAGAAAATATGGGTTCCTGTTGTTAAGGTTCCTGAAAATCCACAATTTCCTGTTGGTGCATGTGCACAGCAAAAATCTGCTGAAGTATTGAATGGAAAAGCTCCTGATATAGGAGGAAGTAACACATTTGTAGATAATAGAATGCAAACACCATCAGATAACTGTGCATCAAGTGATACTACTGGGAAATCTCCTGAAGCTGTAAGAGGGAGCAACACAACTCACATTATACAAGCAGTAAGGAGATACTACTGGGAAATCTCCTGAAGCTGTAAGAGGGAGCAACACAACTCACATTATACAAGCAGTAAGGAATGCAAATCAACTAGTCTCACCTGTTGTGAATGCTACTAGGTTTTCTAGTGTTAATAGAGAAAATTATGAAAGAAGAGCAACTTCAAAAGCAAATGAGGCAGGGGTGTCTTACTTTCAAGCTTCATATTTCTCTCCTTTGATATTTCAGGATCATGTTTTAGACCCCTCTAACATGGATAGGGGTGGATTTGGATTATAATGCATTTAGATATATGGAATGTTAGAAGATTTAATAAATCCTCTAAACATCAGATTGTAAAGCAATTTATCCATCAGTACAGGCTTCCTTTTTTAGGTCTTTTAGAAACAAAAGTGGGTATAAATAAGATGCAGTGGATTGCAAAAAAAGTGACAAAAAACTGGAGCTGGATTTCAAATGCTCATCATGCAAATAAAGCAAGGATTTGGATGCTTTGGGATAGTGATCTACTCTCTGTGCAATTAATCTCTTCCTCAAATCAATTTATAACTTGTGAAATTGAATCAAAAGATGGCAGGTTAGCATGTCTTATTTCAGTTGTATATGCATTTAATGACATGATTGGAAGGAAGGAGCTCTGACAAGATCTACTAGCTTTCAAACATTAAGTTAATGGACCATGGATTATTAGAGGTGACTTCAACACAGTTGTAAACAATGGTGAGAAAATTGGAGGTACACTTCTATCTGATTCTAATTTTGAAAATATTCAGAATTTCATATCTGCTTGCCAGCTTGTGCATATAAAAACTACAGGATGTTTTTTTACCTGGTGCAACAAACAACAATCTAATACAAGGATATGTAGTAGGCTTGATAGGGTTCTGATAAATGAAGATTGGATTAATCAGTTTACATCAAGTCAAGCTGAATATTTAGTGCCTAACTGTTCAGATCATTCGCCTACTTTAATCATAATAGGAGAGGAGGATTTTGGGTGGAAAAGGCCTTTCAAGTATTTTAAAATGTGGAATACTCATCCTGATTTTCTTCAAGAAGTTAAGAACACATGGGAGCAAGATATTAATGGCCATCAGATGTATAAGCTCCATGCAAAACTAAAGAAGCTCAAGCATGTTCTGAAGGATCTGAACAAAAGGAATTTTTTGAATATAAGTGAACAAGTGCTTAGGGCAAAAGAGGATCTTAATGTGATTCAACATCAATTGAACTCTGATCTCTTCAATCCTGAACTGATTTCAAGAGAAAAGGATTGTCTTGCAAAATATGTTAGATTGGTTAATTGTGAAACCTCCTTTTATAGGCAAAAAGCTAATATCAAATGGGGAATCCATGGAGACAAATGCACACAATACTTTCATTCAATTATGAAGGCTAAAAGACATCAAAATAGAGTTCTGTCCTTATACACTGAAGACGGGGGTCAGATTGACTGATATGAATGAAATTATTGCCGAATTCATTGGCTACTATGAAAAGTTATTGGGCACTACTGTACCTGTTGCAAAGCCTGATTATCAAGTTATTTCTAATGGTCCGATTCTTTCTACAAATCAAAGAGATAGCTTAAGCCTACCTGTTACAAGAGATGAGATTAAGCAAGCCATTTTTTCCATGTCCGATGATAAAGCTCCTGGTCCAGACGGGTATAGTGCCTCATTTTTCAAAGCAGCCTGGGACATAATTAATGAGGATCTTTTTCTTGCTGTTGAAGAGTTTTTCTATTCTGGTAAGATGCTTGGTGCATTGAACACTACATCAATCACTCTTGTGCCTAAGATACTCAATCCAAAGGCACCTTCTGATTTTAGGCCAATTTCCTGTTGCAACTGTGTCTACAAGGTAATCACTAAGATAATTGCTAATAGGATTCAAAAGGTGATGGGGGTTCTTATCAATGATGCACAAAGTGCATTTTTCAAAGGCAGAGCTATTTCTAACAATATCCTATTAGCTCATGAACTCATTAAACATTATGGTAGGAGACAGTCTTCACCAAGAGCTATTTTAAATATTGATATTAGGAAAGCTTTTGACACCATTAACTGAGAGTTCATTAAAGATATGTTGAAGGGTCTGGGATTTTCGGATATCATGATTGGTTGGGTAATGGACTGCATCACAACTCCAAAGTTCTCCTTATCAATAAATGGATCTCTTCATGGGTTCTTCAATGGTGCTAGAGGACTGAGGTAAGGGGATCCCCTCTCCCCGTATCTATTTGTCCTAGGTATGGAGTATCTTTCAAGAAAACTCAACTCTCTAAAAGATGATAGATTGTTTAAGCACCACCCTAAATGCTCCATGCTCAACATTACTCATCTGTTTTTTGCTGATGATCTCCTTTTATTTGGAAGGGCTGATATGGGTTCAATTGCAAAGCTATACTCATGTTTTCAAGAGTTCAACAGTGTTTTTGGGTTAGAAACAAATCCAAATAAATGCTCTGTGTATATAAGTGGTGTTGATGAAGATCTTAAAACTCAGATTTGCTCTTATTTGAATTTTTCTGAAGGTATATTACCTGTTAGATATCTGGGTATGCCTCTTGTTACAAAGAGGCTATATTGGCTGGATTGTTCCCCTCTTATTAGCAAGATATCTGAACAAATTCACAGCTGGCAAAAACAGAGAACTCTTTCCTATGCGGGGAGATTACAACTAATTAAGTCAGTGATTTTGGGTATTCATGTTTTCTGGACAAACAACTACGTACTGCCAACAAGAGTCCTACAGAAAATTAACAAACTTTGTTCAGAGTTTCTTTGGAATCACAAAATCCCTCTGGTTTCTTAGACTAAAATCTGTCAGGATAAAGCTCATGGTGGTCTAGGAGTTTATTCGGCAAGAACATGGAACTATGCTGCAGCTGCCAAACTCTGGTGGATGATACACTTCAAGAAAGACCTTCTATGGATAAAATGAGTGCACGAATACTATTTGCGCCATACAAATATCTGGCAGGTTAGAGCAAGAGTGGATTCATGGGCTTGGAAACAACTTACAAATGCTAGGGATATGATGATTAACAGATTTGGATCTATTAGAAGACTGCAAAATGTCATTAGTAGTTGCAGTTTGAATGACAGAGTTAAAATCTCCTCTATTTACAGGTTTTTACAACACTCAAATCCAATTGCTGAAAGGTACAACACTATATGGGATGGTCTTCAAATTCCTAAGCACTCTTTTATCTTATGGTTAGTTGCTCAATCAAGGCTTCTAACCCAAGATAGATTGTGTCGTATGGGGATTATCTCTTCAAATCAGTGTGCATTATGTTCAATCAATCTGGAAACCTGCAGACACTTGTTTTTTGAATGTCAGTACTCAGCTACAGTGTGGAACCTAGTGGACTGGTTGAAGTTTAACTGAAAATCTTGTAACTGGGATTGCATCATTAACTGGTTCAGTCACAGTTTGAAGAGGAAGAGGAATTTCACAGAAAAATTGAAACGTATGGCTCTAGCTGTGTCGGTCTACATGCTATGGGGTGAGAGAAATCTTCGAATTTTCTAGGAGAAAGCCAGACAACCTGATATACTTTTTCGAGCTATCAAGATCTCTATCTTCTCAAAAATCCTAAATGAAAATTTTCCATTGCATATAAGAGAAAGGATTAGGGAGATGTAACTGTGTTTCTTTTCAAAGTTGTGTTCCAGGTTAATCCCTGGATTTGAAAATATAAAACTTCTCATTTTGGTAAACGAATAAAGCTTTTTTCATTGACAAAAAAAAAAGGATTGGATCTATTTCGTATCTGAAATAGAAGAATGAAGGAAGGTGGTGGCAACAAAGATTGTAATGGAGGAGGGGACGGTGATGAAGTCAAGGGAGGAGGGGGGCAACAAGGGAAGGCAACAACGGGGTAAAGGGAGGGTGGTAACGAGGTCAACGAAGGGTGACAGAGAGATCCTGATCCATTTCAGATCTGAAATATTGAAAATGTTTGTTTTAGATCTGAAACAGAGGTAGCATGAGTTAGGCAGTGGCGATGGTAGTGTAGTTCAGTAGCGGAGGTAGTGGGTTCCGACAACAGCAGTTGCGATGGTGGATGGCAGTGGGGTCTTGGTTAGCATTAGGGTTTTGATTAGATAGGTGAATGGCTCAGATTAAATGATGAGTCGATCAATGACTAAAATGAGATGAGAGGAATGTGTTGCTCTAATACCGTGTAGAAAGGTAATCAGAGAGGGGTGATTAGACCTCTCCTCTTTGGGTATTATTAATAGGTCGAGAATTATGAGAGAGGTTGTCCCTAAACAATGTGGGACTGAACAACATAATATTCTCAACACTTAGGAATAAAAGTTTAACTCTATACTACATGATGACATCCAACAGATGAGTGAACAGCTTAACCTATAGATATTCAAAGTTTTCACCTTCCCATTAATAGCAATGTTATGCAACGAAGATACTACCCTCTCTATAAAACCACACTCCCGAATAAATCCATCCCTAACTTTGAGTAATTGTCTTCAGAATAAATTCATCCCAAATAAATCCATCACTATTTTTAGGTTGCACCTCCCATATATTTCCTCTCCTTAAATGGCTAAAGTTCTACTCCACCCAAATGTAGAGTACAATCTCATAAGCATCGTCAGAGCAAATACAGTGCTAATAAACTAGAGGCAATTTATCAGCATCATGAGCTCGACATCGGATCAAATTTCTACATGTAGAATCCACCATTTTCAACACTTTCTTTGGTAGTGCATAACAACTAGACCAAAATAACTGGATTCCAAATAAAATACTACTGACTAGCTGCACTCTACCTGTATAACGTAGACTCATGGCTTGCCACCCTCTGATTTTACCATGCATGTAATCCTCTCCTATGGACAAGCTCTCTACAATTAGCAACGAAAAGCCTCTTTAAAATCATAGGCAACCAAGGTACCTAATTGGGAGGATACCTTCATCATAATGGTTATAGGTTTGTAGAACTGCATAATTTATTGCAGATAGGATCCACTATTTTAATGGTTAGTTAAGGTTCACACAGTTTATTTAACAATAATCCTATGCAAACTTTAAATTTTGGTATTACTTCAAACCATTTTTGGGACCGGTCCACTGGAAACTTCATTGAATTTTAATGGTCACAATCTTGTTCCCAAAATCATTGTGTCATTTCATGGTTTTTCTATGCACTTTTAGTTTTATTAACATTTTCTATTTCCAATTTTGCTCACTTACTCTTATTTCTCCTTTATTGATTTACTTTGATATATGTTCGCATAGTGATGCACATGACAACAACATATTTTCTTGAATAGGAGAACTTTTAGATCAATTATTTTAGCGGATACTTATCCTATATTATATTAAGTGGAAATCTTCAATCTCTATTCTCATGCTTAGATTATTTTCTTTATTAAAGTATTTAATGAATTTTGTTATAGCAGTATAGTCTTTTCATCTTATTAATGGTTGTTCATTAGTTTTACTGGTCTTTTAATGATCAAGTGTGCCATATATTCAATTAAAATTAATTGTTCCATATTTCTATTATGTACACAACCACTCTCCTTGTGGTGGTCATTTGAGAAGTCTTCGTTACTAATTTTGTAATCAAGGAGATTTTTCTTTTTTCTTCTAAAAATCATCTCTTTATACAAAAAAGTTTTAACAAAACAAAATAAAATGCAGAAATTTTTTCCTATTCTCTAGCTAACGTGGCACATAATTCTGATGGGATTTTTAGGTCTCGCTAAAACTCTGAAAACCACCAAATGCAACAAATAGAATCTCACATAATATTTAACATGGAAAACTCTCAACAAGGAAGTGCCACAGAATTGAAAATAATATACTATCACCTCTAAATTATAATTTTTTTTTGCACGGACAAAGAACGTAAAACTCTCTTGCAATACCCATGAACCGGTTACACCCTCTGTTAAATCCTAACTATAAGAATATTTTATCTCTCTCTGTGAAAAATACTACAATAGGATGTCTTATTTAAAGACATCCCTAACTTGCCCATCAAGGCAACTTGGCCTACAAGAAAATTTTTAATTTGGCCTCTAAGAAATGTACTAGGACTAGGCCTAACCTTCAAATTAGGATTTAACTTGGAGTTTGAGTTGACACCCATTATATCGTCCCTCGAAAAACAATGGCTTTAGAAAACTTACTCTCTTCTTCTCTTGTTCTTCACCACTTCTTTATGGACAAGAATCTGAGAAGCCACCTATCTAAATAGCAAATATGATTACTGTTCTCCACCCTCACAAAATCAAATCATCATCTCTATATACTTTGCACCACTTTCCTTCACCCACATACTTTTATCCACTTGATGCCATCTCACCTAACAAAATTAAATTATGAACAAGACCCTTCTTTTTTTATTTTATTTTTTTCCTTCACGTGTTGTTAAAGTGATTCCTCTATCCAACGATATTCGGTTCTCTCATTTGCCCAATGTCAATTACCATGCCTTGATCGCTGATGCCTTAACCAATCACATATCACGCGAACCTCCACAAACTGTTAAACCACACTTTATAGTACTTGATAGAATTTTTAGATCTTGTAAAGACCCTAAAAACAACTAAATGCAGCAATCTCAAACAAGATTTAACATGAAAACCCTTAACAGGGAAAAACCACGAGATTGTAAATAATCCACTATCACCTCCAATTTATAATCCTTTTGCACAAATATAGGCTTTGAAACTCTCTCTCTCTCTCTCTCACACACAATACCCTTAAATCCAATCACACCTATGTTAAACCTTGATTATAAGAATATTATATCTCTCTCCCTCTCTACTAAAAAGAATTCTAGAATAAGATGTCTTATTTAAATACATCCCTAACTTGCTTATCAAGTTAACTTAGCCTACAAGAAAATTAGTAACTTCGCCTCAAAGAAAGCTATTAGGATTGGGCCTAGCCTTCAAATGTGGATCCAACATGAAGTTTGAGTTGGCACCCATATATACTCCCTAGACGAAAAATCTTCAAGTTTCTCAACGGCTTTAAAAAATCACTCTCTTCTTCTTGTTCTTCACCTCTTTCTTATGGGCAAGAGCCTGAGAAAGTCACCTAAACCATTAATAGAACACCCATCTAGATAGCAAATGTGACTGCTATTCTTCCTCTCTTGTAAAATCAAATCACCATCTCTATACAGTTTGCACTACTCTCCTTCACCCATATACTTTTACGCACATGATACCCAACAAACTTAAATTAGCACCACATAATGGCACATATCTTACATGACAAAGAATTTCAAACTTTTACCAATGTGAAGCTTGAAGTGAACACTCCCTATGCCTTAACCTTCATTTTTACGTTGTTTCTAACGATCACATTGCCAAATTCTTCATTCGTCTTCAATATGTTAAAAATCCTTTGTTGTTGCAAATAGATATAGAGGCTATAGAATCTAATAACCAAGTGTTACTCGCATTTGTATCGGTACTCTCCGTCATCAGCACTACATGTTCATCCCAGACAACTGCCGAGGAGCCCTCCTTCTTACCGTTTTCTTGAATCTTCATCTATCTAATACTTTTCAAATCATTACACATTTGAGAATATCAAAACTGAATGCGACCCTTCTCTTTGTAATAGTAGCACTCTTTCGCCGCCATCTCGGGTCCGAGATTTTGACCTTCCTCAATAACTATCACATCTTACATTACTCCTCCCTTGATTAGAACCTTCAAAAGCTAGTGCACTCTCACAGCCATTAGATGTGTTCTCCTTCCCCATCATTCTTTCATTCTCACGTAGCAGTGCTGTTACATCGTCAAACTTCAAAAGTCTGCTTGCTGGCAATTATCGTTTAAACCAACGGCTTGTATGACTTTGGTAGGGAAGACAGTAAGAGTAGCGTCTGCTCTTTTTTTTAATCTCCTCATCAATATTCATAAATTGATACACTAGCTGATCAAATGAATTAATGTGTTCTTGAATAGCAGGACCTTCTTTCATCTTCAATAAATAAAGCTCCATTCTCAAACACAATCGATTTGTCATTAATTTTGATGCATAAATTCCCTTAAGCTTGTCCCACAACCCTCTCGGTGTGGTCTCAAGCATAACATTCTACTTGATCTTGGGTCGAGTAATAAACAAATTGTGCTAACTGCCTTCTTTTGTATGAAACTCTATTCAGCGTCCTTCATCCCTTTAGGCTTCTTCTCATCTAAAACTTGATCAATGCCCTACTGCATAAAAAGACTTTGAATCGTAAACTGTCATGCTATAAAATTTGTCTTACCATTGAATAGCGAAATATCAAACTTCGGACCTAAAAATTTTATCATCCTCTAACCATAGCTAAATTTAAATTAGTCACTCCAGAAGTTGAATTTGGAAAAATTAATGTTAAAATTAAACTCAACATGTCAAAAAATCCTAGCAGTGACTTCTGGATCTTTAGATTCCACTTCCAATTCCCTGATCAGAAGACATATATCAATCTGCACCGTCATGTTTGATTAAAAAAAAACTTTTAACCAAATCCGCCTCACCCACGTAAATAGTGTTCCGCAACCATGCTACAAGAGCCTTCTTTTTTATTTTATTTTTCCTTGACATGTTGTTCACGTGATTCCTCTCATCCAACGATATTCGTTTCTCTCATTTGCTCAATGTCGATTACCTTGCCTTGATCACGGATGCCTTCACCAATCTCACACTACTCGAACCTCCGTTAAACCCCACTTTGATACAACTTGATAGAATGTTTAGATCTCGCAAAAACCCTGAAAACCACCAAATGCAACAAATAGAATCTCGCACAAGATTTAACATGGAAAATCTTCGATAGTGAAAAACCAGATGATTGAAAATAATCCGTTATCACCTCCAATTTACAATATTTTGTATAGGCAAAGACTGTGAAACTCTTTCTCTCACAATACCGTTAAACTCAGTTACACCCTCTTTTAAACCTTGATTACAAGAATATTTTATCTCTCTCCCTCTCTACTAAAATAAAAACCTAAAATAGGATGTCTTATTTAAGGACATCTCTAACTTGCTCAACAAGTCAACTTAGCCTACAAGAAAATTGTTAACTTGACCTCTAAGAAAGCTACTAGGACTAGGCCTAGCCTTTAAATACGAATCGAACTTAGAGTTTGAGTCCGCACCCAACAAATTCCTCTATCAATATTAGTAAACACTTGCTCCTCTTCAATCCCAGTTAACTAAGATGACTTGAAGCTTACTAATGCATAAATACATGCATGATGATCGTTTTCTAGATATATCATAATGGTTTCTTGTCATAAGAAAATGCTATTACTCTTCTTGTAGACATATTCTATGGATGTTAGACACATCAATTACTCTCTATAATTACTGACATCATATGCACTATGTCTGTGAACGCCCATGCACGCCCACAAAGAAAGAATTTGTTTTGCTCTGCTCATAAATAAAACGTATAAATCTCAGGATAGGTATACGTACATGTTACATATTTTAAACATCATGCATTATTTATAGTTATTCATTTGCAAAACTCTATTATTACGAAAACAAATTTTGCTTGATATTTACTTACATCTATGAGTTGCATTATTCTGACATTTCATTGTTATATATGCCTTTAATATAGGTCTTCCATGCAAAATTTATGATCTAATTGACTGATGAACATCAGTATGATTGCCTAAATATTGTTGCAGGTCTTAAAAATATTGTAGTAAAGTTTAAGCATATGCTACATTAATAAAAGGGAAACTTAAGAATAGAGAAAACCCTAATAGTTTATTGAGAATAACAAGAGAGATATATATAGCCATACAAATAGGGTTAAGGTTAACGGGTAACAGCCCATTAATCCAATACCCAATATTTAACTTAACACTCCCCCTCAAGCTGGAGCATAGATGTCTACCATGCCCAGCTTGTCACATATAGTAGAGAACACCTTTGAAGAAGTAGCCTTGGTAAGAATATCAGCAAGTTGTGTGTGAGCCATTGCTCTATATTCGGCTTCTGCACTAGATCGTGATACTACATCTTGTTTCTTGCTTCTCTAAGTCACAAGATTACCTCCAACAAAAGTACAAAATCCTGAGGTTGACTTCCGGTCTCCCATGTCTCCTGCGTAGCCAGCATCAGAGAAAGCCGAATGTGAGTATGCCCATGCTTCTTATATAACAATCCTTTGCCAGGGCAACTCTTGATATATGTCAAAATCTTCAGAGCTGCTATCCAATGAAGCTCTCTAGGTTTGTGCATAAACCTGCTCAATACACCTACTACAAAAGTAATATCAGGTCTGGTAACTGTCAAATATATTAGTTTTCCAATTAGTCTCCTATATTGTCCATCATCATCTAGGAGAGAGATATCATCACACCACAAATCAACATTTGCCTCCATTGGAGTGCTTGCAAGTTTGTATTCCAAGAGACCTGCTTCTTCTAGTAAATCTAGCACATACTTCCTTTGGGACAACAGGCCATGTTTTTGATATACAACTTCAATCCCAAGAAAATACTTTGGCTTTTCCATGTCCTTAGTGATAAAATGACGGTTTAGATACTCCTTAGTCTCAGTTAAGGCAATAGAGTCACTCCCAGTCAGGAGAATATCATCAACATATAGGGCTAAAATAACCAAACCAGTTGTTGTGCGTCGAAGAAAGACAGAGTGATCAGACTGACAATGTTGAAAACCAACATTAGAAATAACCTTGCTGAACTTATCAAACCAAGCTCGAGGACTCTGCTTTAACCCATAGATGACCTTTCTCAGCCTGCAGATAATATTCTCCCCCTGAGCAACATACCCAGGAGGTTGCTCCATATAAACCTCCTCGTCCAAATCACCATAAAGGAAAACATTCTTCACATCTAGTTGGTGCATCGCTCAATCCATATTAACAGCCAGAGAAAAGAATTCTGATGGAGTTGAGACGAGCAACGGGAGAAAAGGTTTCAAAATAGTCGACGCCATATGTCTGGGTATAGCCTTTCGCAACCAAGCGAGCTTTATAACGGTCAACAGACCCATTGGGGCGATATTTTAGGGTATACACCCATCTGCAACCAACCACAGTCACTCTAGTAGGAAGAGAAACCAAGTCCCAAGTCCCTCTAGAAAGTAGTGCATTCATTTCCTTATCCATGGCCTGCTTTCAAGCTGGTACTAACATAGCTTCCTCATATGACCTAGGTATAGATACAGTGGACAAGGACAAGGTAAACTGACGAAAAGATAGGTTGAGATGGTCATAAGAGACAAAAGGAGATATAGGGTATTTCGGGCAAGACCGTTTACCTTTTCGAAGAGCAATAGGGATATCCAAGTCAGAAGGAATAGAGGTCTCAACATGAGATAGCAGTAGCAGATTCAGGGGCATGTACTTTTGGGCGGCGAGAGTATATCAGTAGAGGCTTCGATGCAGGAGCAACAGGAGCAGGTAATGGAATAGTAGTAGGAGCAGAAGAAGGTAATGGTATCTGTGGACAGCCAATTGTAGTGGAACCAGACAAAAAATATGGGACATACTCAAAAAAGGTAACATCAGCAGACACAAAATATTTTCTGGTAGACGGATGATAACAACTATATCCTTTTTGAGTACGAGAGTATCCAACAAAAACACTTTTGATGGATCTAGATGATAACTTATCCAAACCAACAGTTAAATCCTGAATAAAACACGTAGAACCAAAGACACGGGGAATCACAGAGAATTGTTTTTTATCAGGATAAAGACAATTGAATGGTATTAAACCATCAAGGACAGAGGAAGGCATGCGATTAATCAAATAATTTGCAGTGAGAACAGCATCAGACCACAAATACTTTGGAATATTCATATGTATCATCAGTGTTCTAGCAACATCTAGAATATGCCTATGCTTCCTCTCAGCAACTCCATTTTGTTGTGAAGTGTGAGAGCAAGAAGTCTGAAGAATAATGCCATTAAGAGCACAAAATTTTGAAACATCACTTTTCATATATTCCAAAGCATTATCAGTATGAAGAATACGAACAGAAGTAGAGAACTAAGTTTTTATTTCATTATAAAAGAGTTCAATAACGTGCGAGACCTCTGACCTCTCTTTTAACAGATAAAGCCACATCATGCGAGAGAAATCATCAACAAAGATAATAAAATATTGAAAACCTTGCACAGAGAGAACACGATAAGGACCCCACACATCGGAATGAACCAACTCAAAAGCAAAACTACTACGTTTATCGACTCGACTCTGAAAAGTAGCACGATGGTGCTTACCCAGTTCACACGACTCACAACCTAAAGAGAAAATAGATGGCTGAACAGATACTAACGATCTATGTTTTTGTAGTGAAGGATGACCCAGACGCCAGTGCCACAATAAAGTGGAGTCAGACTTTGATGCAACAAGGCTAGCTTCTGGCACACTGTCGTCCAAATAGTACATACCTCTTCTCTCATGCCCCGAACCAATCTTCATCCCAGTTGCTAGGTCCTAAAAAACCCAATAAGATGGAAAGAATGTGACTTTACAATTATTTTGTTTTGTAAACTTGCTAATGGATAATAGGCTAATAGGGAATTTGAGAACATATAACACATCAGTTAGTTTTAAAGAGGAAGTAGCATGAACTACTCCATCACCACGAACTGGAGAAAGAGTACCATCAGCAATGCGGATAGAAGGAAACTTATCAGAAAGATGTAAAGATACAAAGTGATCCTTTATACCTGTCATATGAGATGAGGCTCCAGAATCTAGAACCCAGGGTTTGTGAGAAGAAGCTATGTAAGCATCCATATCTGAAGAGGATGCATGAGTAGCAGAATGAATATTCTGAGAGAGTTCTAGCTGGCACAACCTCTCATAATCTGCCTGAGAAATCTGAACAGTAGGAGCAGTAACAGCTGGACCACCAGAAGTAGTAGCAGAAATAGATGAGTTATTCGACTCTGTATCAGCTACCTGGGCCCACTGAGGATGACCAAACTTCTCTCAGCACTTCTTAGAAATATGATTGGTTCTCTCACAATGACCACACTGTTTTGAGCCCTTATCAGATTCACCTTGCCTCCCACCAAAGGAACCACGTCCTCCCCCTGAATCACGGCCACGACCACGACCACGGTCTTTGCCTCGATTAGAGAACATAGCAGACTGATCCGTCGTAGGTGGAGATGGTGTAGTAGTATCAGAAGTAACACCAGTAGAGACATGCATGACTCTGGAGAATGTAGCAGTCAGTGAGGGAATTGTATCTCCACCCAATATCTTTCCTCTCACCTGAGACTGTAAATTAGGGTTCAACCCAGAAAAAAATTTGGATACTGCCAGATCACGACGATACCGTAATAGCGTCGCTACATCAGCTACTGCAGGCTGATGCATCTCTAGTTCGTCTATCAGTCCCTTCAATTCACCAAAGAATTTTGGAACTGACTTATCTCCTTGTTTGAATGCAAACAGTCGTTCATAAATTTCAAATACACGAGAAACATTTTTCTCGTTCCCGTACATAATCTTTAGGCTGTCCCACATATCCTTCGCAGTGGTTAAAAATATAACGCTGCTACTGATCTGTGCTTTCATACTATTGAGAAGCCAAGTCATAACACAATAATCAGATGAGAGCCATGAATTGTAGGTGGGATCTGAGGTTGGTGGTGGAGATGCAAGAAGATGTGGTAGTTTGCTCTGAGCGTCAATGAAGATGCGGAAAGCTTATGCCCAGAGCAGATGGTTTGCACCATTCAATTTAATAGTAGTTCCCAAGACTATCTTGGGTGCAGAGGTCTCACCAGCAATAATATTAGAAGGAATAGTAGAGGAGGAGATGTCCGACATCGAAGTAGTATTCATTTTTATTTTTGAGCAATAATAGGAGACAAATAGTAGTCAAATAGGCAGATTAGTAGTAGAGATCCGTTTTCGAAACATAAACTAAGAGCATATCAGGAGCAGGATTAGAGGCAGAGAGGTAGATAGTCATGCCCTCACGCTGCGTAGGCGAGATCACCTGAGGGAGAGAGCCATGGCTTTTGTTTGCACAAAGGCTCAATTTTTATATTCTTGTTTCTCGAAGGAAACAAGAATAAAAGTGAAATATCTCAACAACGTGAGATAGACACTCTTCCTCTCATCAGTTCTATGACTGAAATGTTGAGGGATACAATCGTCCTCTCATCAGTTCGAAGACTGAGATGTCGAGGGAATAAGCAACACGATGTAGGGGGCACTGTAGCAACGGCGGTACTGTAGCAACGGGTGGTGGTACTGTAGCAGCGGGGCGGCTAGGGTTTTTGAATGAAGATTTGTGACGGCTAGGGTTTCATGCTCTGATACCATGTAGAGAATAGAGAGAACCCTAATAATTTATTGAGAATAACAAGAGAGATATATATAGCCATACAAATAGGGTTAAGGTTAACGGGCCATTAACCCAATACCCAATATTTAACTTAACACTGACATTTCATTGTTATATATGCCTTTAATATAGGTCTTCCATGCAAAATTTATGATCTAATTGACTGATGAACATCAGTATGATTGCCTAAATATTGTTGCAGGTCTTAAAAATATTGTAGTAAAGTTTAAGCATATGCTACATTAATAAAAGGGAAACTTAAGATCTCTTTGATCCCATTACAAGTGTACAGTCAACTGTTTACATGTATATATATGTTACTAATATAAGTCATGCCGACCTTTTCAGTTAAATTGTATCCTGAAAGTATCAAATCAATTGATTATTCTGTAAATTACAACAATGTTACATTGTTTCATTCGGGAGTTTAAGGATATTAGTTTTCATGGAATTTCTTCAGAGTCTAGATCCTCTACAAATAAGATTGTAGAGGACGCCTGTAAACTTAAGATATCTATTAATTTTTTTAGTATACTTTAAATAAAGAATAATATTGTTGAATATATATATATATATATATCATCACACCTCGAAGATAGAGCCTCAACCACCCTTCACCAACTCCAATGTAGATGTAGGGACAAGATTAAGCCACATCACTACCAAGTTGTTTGGAGCAACTTGGTACCAAGTTTCTCCATTTTTCTCTCTCTATATATATATATATATATATAGGGAGAGGTTCTAATAAAAACCTAGAGAACTAAAAACTAATTAATTGTAAAGCACGAACATAATTAATTGTAAAGAAAACGTGTTTAAAATAGTGTGTAAAATTGTGGTGAAGAAGTCATGATTTGGAGAGGAGAATTGTTAGAATCATGTGAAAATTCACGCCACGTTCCCTATTTGAGCTCTGGCAAACATGAGGCAAAAGATGTGTAAATTACGTATCTTGTGTACAATGGTTAACCTACAGTGATTTAAGTTACAAAATAATTAAGAACTTTAAATATATACCACAGGCTAGATTATATATATTGAGATATCATAGCCTTTATTGGACGCAAATAGGCCAGTCATATTGTTTGTGTAGTTGAGCCCTAGTTATATTGGAAGATTTTCCTTAACATGATAGTTAACCATTAATGTCTTTGGTCAAAGAGTAGATATTCATTCACCAAACTTGAAAAGTGATGTTACATCGAGAACTCGGGCATACCCAAGTGTACAAGAGGAGCAAAAGGAATTATAGAACAAATAAGAATCCCTAAACTGGAAAGGTAAAATACATCAGTTACGTACAATTGATAAACCCAAGCATAAAAGTTACCAGGTATTGCATTCTGTTATAGTATTATAAGGATAGTAGTCATGGTAACTTTGACAACCTGCTCTACTTGTAAAGCTATGACATTGTGAGTCCTTTGATATCTTTCATGCCATATAGCATACACAGTCGAGGAAGTGCAGACCTCTTTACCTTTTGATCATATTATTTCCTCAACTGAGCAGTGAACCAATGAAGAATATGACTCCATTAAGTGTTGGATACCAAAAACCAACCTGTACATGATAGAAGTCCACATAGTAAAAGTATAAGGACATTGGAAGAAAATTGAGACAGGCTCTCGGTGCTAGAGTTGCAAAAAACACACATGGGATGCGCAACAACAATGCCAAACTTCGGAAGCCTATCGAATGTGAGAAGCTTCTGATGCATCACCAACCATAGAATAAAAGAGCACTAGGGATGGTGATATATATTCCACACAACGGCCCCAGTTCACCTTGGGGACAGTGGGGAGCAAAGCATTATAGGCAAGAGCAACTTCGGAATCACCTTCCACAATCCAACTATGCATAGCATTGATAACTCCTCCTGCTGAGCCCCATTTCTGAAGAACAATAGATCTAAGTTTGAGTAGTTGCTTCCCTAACCAAGATACATTTTGATATAGAAGAACATCCCAATTAAACAGTATCTCTCTTAAGATAGGTACCATGGAAACATGATAATTAACCTTTTAATAGGAAAAGTTCACTTTTGAAGGAGAAGAAACAAAACGAAGCACAAATCCCAGAGGGTTAGCATATTATGCACTTAATGAGGTTTTACATGTATTTATAATGATAACCCTTTTTTTCCATATGCTTGACGGACAAATGTGACGTATAGACTGAGAAGGTTTTCATACACTATTTATAAAGGGTGATGAGCAGGTACAAGCTGCTACCCCAAGTCACATTGTGAATGCCTTTCTCTCAATATTTTCTTTCTTTGTTAAAAAATAAATTTATAGTTGCTACTTATGTCGGATTGGTGAATTATTGAAATGTTATATTAATTGTCTTCATTACATATAATATATGATAGCAAGTACCATAGGCACTTCCAAATTATAAATATAATCGAAGGGTTTTAACTTGTGCATGAATTATCTGAACATTATCTTCTTCTTATTTATATATATATACATGACTAAATCTTATCTTATGGATTAATGCAATACCTCTATTTTGAAACATGCTGCATAGGGAGGAGATACAAAGAATCAAGGCTGCAAATCCGGAAATGCCACACCGCGAAGCTTTTAGCACTGCTGCAAAGAATGTATGATCTTTTTGTGAACTCTTTTTTTTTTAAGTTTTCTATTTTGAATTAGTATTAACTAATTTTTCTTGATTGTTACTAGTGGGCGAAGTGTGAGCCTCGTGGACTAATTTGTTCGACTGCTGAGAAGGATGTGACTCCTAAAGCAATTGCTCTTGAGCATGTAAGCTTCAGCTTGCATATAATCTTTGAAATTTGCGTCAAGGGTTTCCTTGGCATTAACTTTTGGCGTCTTATTTTTTATTTTTATTTTTATTTTTTTATTTTTTTATTTTTTGTAGGAGAAGACAAATGGGCTCTTGATGAAAAGCTTTGATGTCTTCAAACAAATTGAGCACAGGATATAGTTTTATCTAGTGATCGAATCTACCTACTCCCATGAGAATCCTTTGACCTTAATTATGATCTTGATGTGTGTTGTTTATTTCTTAAGGGTACTGTATCCGACCATATAAAACCTCTTTAGTAACTTGATTACGATCTTCGCAGAGGGCTTAATTTCTTGCATAACATCTTCCCCCTCAGTTACCTTTCCCTTTCGCCATTTATCTGGATTAACTAGTGTGAGTCATGAGCTATACATAAAATTACCTTGTTGAGATCGAGTAACTGATAAATTTCTGTAAAGATTTTTATTGTGATGAAATTGTGGTTCTCGCTTACTTCAGAAGATATAGTCAGCAGCGAGATAATGTGTGAATTTAGGACCGCGGGAAAAAAAGAGGAAGAAAAGGACAAATAATTTGGAATCTGATGAGAAATTGCCCTAGTTCCTTAATTTGGGCATCTTTCCATATGCCAACCCATAAAAAGTCATAGTTTAAAATTTTTTGAAAAATCAAAAAGAAAATGCGAAATTTCTATTTACCAAGCATGTCAAATTAATTGACTCAGGATTAATTATGAATCGTGCTCATTCTGCTTTATTTGTAGACAACAACACTAATTCCTTTGGCTGCTTCTTCTTCTTCTAATGTCTTTGTCAGTTTTCAGACACAATCAAGAGTTATTTGCGGAAGATACCATACAAGACATGGACATATTGGAAAATGTAACAATTTGATTGATTGATTAATAAAGTGGAATTTTTTTGGTAAGTAAGTACATATCTTATTACCAATCTTCACTGAAGTCCAAACTAGCTATACACTCACAGTTATATTCCTTACAGATCAACGAACAAACACAGAAAACTCTCAAGTAGACCTCACTGAGACATCAACTTTACAAGAGTCTGAAAAAGACCTATACTCATATCTATACAGTTCCGCCTGGACTACAAGTAATATTTATATGCACTATTCTCTTCCATCTCTTCTACGTTGCGTTATACTTTCAGTGTTTTGACACAAACTCAGGATATATCACCATTGCTTTGCGCCATGCTCTATTTGCTGCACTATCCTTCATCTTCACCACTTTAGTACACTGTATCTTCATTTCAAATAAAATATGCTGGATAATCTCTTCCACAATAAGCTTTCTTCCTTGAAAGATGCATGGAATCCTAGCCCTCCAAACATGATATATGCACGCAGCAGCAGCAGCATTCAAGGAATGATGTCAAGCCACCTACAAGAGGGGTTAGACTCCTGCATGAAAGCATTGCCAACTCCCAAATTTGTAGACTGATCACTGCATTGAAAGAACAGATGATCGCTGTTCTCAATCACCACACCACATAGAGCACAAGAGTTATCCTCAAGTACCCCAATGTGTTGAAGCCTAGCTTTAGTAGGCAATCTATCAAGACAAGCCAACTAAGTGGTAAAAGTATGTTTCGGAATAGACAATCTATTCCATACAACATGAGCCCAGTGTTTCTTTTCAATTTCAACCAGTAGAATATGGTAAGTAGAAGAGGAGCTACACTCTGGCTTAGGTCCAAGCCATTTTATGTATCCCTCATCAAGAGATACACATGACAAAGCTTCATGCCTTAATTTGAGTATCCTCTTGAACGCCAAAGAGAATTCAGGCTTAATATCAATCTCCCACACATATTTCTCTCTAAGATAATAGCCATGCACCCACTTTACCTAGAGAGAGTTCTTCATGAGAGCAAGGGACTAGATCGATTTTTCATAACAAGACTTTTGTTCAAGGAAAAGATATGTTGTAAACCAAGCCCTCCACCTGTTTTAGGCCTATATAACTAAATCCACGCCACCTTAGCTTTAGTGTGCTGACCATAGGAGTCAGTCCATAGAAAATCTATGCAAAGTTGCTCCACATCATGTATAACTCCTTTAGGCTCCTAGTATGCATACATGCTATATATAACAGATTTGATAAGTTGAAGCCTGCTATCATAGGATATGAACCTAGAAGTCCAGTTCCTAGTTTTAGAGAGAATTCTCTCAATAAGAATAGCACAATCAGCAGATGTAGGCCCCTTGGAGGATAGAGGGATGCCCAAATATCTAATTGGTAAGTCTCCTTCAGAAAATCCCAAATGTTGCAGAATTGAGCCTTTAAGTGTAATATTGACTCTTCCAATGAAAACTTGACTTTTGGATAAGTTTGCACACAATCCAGAAACTTGGAGAAAAGTGAGAGAATTTTAGAGCCAAGTGTTTCATAGAACTAAGTTCTCCTTTACAAAATAACATCATATCATTAGCAAAGCATAGATGAGTAATCATGTTATTCTTGTACTTAGGATGAAAATGAAACTGCTTCACATCACCTAGATTAGTTAAGCTTCTGCTAAAGTATTCCATCACCAAGGCAAAAAAGATAAGGGAAGATAGGATCTCCCTATCTTAAGTGTTTTTTTCGTAAAATTGTTTAGAAAGTTGGCCATTGACTAAGATAGTATATGATGTAGTGCCCACACATTCCATCACCCATCTAATGAACTTATGTAGAAACCCCAGACCCTTTAAAACATTAGTAAGAAATTGCCAATTGATTGAGTCATAGACTTTCCTCAAATCAATTTTTAGTGCACACCTAGGAGAAATGTGCTTCCTCCCATACATATGGACAAGCTCTTGAACCATGAAGATATTATGGACTATATTTCTACCCTGAATAAAATTTCCTTGATTCTCACTCATAATCAGGGGAATAACTCTCCTTAGCCTATTAGTATGTTATGGTGTTTTCAATCACCAAAGTGCAACCCTTTGCCAGCAATGGACGTGTGTACTTCTACATGCAATGCCCAAATAAAATTGGCGGCCAAGACCAGCAATGATCCCGACTTAGCCGACTCGCCGAATCGACATCCCCTTATGTCGACTCGAAAGGTGGTATTTGTCGGTCTTCTTGTCGAAGACAACTTACGATGAGCCTACTTGACTGGTTATTTGACGCCTCGAGAGGTCGACTCGAAAGGCGTTACTTCTCAGCGAAGCTAAAGGAGTACTTCAACCTCAAGCCTCTCCCATTGACTACGTATCAGCATCGCATTTAATGCTTGGCAGACATTATCATGCCTCTAGCCCCGATAGTCTTCATGACTCATCGGACCATGTCGGCATCGCCATGCCCCCTGATCACTTCTCATTCAATGCTGAGGTGATCTCTCCGCCACTCACCGAGCGACAGCTGTAAAGTAGGTGCTGATACAGCCGTCAGCCCATACTTCTTTATCGTCATCCTGTGCTCGGCAACAATGAACATTCTCTTAGAAAAAAGTAATCAAAGTTATGAGTTATAAAATCCAAAATTAAAGTAAACAGTAAAACTGGCCTGACGGGAGCAGTCGTGTAATCACTGCCCTAGAAGATGGAGGACACGCTTATCGCCCTAACGCAGATGATCCCCTCTCTCCTAGCGGTAAAAATCCCCGGAAGTGACCGACCTCTATACTCAAGGAGAGTACAGAGCTTCAGCTCAGATGAAGAAGATTGCCCATAAAAATAACAAAATTTTAAGAGGAGAAAAACAATTTCTTTAAAACTAGAGGAGAAGAGAAAAGCTTTATATTCTTATGTTTTAGAATGTGAATAAGGGGTGTATATATAGGGTTGACGGAGAGCGAGTTTATTTCATTTTTTAATGTGAGACTAAACACAAAGGTATAATTGCCTTTTCTCAATAAAATATCCAACAGTCCTCCCTAAAAGGTAATATTGACTGAAAACTCAAAAATCAATAAATAAATCAATAAATCACAAAACAAATATAGGTTGAGCAACCTTTCGTATCGTGAATTCAGGAGAGGTAGCTTTCGGCTTAGAACATTTGCTTAGTGAGTTCATCACTACCCGAGGGACATAATAGACTAGGCCTTGAATTAGCCCCCTTATACCAGGTATTGATGAAAATACACACAATACGTCTTCATCTATTGAGCAAAGCGGGTTGAGCGATTAAGGCCATGCTCACAATAACCATTTCATGAGAGTTTCTAGGGGTTACCCTCCCAACCGTGGCCATCATGATTCCTCTCACGTTAGAAAGTTCTCCAAGGGTACTGTGACTGGATATTGCACGCACTTATTAAGAGTAAACCTCATCCTGCCCAGTCCCATCATAAGAGCACTGTCACCATAGGAATGAGGGAGTAGCTAACATGGTGCAAGTCATAAATGCATCCAACACTACAAAAGGAGTATAACTTCGAAGGTCAGTGCTCCACTTGAGATCACCAATCCAGCTTGTTTTTACCACATTGAACCTTTTTCATGAGAATAATCATCAATCAAAGGTTGAGTTCCCGCTGCCAGTGAACTCTACTATTGGCTTAACCACATTCCCCTCAATGATTCTAAAATTGCACTTCTAGATAGACCCTTAGTCAAAAGGATCAGCAAGATTCTTCTCAGACTTTACAAAGTCCAGAATCATAACTTTGCCTAGTAGGCGTTGTATAGATTTATCAAGTCCTCTATTTCTTAAGTTATTTTAAAATTAGTCTTTCATATTATTTGAAATTAATATTAGGTCCCCTTCTTGTTAAGTTATTTTAAAACTAGTCTCTCCAGGCAAGAGTACAAGTAGCAAGAGGAGAGATTAATTTAAAACAACTTATAAAGATAAAGGAACCTAATAATAATTTTAATTTTTGATGGACTAATTTTAATATAACTTCAATGATTTTGAACTTTTATTCATCATATAGATAGAAGATATAAGATATACATCTTGATTTGATTTTCCAGGACATTGATTCATCACATCTCCTGTAACTAGGCATATTGGTTGACAGAGCATATTTATATCAACTCTAATCATTTCCTGAAATCTCAAGGGAAAGCATTATACATGTAGTCAAATTAAAGCTATAAAATGATTCTTTCTAGTCACTATCAAAACATGTTAGCATAGTTATTGATGTCTCTTATCAAGTAACAATGGATAATAATAATTAGACATTTTCATTTTAAATGTCTGAGCAAAATTTGATATGCGTTCATATCAAGTAGAAATTTTAATGATCAAATATTATCAAGGAAGGAATAGAAAACAAAAGCACAAAGCGTTTGCCATAACTTCCGAGTTCTTTGGGAACACTATATGTTGTACATTTAAAGTACTAAAGCCTAACATTGCTAATAGAACCTTTAATGTTCAATCGAAAAGATCTGGATAACCATATCTTTTACAGGATTGGTTACATGATCAGAAGATGACTTTCTTGTTTATTGAGATGAAATCCTAACTTTGGTGTAAACCATGGGGAGGTTTAACCGAGTGGGGGTTTGAGACGTCCCTAACTCTTATAGCTTTGATCTTTCAACTTTGGTGGAGGCCTTTCGTTTATTGAAAGGAAATTCCGGTTTTAAAAGGGAACCTCTCGTTCATTAAAGGAATCGAGAGGGGATTTTGGTTTTGGTCCTAACTATAGGAATATTTGACCAAAAAATAGTAGGAGTGAAGATACAGATAACAATGAGAATGTTGACTTGTACAAATCACTCAATGGGGTTTTTTTGATGTCAAGTAATAATGACTTAACACGAAGATGGGGTGTCACGTCAAACCTCAATAGTGGGAGTGTCAAAGGCTTAGACATAGTGGGAGTTTGGGTGGATTTAACCACGAAGAATTTTGTGGGCCCACCGTCATTTGGTTTGATTGATGAGGGATTTTATGGTGGAGGATCACAAGTCATCAATCACTCCACAACTTAACTGTGGGGGTTTCGTAAGGAAAGACTGATCGAATAAGGTCATCAAATCTCATCTCGACGAAAAAAGGCTCTAAAATACAGCGGGAGGTTCATAATCATCATTTTATTGTGAATAAGAATGATTTATCTAGACAATTAGTTTTGATCTTGGATAGTCAGCCAATCTTGGGTTATCCTTAGGAACACCATGAATAGCGTTCTCCAGGAACTTCTCGTTAAATAGGTTATCCCGAATATACTACGGAGTACTTTTTTAGAAACTTTTCATTTATTGGCATCATAAGCTTGTCATTGTTTTGAGTGACCAGGCGATATAACCGTTTGAGTAAACCATCTCTACCACGAATGGTCCTTTCCATTTGGGTTGTAATTTTCCCTTCTTCTTGGAATTGAGGATCATCGGTCGTCGAACGGCAAGGACCAAATCTCCTTCTTTAAAACTCCATTGTCGGACTTTCTTATCACAAGCCCTGGAGATTCTGCTTGGTGGAACTGAATCTGCTGCTGAACTTCTAGATGCTTTTTATCTAACACCTCGAGTTCTTCAAGATGTTTCTGATGTTATTCATCAGTCGTCATCCCCGTTGCAAGAGCAATACGCAGAGATGGAATTTGAATCTCTAATGGGAGGATGGCTTCACACCCATACACCAGAGAATACAGGGTTACACCAGTAGGCGTGCGGACTGTGGTGCGATAGGCCCAGAGAGCTTCGCCAAGTTTGTCATCCCAGTCTCGCTTGTTAGTTCTCACAAGTTTTGACAAAACTTTTATGATTGTTTTGTTAAAGGCCTCAGCCGATCCATTTGCAGTAGGATTGTACGCCGTTGATGAATCGTCTTCAATCCTGAATTTCTCGCAAAATCTGATGAAGGCATTACTGATAAACCGAGGGCCATTGTCATGCACGATTCGCCTTGGCACACCATATCAATAAATAATGTAGTCTTTGATGAATATGATGATGTTGCCCGTCTTTACTTCTCTGAGCGGAATAGCTTTGGCCCACTTGGAGAAATAATCAGTAATCTTCAAGATGAAACAGTCGCCTTTAACCGATGGTGGGAAAATAGGGCCAACGATGTCCATTCCTCATGTCTCAAATGGCCATGAAGTGGTCAAAGGGTGTAAATGCTCCGAGGGTTTGGTGCATGTAGTTTGCATGCATTTGGCACGCATGACACCTTCGGGCATAATCAACTATGTCCTTGACCATGATTGGCCAATAATATCCTATTTTTTTGAGACGATCGCAGAGCTTAGGACTGGGCTGATGTGCACCACAGGTTTCGTCGTGCGCTTCTTTGAGAGCCTCTTCCGCTTCTTTGGTTGAAAGGCATCGAAGTAGCAAAACCGTCGTATGCGCGACGATACAGTGTCTGGGTCACCGTGTTATAATAAAATCTCGGTGCTCTTCGTCGGACCGAGTCTCTTTCTTTTATATCTTACGCTAAAATACCATGCACGACGTAGTCGATAATGGGGAATCGCCAATCTCGAGGCTAGAGTTCAGTTCCGGTCACGTGCACTTCTTTTGCATCCAAGGAGTAGTCTGGTATGAAGAGTTGGTGAGTCCTTAGGGTAACCAATTGTTCAATGTCGGGAGGCTATGCCAGAGACACTGCTAATGTCGCCAGTGCATCTGCATACGCATTTTAGATATGCAGGACATACTCGATGTAGAATCCTTCAAACGAGTCTGCTATCTCAACGGCCGCTTTATGGTACGAAATGAAGCTCTAGTTTCTGACTTCATACTCTCCACGCATTTGGTTGACTACTAGTTGGGAATCGCTAAAATCTTCAAGGTATTCGACCCCCAGCTCTTTGGCGAAACTTAGTCCAATTAGCAGCACGTTGTATTTGGCTACATTGTTGGAACACATCCCTATCAATAAATAGGCTCAGGGTATCATATGCTTCTCTGGGGAAACTAGGACAAATCCGACTCCCGTAAAAATTCTAGAATTACCAGGAGCGCTTGCCGTATTGGTCACTCGGGAAGCCCCATCGAAGTACAATTGCCATACCTGTTGATGCGAGGTAGTGTTGACTTCGTGGGTTTCATCGGGTAAATCTTCATATAATTTAGCTGTATCCGCTGTAGGGTTAGCCGCCAGAAGCTCACAAATTGCATGTCCTTTAATTGATTTCTGTTACTTAAAACGCAAGTCGTATTGGGATAGGAGGAGGGCCCATTTTGGTAATCACCAATTCATAGAGGCCGGTTGTGTCATGAATACTCAAACTTGATTAATGTTCGAGGTGACGTAAATCGTCTGCCTAACGAGGTAGTGTCGCATCTTCTGGATGACGAACACCAAAGCGAGACATTCTTTTTAGATCATTAGGTACTGAGATTCAGTACCTACCAAAGTTCGACTTAGGTATAATATTGCCTGTTCGTGACCGTTGTCATCGTCTTGTGTAAGCAAAGCACTTAACGAGTGGTTCATCGCCTTGATGTAAATCAAGAACGGTTTACCCGATTTCGGTGCTATGAGAACAGGAGGATTTGAGAGATATGACTTGATGTCTTCAAATGCCTTCTTACAAGTGTCGTCCTAGATAAAAGATACACCCTTCTTTGTGAGCTTCAAGAATGGTTGACATTTCCCAGACAAGGTTCGAGATGAATCTCCGGATGTAAGCTAATCTTCCTTGTAGTTCCCTGAGTTCCTTGAGGTTTCTCAGGGGTTATAATTCATTTATTGCCTTCACTTTGTTGGGGTCAATATGGATGCCCTTCATGGTGATAACAAATCTGAGGAATTTGCCGCTGGACATTCCGAGGAAAGACTTGGTAGAGTTCATCTTCAATTGATGACTTCACATGAGATCGAACATTGTTCTCAAGTCTTTAATGTGGTCATCTTTGTTGCGGCTTTTAACGACCAAATCATCAACGTAGAACTCGACGGTCTTCCGGAGATGTTCCTAGAAAATCTTCATCATCGTTCATTGGTACGTAGCGCCTGCATTCTTTAAGCCAAAGAGCATGACTGTGTAGCAGAAGAAGCCGAGAGGTGTTCTGAAAGCGGTATGTTTCTTTTTATCTGGATACATATTGATTTGATTGTATCCTAAGAATCCATCCATAAATGACATTCTCTTGAATCCATACGTGTTGTCGATGATGACATTCGTGATAGGGAGACGAAAGTCGTCTTTTGGTCACGTAGGTTTCAGGTCTCTGAAATCAATGCAGATCCTGATCTTCCCATTCTTTTTAGAATCAAAACGATGTTCGCAAGCCAATTGAGATGTTGCTCTTCCCGGACGAAGCCTGAATCGATCAGCTTTTTGACTTCAGCCTTAATTGCCTCTGTAATCTGCGGACGAAACCATCTTTTGTGTTGCTTGATGGATTTAGCATCCGTTTTGATGTTAAGATGATGCATCACCACATTTGGATCAAGTCCTAGCATGTCTTCATAGTTCTAGGTGAAAACATCTATATACTCTCTAATGAGAGCAATCAACTCTACTTTCTCGTCTAGTGGAAGGCTATCACTTATGAATATTGGTTTCGGGTTGGCTTCGTCACCCATGTTTATCTGGACCACTTTATCCTCGGTGGGAGGCTCTCTTTGTTCGAACCAGTCACCATATTGGATATTCAGGTTGTGGATCCATAGGTCTTCCTAAGCCTACAGTTGATCATCTTCCTCCATTGTGGTAGGATCGACTGTGGCTATGTTCGACATCAACCCTTTGAACACCTTTCCGATGCTGTTGTCGAAGTCCTAACCCGAAGAATCAGATGAATTTCCATCTTTGGTCAATTGACTTCCAATCTACCAACAACATTTATTATTGAATGAGGAGACGTAGCCTAGGCCCCTTACGTATGCGTAGTAATTATCAAGTTTTCCTTTTGGGATGTAAACAGCCTTAGTCGGAACTCGAGGACCTCGTCCGAAGCAAAGTCCTTCTACAAGTGCAAGATTGTATCCCCATTTCTTCATGAGTTTACGCTCTTCTGGACTATACTTGGATAGGTGAGGACCAGGTTTTTCATCATCATTATCATCTCTCGAAAAATGGTCCGACATTTTAGACATCTCGCCTTTATCGTAGATTATCTCTTTCTGACCCTTGGCAGGGATGACAATGGTCGTCCCGAACTAGTCTTGGATATACTTCTTTGTCACGCAAGATGATAGGAGTGGCATGTGTAAATCGGGATCATTGCATAATCCTATCATTAGCTCATCAAGAGAATACGACTACTCTAAATTGTTATTTATTACTTCTTCTGCAAGTTGCCAATTACAACTACCATCTGACGATTCTCCACCGTTAAGACTGATTACAAAGGGTACAATGTCATTTAATAGAAAACCTCCATTGTAATCAAGACCAGCCTCGGTGTTAGCTTCTTCTCCGCTGTTCGTGCATTGGGTCAATGGTTCAGTATCGGATTCAGCACCGTAAAGAAGTGAATCTATAAAATAGTTTTCTAATCCCTTAAATAGTTGCTTATCCGTGACCACCGTCTTGACCTCATTATTAGTGTCTACATATTTGAGACACTGGTGAAGGGTAGAGGGAACTATCAGGTTACTATGGATCCAGGGTCGACCAAAAAATAAGTTATAGGAGGTCTCTGCATTTATCACGTAACATGTGACTTCTGATTTCAGATCTCCAAGTTGGCACTTCACCCGGATTTTACCCAATGGTCTGGACCCACTGGTATTAAATCCATAGATAATGGTGCCTGTCGAAGCCAACTTACTGGCAGGGATTCCAAGATTGTACATCAATCGAAGTGGCATGATGCTGACAGCAGAACCTGGATCGATTTGGATCCAGTTGACTACGCTGGAAACGATGTATCCAGTGAAATACAACGGTCTGTTATACTTTGAATTCCTTACTTGTGTGTACTCCTTAGTGAAAGTGACGCATGGAAATTATTTGGGCGTGAGGTTATAATGTTGAACTGACGACTCTAGTTCTTCAGGGATCAGTTTGATCTGAGTAAGGAATACATCGGAATTGGCCAGGGCTTCTTGCAGGGCCTCGCTGGTGTCTTTGGACAGACATAATAACTGGTATAGAGTTATCCTCGCTAGGATGTTAGCCAGTTGGGCCATCACATCAAAGCGGCATGAAGTGTTCAAATTCCTCGGTTTGTCTCCTCCAATCGGACGATTGAAACGAGACCGCTTTGGGTTCTAAACCTCTTGATGCTGGGGCTCTTTGTCTTTTTGCTTGGCTATAGTCTCCTTTTGTTTAGGGTTGACTGCTACCGGGAAGTTCCTTCAGAAGGATTAGGAGTGGTCGTAACCACCCCCTACTTAGCTGGCTGATCGGCCATCTTGGAATAGTCGAACCGATATTCATTTCCACTTCTAGTGGAAAAGGCTAGTTCTTCGCTAGTAGAAAAAGCTTCATGCTAATTATCGGAAGGTAGGAAGGTAGGGATTCCTTCATCATTTTCCTCTGGAATAGCTGTAGTGGGACGATAAGATTTTCCCTTGCCTTTGGACTTGGATTTCTTCCTGGAGGAGGATTCTGTCCATTACACATCTTAAAGTAGATCAGGATGAACCCAAAGAATTTCACCGTTAGGAGCCATGTGTGGCACTAGTCCTTTCTGACGTTGTCCATGAGGATCCTCATTAATTGTCCTCAGCCCTACCCTTGTCACAGGTTTTGGTTGAAACCACATGAGGGGAACAGAGCTGAAACTGATGCTTATTGCATTTGCACCCACTTTCTTTTCCTCAGGTTGTTTTGCAGTGATAATCCCAACGTCAATCAAGTCTTGAATTTTATCCTTGAGAGCATAACACATCTTGGTGGGATGATGAACTGCTCTGTGCAACACGTAGTATCACGGATCTGTAGTCTTCTTAGCTCCCTCGTGATCGGTGATTCGAAGCAGCTTGATCTTGTTGTTTTCTAACAAGTATTTGAAAATATCGAGAACCTCATCTTCCTTAAAGGAGTATTCCTTCGGGAACTTTGGCTCTGAAGCCTTGTGGTGCCTTGGAGGTTATTGCTACCATTGAGGCTGTCACGCCCCGCTTCCCAAAATATAGAGGAATCGGAACGTGAACAAGCTCGCGACGTATTAGATTAAGAAGAAATATACACTATCATTTTTTTTTCTTTTTCTTCTCAATCCAATACGCTAAGTGTCTGAAAATAAATACAATGCAAAGGCACAGGTCCCCGATCACAATCAGCAAGAGTATAATAGACAAACTCAGAATAAAAATATCATCATATCACAAATGGGATAACATCCGAGACATAAAATTCGGGTCCAACATACCCTTATACAAAATGAACAAATGAATACTAAAGAGATACAAAATACATCGTTCAAGCAGGAATAGAAAGAACTACAAAAGTAACTGGAACCATCAACTAATAAATAAAAAGAATAGGCTTCGACTCCTTCTTCTGCTCTGTCTACAAGACACTCCTGCTGAGAATCCTCTGGCTCCCGCTGAACCTATTCTTCCTCTAAGTCTGACGTACACCAGAGAAAACAGGTGTACGTCAGCGTGTATGGCACACGGTAAGACCCCACAAAACAAATAAAGCGAATGAATACCCAAGCAGAAAACGATACGATAACCGAAATGACAAAAGAACGTGCAACTGGAAATTCCACAAAAATAATCAAGTAACAAGTCGATCATGCAACTAGCGATTAGAACAATCATCCAACTAACAAGGTCATACAACTAGATGAAATTAATACTTAAAAATCTACAACTCGAGACATAGTATGTTGAGCGAAATAATCCAAACAAGGAAACCCTCATGTATATACCATATGTCTCGAACTGTAAATAATTAAATATTAATCCCGATCTATGTATGAAAAGAAATACAACTGATCTACATCTCACAAGAATCCATAAATCCTAACCAAAGTGACGACACCAATTCACCTTGACCCAACAAACCAACCCCAAAGGCGACACCGATCCACTGGTAACAAGTCATGTAACTAGTCATCCTAAAATAGGTCACTGGATCACATCTCACACAGAGTCAATTCTCATATTATCGGATAACTGACTGTTCGCATATCCCCCACGTGCATTCAATCAAATAAATTCATGAACCAAAGTAGCGACACCGATCTACTTTGACCCAACCAACCAGCCCCAGTGGCAACACCGATCCACTGTGACTCAACAAACCAACCCCAGTAGCGATACTGATTTACTGGTACAAACCTGGAAGATATATCAACAGTCTTATCCAATTACATGAACCTTCCCCATCCCAACTCTTCTCGCTTTTCTAAGTCAACAATACACGAGTCTCTAGGTCTTACTCACGTCACACAGGTCATTCTAGTCATAAACTACTTACGATTCTCAATCACAAGAAGGAACAATCAATGTAACTAATCATGTGTAATAATATCATGGCATATCAGATAATCAAAATAAGAATTATAAATCAAAAACAGAGTCTACATAATTTAGAAATATTTCATTTTCTAAAATAATTTCTTTTAAAATTATCATAATTTTCCACAAATGATTCCGTTCTCAAATAAATTCTTTTTAATCAATATAATTATCCAAAAATGATTCCGCTATCGAAATAAATTCTTTTAATTCATATAATTATTCTAAAATAATCTTTTCTCAAAATAGTTTAACAATTTAAAATAACCCGTTTTTCCAAAATAAATTATTTTAAATCATCTATTTTAATAATTATTCAAAACCAACTCATTTTCCAAATAATCTCTTTTGTCATCATAATAATTCTAAAACAACTCAAAATAATCACTTTTACACAAAATAATTATTCCTTTAAATTACTTATCCTAATATCATTATTAATATCAACCATCAACAAACCCACGCAGTTATCAAAATCTTCATACTGTAGCATAATCACATCATAGTCTAATCGAAGCATTAATTCATAATATATCTAAAAATTGGAAATATGAGTCAAAGAACATCGGGATCTTGCCTACGAGACCAAGGGGTCTGCGGACGAGGCGACAACGCCGATGTGGGTGTTGCCCGACGGATCTGAAGGGAGGGCAACGGCGACGGCGAGCTCCGTTGAGGTGGCAGCGGCAGGGGTCGTTGTCGACTGGCCGAAGAAGGGGCGGCGACGGAATCTCAGTGGGGCTTGTGGTAGGGGTGGCGAACTGGTGAGCTGCGAACCGGAGAGAAGGGTTGTCGAGGGCGTGCGAGGGGCGGATCTGGTGGTTTCAGTCCACAAAGAGCTGGGCGCGGTCCGACGGGGGAGAGGGGGCGGCTGGACGGCGGTTTCAACGGCGTCAGAAGGTCGGGGCTAACTGGTCGAGGCACTGGGAAGGCGGGGGCTAGGTGGCAGGCGCTAAGGCCGGCTGGGGTTTGGTGATGGCTGGCTGGAGCAGGGTGAGGCTGAGCGGAGGTCGAGGCGGCGTCGGATGAGGCTGGGTCGATGCGCGCGAGAAGAGAGGAGGGGCGACGCAGCTTGGGCGTCGAGGAGGCGGAGGGAGGCAGGAGTTTCGAGGAGGAGGGGGAGTTCGAGCGGAGGCATGGATCTGGGGCGGAGGATTTGGAAGGTGAGAGCTCAGGCTGGCGGTTGAGCTGAAGGCGGCAAAGAGGAACTTGTCGGAGCTTGAGTCGGCTGATGGTTCGGGGCGGTCGGCGGCGAGCTCGGCGAGAGGTGGGTTTGGTTGGAAGGTAACGAGAGAGGAAGAGGGAAACGTGGGGGGTGGCGGTTTCGTGAAGAATAGAATGAGAGAGAGAGAAAAAAAGACATTTTATAATATTTATATATAGAGATAGAGGGGGGAAATTAGGGTTTAGAAAAATATTTAAAAATAACAATAATTACAAAATAAAATAAATAATTATTGGATAATTATCAACACCTTAAAACGTACCAGTTGTAGTATTACAATCGATAATACGCAACAGTAAAAATTATACAATAAATTGCATAATTAAACATGAATAATTAAATAAAAATATAATTCCTTATATTTAAACTCAAATAATTATGAGATAATTATCCACACAGTAAAACGTACCAGTTATACTAATACGACAGATAATATTTAACAGTAAAAATAATACAACAAATTGTACAAATAAAACGTAATTAATAAAACAACGTATTATACGAAATATTACGTAATAAATAATAATAATGCTATATATTATTTAAAATAATATGTAATAGTATAAAAAACATAACGGATAAATTCTATAAATTTTTACTGCATTAAACTAATTTATAATTATCAAAACTATTTAATAAATATAAAACTTGGACTTTAAATCATGGAAAATTCTAGAAAATCAAGAAAATACAAATACTCTTTTTAAAAAATAATAATTAAATATTTTAAAATACTAGAAAATTATTTTAACTATTATCGAAAATTCATGGTCCTTACAGAGGCGATTGCTGCTTGGGCGCTTGTTGTTGTGGCTGGGGGTGTTGTTGGCGTTGCAATTGGAATGTTTGATTTGCATGTACCGCATTCGCCTGCGCTTTCACTTTACCATGAGGGGTGAAGTTTTGTTTTGGGGCATTAGTCGTGGGTTGACTTCTTTCAGCTTTCTTCTTTTTGAGGAAGCGTTCGGCTTGCTCCCCGCGTACTTTCAACTCTTTTCAAGTCTTGGATGGTGAGATACCTATAGATTCTAGTACGTCTAAGGAAATGTTGTTATGACATGTTTGGAGGATAAATTCTTCATGACCGGATCTTGAAAGTTCATCGCCTTTCCGAAAGTGCTTGACGAAGTTCTCGACTAATTCTCTGTCTTTTTATTTCTCATCAAATAGTGTCCCGATTGACATCTTCGTGTCATCATCGAAGAAGTTGGTGAGAAACATGCTCTCCATATCGTCCCAGCTATTGATACTTCCCGGCTTGAGACGGCGGGACCGTGAGAAACATGCTCTCCATATCGTCCCAGCTATTGATACTTCCCGGCTTGAGACGGTGGTACCAGTCGAAGGCGGCCGCGTGAAGGGTGCCCACGAATGATCGTACTATCAGAGGTTCATTGCCTAAAATGACCCCTAGGTGGAACTTGAAGTAAATCAAGTGTTGAGTGGGCGAACCCCTTCCATCGAACGGTGTGAAGTTAATCAGGTTGAACATCGCCAGGTACGGAATTAATTCCCACTCCCTCGGATAAGGACATAGAATGTCGGTCTTATTTACCTCTTGAGCAGACATCAAAGCATTGATCTTACTTTCGAGGTCTTTCATCTTTAGATCTTCGCCTGCATCTTTCTTCGAGCGATTTTGAAGAGGAATGGTGGGGCAACTCCCAGTGTTGGTATTGTTGGTAGGGCCACCCCCAGCATTGAGGCCATCCTCAGCGTTTTTGTCATCAGGTGGAGTATCGTCATTGATATTCTCCTCCACTTTTGAGTCGCTATCTACCTGATTGGTAGTATAGCAATGACTAGATTCACCATGCTGATTTGACAACTCTTGGAGTTGCTAGGCATGTAAATCCTTGACCCGTTGTACAGCCATCTCCATCTTGATTTTGAAATCCTCCTTCTGCTTAGCCAATGCTTCTTGAAGGAGCTAGGCCATCTGCTCAGTAGTGATCATGAATGCTTCTTGAGATTGCCCCGTACGAGACACGCTGTTATCAGAGCTAATCGCGGAGCATGTATCTGATGTCTCATCATCCGAAGATTGTCCTCTACTTGGTCTTGGTTTGATAGTCTCGGACCGTAGCCAAGTGACACGCTGAGATGCTCCAGGGAACGAATCAGGACTGGGATGCCGAGTTGACTTCCCCTTATCGACCATGTTAATGGTGACTTCTGGAAGTTCGCCACCCTAACTAGCTGATCTTCGCTTACGGAAGCACCTTGGCTTAGGTATGGACACTCCAGTAAAGATCCTTTCGAATACCAAGACCCTCCGTGGAGCAGTCTTGGGGTAGCTACATTCTGATAATACTATCCTGATTAATCTCTCACAAGGACAGTGAGAGTCTGTTTCTAGGGTATTTCTCTTTCGAGACTCACCCCAAGTCCGATAGTACA
This sequence comes from Asparagus officinalis, assembly GCF_001876935.1. Classification (NCBI taxonomy): domain Eukaryota; kingdom Viridiplantae; phylum Streptophyta; class Magnoliopsida; order Asparagales; family Asparagaceae; genus Asparagus; species Asparagus officinalis. The sequence goes on from NC_033800.1 coordinate 93,472,144, forward strand.
ACTCATCAGCGTTGCAGCCAAAGCAAGCTATCAGCTATTCACTTGTTATTTTAGGTATAACACTGTCATATGTCAGACACATCTTCATCTGATTAGATAACGACTTATTGGCGTTCATAGGAGTCACTCATTTGGAATCACACCTTTGTAAGGGTAAAACCCTAACGGACTCCTAGTTTTCTGCACGCACCCCCAAGCGGATGGTTATAGGAATAGTCTTGTTGGGAGGTCGTGTACGACCCTTAGTCTGAAGAGTCTTTCAAGATTTGTTCGCTGGTCCCAAGCATTCTTTGACATGAGTTTTGCCTCGATCTTTGTGTAGAGGACCCAGGCGATCCTTCAACGAAATTCTAAAATTAAAGAGATCCACATTACCGTAAGGCTTCACTGGAGGTGCGGGAGCTATAGAAGCGGAATCTGAAATTGACGAAGGTTGGGAAGCAGCCTTGGAACTGGAATTGAGTGAGAGACACGACTGGTGTTTCTTGTCGGGTAGAGGTGCTGGTTTGGCGTTCGGCATCCAAACCTGCTTAGGTCTTGCTGGCTCTTTGTGACCACCTCTTCTTTTTGTAACTCTTATGCTTTTTGCACAAGGATCCGGGCATGCGCAAGAAATGCGCGGTTCTTCTAGATGTGTTCCTCGAGAGTAGAATGGGTTCTTTTGACATGAACCCATTTGTTAGTCGACGGTTGGGAGGAGAATCCTGATACTTGCTGCGACGATGGTTTAGCCACTTGGCTTCTTCTAAACTCTAGATCCGTTTGGTAGCGGAGTCTATTCACCTATTCCAAAGCCTTGGCGAATTGTCGGGCAAGACATTGGCAGTGCCTCTGGCAAGCCCTCTTCGTCAGCACTGGTGCGCCCTCGACAGGCAACTCTTTGATCTTTGAGGAGTTGTCACGAACGTCAGATCCGACTTTTATAGAGGTCAGAGAGGAGGTTTCAGTAGCATTCGGGTGAAGATTATCACCCTGAGTTTTTAGATCTGAAAGCCAATTAACCTTCTTCACGAAAGTGGTCTTCCTGCGCTTACTGGTTGAACTCGTATTCAACCTCTTCATCCACCAGGATCTTGATCAGCTACTGCGGCACGACAGCCTCGGCAGTGAGGTTGTTAGCTCCCACTGTGGTTGCTAGCGTGTTTTGGTGAAAAGTTGGTTCTTTCATTAACGGACTCATCACAACTTTAGTCATTATAATAATCTCAACAAATAAAAATAAAAATTATAACTTTATGAAAACACACACAGGCATTTATCACCCGCTATTTGCGTGGGATCTTAGCCTATGTCGGGGTTTATCCGTGGACCACCGATTGATCAAATCCAATATAAAGATTTCATTGCCTCGCAAAGGAGACAAGAAACTAAAGTAACTATCTCAGCAAAGCGAGATAATCACTCTTCTTAAGAATCGTAGCTAGGTACGATCTCAAGAAAATGGACGAACGGATGCAGATCTCTTGAACTATTCCACTCCTTATGCTGAAGAACTTACTAAGATCACTTTCTCTTCTATGAAATTTGTGCTCTTCACTATTCAATTCGACAGGGCTTCACCGAGGCTTGAGAATTCCGGATCTGTACAAATGAAGGCCCTAAGGCTATATTTATAGGTTTCAGAACCTCAGCTTTTGGATAAGAACGAACTATTTGATCTTATCCTCGGTTGTAACCACTGAACTACGTTCAAAGATAACTCTAAGTAAGTTGGAGAGCTTTGGATAAGAATTGGGGCAGTTAACATTGAAGAAACGGTGAAAAAAACAGCAAAAACGGGCCTAAGATAGCCTTTTCATGGTCGGGACAGTCCTGGCTAGGCCGAGATAGTCTCGGCCAGGCCGAGACTGTCTCGGCTTGGCCAAGATTATCTTGGCCTAGGCCGAGTCGTCGTTTTCCCCCTTTTGACTGTTTTTGTCGTAACTTTCCGATCCGATTTCAGAACGACGTGATTCAAAGTGCGCCAGAAAGCCGGGGAAATGATCTACAATCTCCCATGGGTTAATCATATGTGGAGCAGACGATATACGAATGGTGCCTCATCTTTCGTGAGTTAAACGTAATTCCCGATTGAATTGTTTCTTTGCTAATCTGTCGTCCCATTGATTAGTACACTTTGTCGACTCGCTTCATTCTCTTGTCGACGTCAAATAATCCTCCTTAACTCAGATAATGATGTTCATCATCTTCTCTTCGTCTTGAACTACATGCGGGAACCCGTAGGTAATTTTTTATGCCTACACCCATAAAGGGTTAGCTCTGGAAGTGAAATGGATGATTTGACTAGTCAGCCAATATCACATTTTCTGGATGGCAAAGAACAGAGCTTGACACTCCTTTTTAACTAGATTGTAGTTATGTTCAACGCCGATCATGGTTTGGCCTAAGTAATGGATGGCCTGTTTGTGGCCTTTGTCACTCTTCTAGGCGAGATGTGTTCCAAGAGATTGGTCCATGACCCCAACGTTGATTAGGAATAGATTGCCTAATACTAGAGCGACTAGAATAGGCAATTTCATAATATATTCTTTAATCTTGTTGAAAGACATTCGACAAGTGTGGTCCCATACGAATGAAACACACATCTTCATCAATCTTTGAAATGGTTATCACTATTATGATAGATTAGGTATAAACCTATGAATATAGGCTTGGCATCCTTGTAAACCTCGAAGTTCTTTGAGATTTCTTGCCTGTGGCACCTCCTAACTTGCTTTTGCTTTTTTCGGTCGACGTGTATTCCTTTAGACCTAATAACAAGCCCCTAAAATTTACTCGATGATACCCCCAGGAAGGACTTAGTCGGATTCATCTTGAGTTGATGCTTACGCATAATTTTGAATATCATTTTTAAATCATTAAACCAATCCTCTTTATGGAGACTTTTTATTGCAAGGTCGTCAATATAGAACTACACTATTTTGTGTAAGTGCTCGTGAAAAATTATACTCATCACATGTTGTTAAGTAGCTACAGTATTCTTCAAGCTAAAGGGCATCACCATATAACATTATACCCCAAACAACATTTGGAATGATATGTGTTCTTCATCTTCTGAATGCATCCAAATTTGATTATATCTGGAGAATCCATTTATGACCTAACACATATTATCAATCATGACATCTGCGATAAGAAGGACGAATTTGTCCCTTGGGCAAGCTAAATTGAAATCTTTGAAGTCAATGCAAATTAGGATCTTCCTATTTTTTGCCGCAACAGTAATGTTGGCCACCTAGTCTGGATGCAGTTCTGATGCGGCATAAACATGTACCAAAAATATTGCAAGTGCACAACTGTGTCAAGTTATAGTATAAAGATATTAATCCCACGAGGAAGGTGTTTTGTAGGAGAAAATATAAAATCGGTTCTTATGTCGTGTGCGTGACAATTAGGAGTGATGAGTGAATGTGATTGTGAAGAGATTGAGAGAGTAAAAATGGTGTGCAAATAGGCGCAAAATGTAAGTGAGAGTGGATGTGACAAAGAATGAATGTGATCAATAAGGCAAGAAGGAAAAATCAAGAAACAAATAAAAATCAAGAATGAAAAGAAATAAAATTCAAGAATAAAAGAAAATGCAAGAAATTAAAGATGGTGGATTCAATTATAGATATGGGTAATCTAAAATTGAACACACTTCTTAGAAAATGGTGATTCCCTAGAGGGTTCTAGCCTAAAGGTGAATCAAATAAAATAAAAATAAACGTGAATCAAATAAAATAAAAATAAACAAAAAGAAAAACTAAACCCAAGAGGGTTCTAGCCTCAAGGTGATTAGTGCAAGAAATTAAAATCTAACTACAAAATAAATTGTAAAATATAAACTACAAAATAAATTACAAGAATTAAATGTAAAAAAATAAATCTACTCTATAAGCATGAAATAAATCTAATCTATAAGAATGAAATAAATCTAAGGCAAGAGGATTAGCCTCTTGGCTATTTAACAAGAAAATAAAATCTAACTGTAAGCATGAAAATAAATTTAAACTAATAAGCAATAAAAGAGAAATAAGAAAAACAAACCTTCAAATTAATCTCCATCTTCATCTTCATCTTCATCATCCAACAAAGCGAAGAAGAGAAAAATTTAAAGTGGTGAAAAAAATTATTATTATTAATTGCAACAAAAGTTATAATTTTGGAAGGTCTTCTCAATTAAGAGTAGCCCTCCTCTCCAAATAGAGTTATAAAAATTTTCACACCCTCAACCCCTCACTTTCTATCCCTATTTATAGTAAACAACAATGAATGAGAGCCCTTGGATGAAGACTTAAGCCCTAAGGAATTATTTTTAGCCTTTGAGCTTTTGGGCTTGAATTCTTAGGCCTTTTGTTTGTTTTCTTCATTAATTCAATGGGCTTTTGCTGAAAAAAGAGATCTTGAGATTTATTCTTTATTAACCTTCAAATTCTTCCCATAATTACTTCTCCAGCACAGAAATTCAGATCGTGCTTCTTTGTACGAATATTTGTCCATGATATGTTCCGATTTCAGAGATGTCATAAATACAAAAGTTATAGATCTCGTTCTTAGCTTTCCAGAGAATATTTATTTAGCCAATTCCGAGTTGATACGAGAGAGATATGACCAAAATACCAAACATTACCGAGATATCCAGATTGCATGATTTGTTTCTTTTTTCACAAAACTTCTTCATTTGTTCATTGATGGTATATTTATTTTTCTTGGGTTTTTGGGCTTGGAATTTTGGACATTTTCTTGATATTTTGGGCTTTAATGCTTCATTAAATATTGAAAGAAATTATTTGGCTTCATGGGCTTCATTCTTTTGCTTTTGGCTTTGGGCTTTGGTGTTAAATCAAGGGGCCTTTGTTGAGAGATGAGAGTTTGATATTTATTCTTCATTAACCTGTAATTAAAGATAAAAATAATTATTAGTGGTATATTTATTCATATCAAATAGATAATGAGGGTATAAAATTATAATAAAATATGATTATCAAATACCCCCACACCTAAACTTTTGCTAGTCCTCTAGCAAAGAAAATAAAATGAAATAAAACCTAACTCACTTTTGCAAGAATCACGGTTGTATTTAGCGCATACAACAAGCCTTTAAACCCCTAGGTTATCTAGTGGACGAGTTGTAGTCTCGTGAGGGTTTGCAATGAATATACCCATAAAATTCGGTCAACTTGCCAAATTAAAGAAGTTAGTAAATAACTAAATTTACTTGATAATTGAAGCTAGTTATTACTCAAGAAATAAAATATTTTCCAAGACCATATATACAAATATAACTATATATATAAAACAATTATTAGTATTTTTATTTTTATTAATTTTTTCTTTTTTTAACTCTCTTTCTTCCTTGGTGATTTTTTTCTACTTTAACGGGCTTTCTAAGCGACCATTTAACGAGTTTTGGGTCAATAGATCCCAACCCAATTGGGCTTAGGTCATTAAGTATAGAAATACTCCTTGGGCTTAATTACTCGGTCAACTTAGGCTTTATAAGATAGAATCACCTTGAATTTAAGAGTTTTTTTTTGGGCTCATTTTTCGCACTCTTCTTTTGTAAATATTTTTTTTAATGTATATGTATATATATTCTGAAAACTATGTAAGTCAAGACACTTTGAAAAATTATTTTTTACTCTAAGCTAAGCATGCATACATTCCATTATTTTAAATAAAAATCTAAGTTAAGGCTTAAGTGAAGTATACTACTTTGAAAATTATTTCTTAAGAAATTTATTTAGAGTTATCATAAAACGTAAACTTGAGTAAATAACGAACTAGAGATTTTTAAAATTTATCAAATAAATCAATTATTACATAACTCTATCAATTTGGCAAGTGACGATATTTTTATAATTTTTTTTAAGGAAAAGGAAAAAAATGACAAAAATACAAAATGTAAAATAAAGAGAAAAAAATAACTAATTCTCACCCCCACACCTAAATTTTGCATTGTCCTCAATGCAAACTCTATGATGCACAAAGTAAAGCAGATAAGAAGTGAAGTACTTACATTTGATCACCTGATAAAAATCTACAATTACCTTTGGTCTGAGGAGGATGAAATCAAAAATTTATTCTTCTTTTTTTTTTATTCTTTTCTTTTTTTTCTTTTTTTTCAACTGAATAAGAAACTCTCGAACGAGAGAAGAATAAATTCTTTTTATTATTCTGAAATAAACAAAACAAATAATGTAGAATGAAGTGTTCAACACGAAGAGCTCGTATTCTACATTGAATCCTACCTTATTATTAAAAATTCTACCCCAGATTTTAAATAAATTCAGAATAATATAATCAATAATGTGAAATTCTAAGCATTTCGGGGTGTTCAGTAATTCTTGCAACAAAGTAAGGTAGGCATTATTGGTGTCATGCATTTTATATTTCTTAATGAACTCAGACTTCTGTACTGTGAAGTTTTTTTTCTAACAACCAATTCTTCTGTAGGGTTCTGAAAATTTAGTTGTTGATTATTCTCCAAGAATCTAAGTTCATCAAGAAAGAGTTCTTCAAAATTTAATCCAAAGCAACAAATGTTTAACACAGTTTCATTATTCTCAAGGACCTGATCTGCTTCTTCTAAAAACTCTAACTCTTCATCAAAAATTTCCTCAAAACTTAAATCAGACTCTTCTTCTTCTTCTTCTTCTTCTTCTTCTTCTTCTGATCTTTTCTGAATGTAATTTATTTCTAGAGGCTAATTGTTTGGCTGGTCCCCTGGATTAAAAATATTGAGATCAGCAGTCGAATTCCCAAAGGACAACTTCATTTGACCAGTTCTACAGTTGATGAGAGCATTAGAAGTGGCTAAGAAAGGTCGTCCTAAGATGACAGGTGTCTGTCCTTTGGGATTGGAAACATGCTGTGTTTCTAAGACTACAAAATCTACTGGAAAAATAAAATCTCCAACCTTAATCAGAACATCCTCTAACTCACCCATAGGGACCTTAACAGATCTATCAGCCAACTGTAAGGTGTATTTGGTTGGGTTCAGTACACCTAGACCCAATTGCTGGTAGACTGAATATGGAAGCAAATTGACACTGGCCCCTAAGTCTAAAAGCGCTTTATCAATGTGAGTATTACCAATGATACATGAAATGATGGGGGAACCTGGATCTTTACGTTTCAAAGGTATGGGATTTGATAGCATTTCACTGATATTGGCGGCTAAAAAGACTTTCTTTGGAACATTTATTCTCCTCTTCTTAATGCATAAATCTTTTAAAAATTTAGCATAAGATGAAATTTGTTCAATTACATCTAAGAGAGGAATATTGACCTTAACCTGTTTGAATGTTTCTAGGATCTTCTCCTCTTGAAGGGAGTGTTTCCTAAGGGGGGTTATTCATTGGAGTAATTTGGGGTAAATTGGGTTAAATTGTTCCAATGGGGTAATTTTACCCAATGAGATAATTTGAGTGGGATAAAGTGGGGTAAAATGGGATAATGGGATAATTTGAGTAGGACAATTGTTATGACATCTATTTATAATATTATATTTATAGCTCAATTAAGTTCAAGTTTAACTTGATATAACATCAAATGACTAAGTTTAACTTGAAAAGATGAATTAGTATTCAAGAATTCATCAAAATACTGTGTAAACTAAAAGTAGAAGACTACATTACCACAAATAGAACTCGCTGAGAATAGCACAATATTTATTCTTAAACTTCGAATTATTCACCAAAATTATACAATCATATACCCAGATACCCGTATACATCTCCTTAAAATATTCATCTGAAATTAAGGTGTTCCTATCACCAAATATTTGGGCCCTTCAAAGAACAGCGCAATGAATTACACAGCCTGAAATCAGTAACAACTGGTGCACGAAAACTACATCAAAATATCTCTTTGATAAAAGAGTTTTTGATGTTCCAAGAAAAGTTGTACTATAAATCAGTTCGGCCTACAGATTAACAACACATCAAGAACGCTGAAACGGGCCTTTAAATCTCCAATATGGTTCTAATCTGATCTGGTGAATGCCTCACCAGTGACTTTGGATCAGGGTAATGATTCTGAGGATCGGTGATTACTCCTTAGAGAAGCTCGTATGCTCCTGAAAGAGCCCTAGAAACACGAGCGGATGCTTCATCACGCAATTTAGGCACTTGCAACTGTTCAAACTCTGGTAAGGAGCCTTCATTTCCGGTGACAAGCCCAAAAAAGGTTCTTAAGCATTCTGACATAACTTGCGGAGACATATCTTCAACCTCCGCTAAAGGCCCATGCTCATCATTCAAAGTCTGAACGTAGCATATCTTGCTCAATAGACCGCATCTCAGGAGTATGGCATCTATTTCTTTTTCTACAAGGATATTGGTGTGTGTCTCGATGATAGAGGAAAGGTGGTTCACATATTTTGCAGTGACCTCGTGTCCTATTAATGGTTGCTGAATAGCTGACAAGCAGTTGACGAGGTAGATTTTGGATGTGGTTTCAGCTATCTGCAAGTAGGTAAAAGAAAATAGATATCATAACTTGAGGCAACGAACTGAACAACAACAAAATTTCTTATAATGAATAGATGTAACATCCATAAATAATCTGTGCTAAATGACTGAATGACTTAACTCTAAGCGGGGAAATGAGTTGTTAGCCAAGTTAAACAACAATATTTAGTTTTAGTTTCATCATTTTGCTCCTGCTATTAACAAAAGCGTTGCACAGAATTATTAAAAACTTTTAAGCATATCCTCTTGAAAATTGGAAACCGAGTACAATCAATAATGAATCTCCAAACATGGATTCATCTACTAGCATGTAGAATATACTTATTGTCTGTAAATAGTTTTATGACTAATTAAACATAATAACTCTCTTTTTGCTCTCAGTTATCTAAACTCCATTGATTTGTTGAAAATTAGTGCCATGGTGCATTCCAGATAACGAAAAGGTTGCATGTCATTCATCTGCTAGGATAGATATCCAATAATGAATCTCCAAACATTGTAGCATTTATTCTGCTACGATAGATATCCAATAATGAATCTCCAAACATATAAATTGAAAACTAAAGTCAAGACAGATAGGCAGAAGGGAATTGTGGTTATTTGCTGTTATGTCCTAATCATATACTACCTTATAGTGACAAATTCCCAAACATACATACATATTAGAAGTGTTAATGACAAACTAAACCAAAGATATTATTAAAAATTTAACTCACTACAGTCTCTTGGATTATTATATCACAGGATTATCCTGAGTTAAGTTAACCCTGGAATAAAACAAGCTCCCAACCTCCAGCTATCATTCTCAAATAACTTGTTGCTAACCAATTATTGAAACAAAAGGTCTATTTTAGTCATAATTAGGATCACTTAGTCTTTGAAAGAATCCAAAATCTTGTGTGCAAATTGATATATTCCAATTTAAATTTCCAGGTGAAATTCAAAGCACAAATTGATATACCCCGATTCAAATTGCCAGGCCAGGTGAAATTCAAAGCAAGTAGGAAAAGCTATATAACAGAAATTTATTCACTGCATAATCATAACCACATCAACTGTGCCTGTACTTGAAATCAAGTAAACCAAATAAATCATAAACTCTATGTGAAGCCCTAACCCTAATCTGGATGAAGAAGAGGATCTTACTTGAATTGGCCATGGAAATCTCGTTCACTTCATTAGGATCGAGCCAAACTTTGCCCTTTCCACACTTGAGGATGCTCGAGGCGAGCCTCTTCTGGAGCTTCAGTGAAACCATCGTCCCCTTCTCTCAATCGTTCTCTTGCTTCTGCTCTTCCACTGAGAGCTTGTGAGATGCGGCGTTTGTTAGGGTTTCAAGCTTGTGAGAGCGGGTGTTCGAGCTCGAGAATGACGTTGTCAGGATCGGCGAATGGCGGTGGACGATCTAGAGACAGCGCCGCACGATCTCGAGGCGGAGAGAGGAGGCGGAGGAGGCGGCCGACGAGCTCGAGAACGGCGCCGCACGAGCTCGAGGCGGAGAGAGGAGGTCGGATCTTGGGTATTTTCGTCGGCTCCAATTGGGGGAATTTGGTTCCAGCAAACGTTTTGGGGTAAAATTTTGGGGTGGGGCTGCCAATTGCTTTTGTAGGTGGGATAATTTGGGGGAAAGTGGTGTATTTGTCACATATTTACCTCAACAAACCAATAACACCACATAGATTACCCCAGTTCCAATTACCCTAATGAATAACACCAAAGATTGTTGTTCCAAAAATTACCCCGCTAAGCCTGAGTCTATCTGGAAAAGGAGCAACTGGTCTAAACCTATCAAAAGCAGACTCAGGTTCCGGTTTAGGTTCTTGGTCATCTGAGGAGGGTGATTGTTGAATAGATTCATCAGAAGGAGAAGGAGAAGGAATTTGTACTAGATCAAAAGTTTGACTTGGGGGAGTTCTCACTTGGTTATTGACATGTCTACCTGACCGAAGTGAATGGATTGCATTCACTTGAGCTTCATAGGATGAACTGCATCCTGTGTCCTTAGGGTTGATCACAGGTTGACTCAGAAATTTTCCTTTCTCTCTTTCACTCACGGCACTAGCTAGTTGACCAAGTTAGGATTCTAATCTAGCTATAGCTTGAGTGTTGGAATTGAGCATTTGTCCGGTTGATTGCAAAAAGAAATTCAGAGTGCTGGATGTTTGAGTCAACATATTCGTGGTTTGAGTGGAGGTCTTAATTATGGTTTCCAAACCCCTTTCCAAGACATTGAGACGTTTATCCTGATATGGATTGTGAGGAGTCTGAATTACAGTTTGATGAAGAGGAGACTGATTTTGATACGGCAGATTGGGTTATTGAAATTGTGGATTGAAAGGAACTGTGTTTCCCCTAGGAAATTGTTGGGTTGAAGCGGGAGTGAAGTTTTGAGTTCCGGGAGAATTTCCTTGATTCCATGCAAAGTTAGGATGATTTCTTCAACCTGGATTGTAGGTTGGAGAAAATGGATCATTTCTAGGGCACTGAAATGCAGGGTTCATCTGTCCTAATGGCTGATTATTTCCTAGGAGAGGGCATTCCTCTGAAACGTGGGTAGGAGACTGACAATTATGACATCCTTGGGCAGAAACATGATTGATTTGAGCTGGAGCTCGTTCCTTAACTTCTAAAGCTTCTAACCTCCACAGAATCGTTGCCATCTTCGCTTCAGAAGCAATGTTTGACTCCAAGGAAGGACTACTAGACTTAGAATTAAGGACTGATGAAACCCTGTCATCACAGTGTTTCCACTGCATTATTTTCTCGGATAAACTCTCTAGAAATTCCCAAGCTTCATCTGCATTTTTCCTTATAAAAACTCCCTGACACATCGATTCTAAAGATATTTTTGAAGAATAGTCCAATCATTCATATATGACTTGGCACAATCGCCATTTTTTTAGACCATGATGAAGACATTAGATTAAAAGATCTTTGAATCGGTCGAAATATTTCCAGAATGGTTCTCCCGGGATAATTTTAAACTTTTGAATGTTGTTCCTTAGCTTTATCGTTTTGTGAATAGGAAAAAAATTCTTTAAAAAAACGGTGACAAATTCATCCCAAGTTGAGATGGAATTTGTCGGTAAGCTGTACAGCCATTTTTTAGCTTTATCCTTAAGAGCAAATGGAATAAATCTAAGCTTAATCGCATCTTCGGTTAATTCTCTCATTTTAATCATAATACATACTTCCTCAAATTCCGAAATAAAAATATATGCATCTTCGGTTTCATTTCCAAGGAATTTGGGAAGCATGTTTATGTAATGCGGTCTAAGCTTAAAATTTTCTCTATTTGCTTCGGGGAGCCTTATGCAAGATGGAATTGTATTTCTGGTGGGGTAACACATATCCTGAGAACGGGTTGATTTGCCATTTCTTGGATTGGTTCAACACAGATTAAACGATAAAAATTATCCCTAACCCAAGTTTGCATACACAAAAACAACTTCTTTTTATTTTTATTTTTAAAGAAAGAAAGAAAATTAGTTTTTTTATGAGAAGAAAAATCCTAACTAAAACAAATCAAAGCAATCACTTTTCAATCACTTTAATTCTAGGGTTAGCCTAACTCAACTAGACCAGCTCCTAACCAAAAACTCCTACAGTAAAAAGATTAAAGTTTTACCCAGGTAGTTAGCCAGGTAAGGATAGTACTAGAGGGTGATCAAAGATCAATTAAGTACCTCTTTCCTTGCGAAGTGCTTTACGTAACCCCTAAACCTTGCCTTAGACACCAACTAATCTGAGAAAACTTAAACCGGTTCACTTCAGGATTTCTTGTTCCTTATTGAGCTCGAGTCCTTAGGGCCAACGTCTAATGAGTTTTATTAGGCTTGGGTAGTGTAGTGAGGAATTAGTGATTTTTGGGCTAAGGAAATGGTGATGAAATCCCTCACCTTATCTTGATTATGGGGTTTTGCCCTTAAAAATATTTTTTAAGTGTGTGTCAAATCAAGATGCTCAAATCACTTGGTGAATTCCTACTAACAATATAAAATGCAACCCTATAATTTAAAAGCAACTAAAAAGGATGGAAAAGAAAAAATCTTTTTTTTTAATTAGGGTTAACAATCAAACAAATGAGAAGGGGGAAATTATTTGAATTTATTATATTGTTAGTAAATATCAAAGTGAAAGATGGATTTTATTATGGTCAACAAAAATAAAATCTTTTTTTTTAAACACTAATTGTCTCTAATTGTGAAGCTAACTAAAAAGGATGGAATTGAAAATGCTAGAAAGAAGATTTACCCGAAAGCAAATTTTTAAATACTAGTTCTCCAATCCGCGATCTTCAAGCTCCAAGCGTTTCCTTCACAATAAACACACAAGTTAAAGAACCAAAATAATTAAAACCTACTTAAGCACCCTCCCCGGTAACGGCGCCAAAAACTTAATGTAGCATAAACATGTACCAAAAATGTTGCAAGTGCACAACCGTGTCAAGTTATATAGTATAAAGATATCGATCCCATGAGAAAGGTATTTTGTAGGAGAAAATATAAAATTGGTTCTTATGTCGTGTGTGTGACAATTAGGAGTGATGAGTGAATGTGATTGTAAAGAGATTGAGAGAGTGAAAATGATGTGTAAATAGGCACAAAATGTAAGTGAGAGTGGATGTGACAAAGAATGAATGTGATCAATAAGGCAAGAAGGAAAAATCAAGAAACAAATAAAAATCAAGAATGAAAATAAATAAAATTCAAGAATAAAATAAAATGCAAGAAATTAAAGATGATAGATTCAATTATAGATATGGGTAATCTAAAATTGAACCCACTTCTTAGAAAATGGTGATTCCCTAGAGGGTTCTAGCCTAAAGGCGAATCAAACAAAATAAAAATAAACAAAAAGAAAAACTAAACCCAAGAGGGTTCTAGACTCAAGGTGATTTGTGCAAGAAATTAAAATCTAACTACAAAATAAATTACAAAATCTAAACTACAAAATAAATTACAAGAATTAAATACAAGAAAATAAATCTAATCTATAAGCATGAAATAAATCTAAGGCAAGAGGGTTCTAGCCTCTTGGCTATTTAATAAGAAAATAAAATCTAACTATAAGCATGCAAATAAATCTAAACTAATAAGCAATAAAAGAGAAATAAGAAAAACAAACCTTCAAATTAATCTACATCTTCATCTTCATCTTCATCATCCAACAAAGAGAAGAAGAGAAAAATTTAAAGTGGTGAAAAAAATCCAACAAAGAGAAGAAGAGAAAAATTTAAAGTGGTGAAAAAAATTATTATTATTAATTATAACAAAAGTTACAATTTTAGAAGGCCTTCTCAATTAAGAGTAGCCCTTCTCTCTAAATAGAGTTACAAAAATTTTCACACCCTCAACCCCTCACTCTCTACCCCTATTTATAGTAAACAACAATGAATGAGAGCCCTTGGTGTTAGGTCTCATGTTATGAGCCTACATCTTCTAATCTTGTTTTGATGATTATAAATAATTCCTAATATTGTTTGTCTAGTATTTATGTTTCTTATTAGGTATTCTAGACAAACAATGTGTTGGAGGTTGGATGGAATATGCGCTACAACGATGATATCCAATGGAGGTTGGCGGAATAGTGGAGTGAAGCCTTCCAATTCAAAGTTAAAGATCAAGTTCAAGCTTCATCCGCATGTGTACCAAGTTGAGCTACAATGAAGATCCAATTCAAAGTTAAAGATCAAGTTCAAGCTTCATCCGCATGTGTACCAAGTTGAGCTACAATGAAGATCCAGATCAAGCTTGGGTATATAGTTTATAATGTTCGTAGTTTAGGTTTTATATAATGTGTGTTAATTCTATAAGCTCAAATATACACACACATATATATTTGTGATTTTCGTAAATATAGGTGTTTTTATGAAAAATATGTTTTGGACTATATATACATCATAAACATCTTTTATTATGTCCATACAAATATTTTACAAAGTTTCAAAACTTGGTTTATGTCAAAACATCAAAATTCAAGTATCTCATGTTTACATGTTTTGGACATTTTTGTAATATGACAAGTTTTCACAAATGATAAGTGAAATTCCAAAAATTCCTTTTGTAACATGTTCATCAACATGTTTATAAATATTTTCCAAAGTTTTATATTTTTTTTGGAATTTATTTGTTATTTTTAAAGGCACTTTAAAAATCAGATTTTCAGCATGAATAGTATCTGTGCATGTTTATAAGTCGACTTATAACCCTGACAAGTCGACTTATGAACTCCTCTAGAAAGTGCATTTTCTCCTCTGCTAAGTCGACTTATAAAGCAAGACAAGTCGACTTATAGTAAGTCGACTTATACAAGTCGACTTATGAAGTGTTGCACAGTTACGTATTTTCGACCAGTTTACAAAATAACTTATTTCTCTCAAATGGGAATTGATATTTAAGAAATTCCTTCTCTAACATGTTCATATACATGTTTAGAAACTTCCCACAAAATTTTATAATTTTTGGAGTTGATTTACTGTGTCAAATTGATTTTAGAAAATCGGGTGTTTCAGCAGTTTTTAGAATCTGAAATATCTGTGTTCAAATATTTATTTCTCACAAATGAGAAGTTATATTTCATAAATTCTTTTTTTTAAATATTTATTTACATGTTTAGAAACATCCCTCAAAATTTCATAATGTTTAGAGTTGATTTACTCTTTTTAAATGATTTTAAAAAACCAGATACGCAAAATTTCAGACTCTGCCGAAAACCTGTATTATCTGTTAAGTCGACTTGAAGTCGAAAAACCAGATACGCAAAATTTCAGACTCTGCCGAAAACCTGTATTATCTGTTAAGTCGACTTGAAGTCGACTTATAGGCTGAAAATTTGGCTGTAACGCGAAAACCTGTATTATCTGTTAAGTCGACTTGAAGTCGACTTATAGGCTGAAAATTTGGCTGTAACGGCCAGTTATAAGTCGAATTATCACTGTAGCAAGTCGACTTATGACTGCATAACGACTAGTTTTCCAGATTCCTTGTTTTTCGGGTTTTTTGTCCTTTTGCTGGCTTTTTCTTATGTTTTGGGGTCTCCTATAAATACCCCCTTATACCCAGCTCTATTTTATCTAAGAAGAGTTTTAAACAAAATTTAAAGGAGATTAAAAGTTTTTTTAGTTTGGGGTTTGTGTTTACAAAGGAGGAAGCTCACGTTGTCAATTGAGGAATTCATCCTCAATCTTCTTCATCCTCTCTTTGTGTTTATAGAGAAGTTTTCCTAACTCTATTCTCTAGCAATTCGTTTTTATTTTCATATTATCATTTATTGCTAGTTTGTTAATTGAGTTAGATTTTATTTATACTCATTTTATCACACACATCCTATTTGAGCTTGTAGCATTTCATACATCATATAGTGGGTTGTGGGATTGTGATTTGTGAGATTGAGCTTACATTGCGTTCTCATCTATTGTAGAGAACGATTTATTTGTATTGAGCTTTAATTGTGAGGATTCACTTTGTATTACACTAGTACACCAAGAGGAGTGTGTGGTGAGAGACGGGGTCGTCCCAAGAGGAGTGGGGTAGGTGATAATGCCTAGAGAGATGTTATAATTCCTAACATTTGAGGGAGACACGGGCTAGAGACCAACACTTGAGGTGGTAGTTAGTGTAGTTACATTGTGAGTGATTGTAAAGTTTTCGGTTAGGTAGAAAACCATATTATGAGGTGTAAACGTTTTTCGGGTAAGCGTAGAAAACCCGGTGTGATAGTGGAGATCTCCTCGAGGTGAGGAGCGGGGACGTAGGTCAGGCGGACCGAACCTCGTGAACATATCTTTTGTTTGTGATTGCTTTGGCGTTCATTTATATTCGTGCTTATTGTTTATATCGCCTTCATCAATTGCTTGTTTATATTGTCCACTATATTGTTTCACCCTTGTTTATATTTGTATATCCTTGCATATATATCTTGTCATATATCATACTTGCTAGGATATTTGTTAATTAGTTTTTAATTGGCATTTAATCGGATTAGATTAGCATAAGACCCTAATCACCCCCCTCTAGGGTTCAACACTTGGATGAAAACTTAAGCCCTAAGGAATTATTTTTAGCCTTTGAGCTTTTGGGCTTGAATTCTTGGGCCTTTTGCTTATTTTCTTCATTAATTCAATGGGATTTAACTGAAAGAAGAGATCTTGAGCTTTATTCTTTATTAACCTTCAAATTCTTCCCATAATTACTTCTCCAGCACAGAAATTCAGATCGTGCTTCTTTGTACGAATATTTGTCCATGATATGTTTCGATTACAGAGATGTCATAAATACAAAAGTTATAGATCTCGTTCTTAGCTTTCCAGAGAATGTTTATTCAGCCAATTCCAAGTTGATACGAGAGAGATATGGCCAAAATACCAAACATTACCGAGATATCCAGATTGCATGATTTGTTTCTTTTTTTTCACAAAACTTCTTCATTTGTTCCTTGATGGTATATTTATTTTTCTTGGGCTTTTGGGCTTAGACTTTTGGACATTTTCTTGACATTTTGGGCTTCAATACTTTATTAAATATTGAAAGAAATTATTTGGCTTCATGGGCTTCATTCTTTTGCTTTTGGCGTTGGGCTTTGGTGTTAAATCAATGGGCATTTGTTGAGAGATGAAAGTTTAAGATTTATTCTTCATTAACCTATAATTAAAGATAAAAATAATTATTAGTGGTATATTTATTCATATCAAATTGATAATGAGGGTATAAAATTATAATAAAATATGATTATCAAGTTCTTTACGGATGAAGCCACACTCAATGAGTTTATGAATTTCTATATCAATCTGCTCTATCTGGCACCTAATGAGTTTGTGAATTTTCATCTCAATTTACTCTACCAGCTCACGACTGAAGCATCATTGTTACTATTTGACTAGCTTGACGCTATGGTCAATATTAAGATGATGCACTGATACGTTAAGATATAACCAGGGCATATCTTTGTAGTTCTAGGTGATGATATCAATATTTTCTTGGACAAGAGATATAAGTCTATCTCTTTTAACTAGTGATAAGCTCTCACTAATGAAGATTGTTTCACATTAGTCTCATCACTTACGTTGACTGGACTACCTTATCTTCATTCAGATGGTGGCTCGCATAGTTGGAAATGCAATTCCCATTGGAAATGCAATTCCCAATTGGCCTCAAGGCATGCTGCCCAAGAATCCTTTAGATCATCAAATGCTTCAAGTTCATTAAGTTCTTTGGTTTGGCTATATGAAACCATATTGATTGGAACTCTTTAAACATCATACCGACACTAATGTCAGAATACTAATCAAATGTATTTATAGAATGGCTTGATAAGTTCTCAAAACTTGTTCTATTAGCATGGAGATTATGGGAGAGATATCTGAGCCCACATATGGTTCAATAAAAGTAATCGATACTTTTCTCTTTTGGTACAATGGGTGTTGGTGGAACTTGTCATCTTGGTTGAAATTCAACCCTTGTTTTAGAGTAAAATTGTAACCCATTCTTTCCATTGTGTGTCAAGATTGCTTACTGTAAAAGAGAATTTGGGCATTCACTCGATTTCATCATCTGAGACCAGTGGATATGCTTGTAGTTCGACTTTCCTGAAGATGATAGCCTCATGAGTGCTTCCCTTGGTTAGAACAATGAAGATGATGTTTTCTGACCTACCCACTGTTAACAAGTCAAATGAGACTCCTTTATGGACATGAACAAAGATGATTCTAAAGCTAACCTAGAAAGAAAAAAATTTGCATCTAAACTTTGATACTCAAAGTCTGAAGAAAAATCATAAGCAAATTCTACGTTATTATTAAAAACCTAGTTGCCTTATTTTTTTAGCGGACTGGTCTGCACAAAGATCTTCCAGGGTGGTTACAAGGGGTTCCATCTCCCAAATGGGATCTTTGTCCTGGCTAGGTTTACTATCTACCTCGTTACCACTATAGGGATCTTCTGGGATAGCTAACTCAATTGTGTGCTTTTCATCATAAAGGAGTAAATTGGTGAAGTAGTTCTCCACTCATTTAAAGAGATGCTTCTTAGTGTAGACCCTTTTGACCACCCTTTGCTCACCGACATACTTGAAATTTTGGTGAAGTGTCGATGGGATGACTATATTGGAATGGATCCATGTATATCCTAAAAGCTAGTTATAGAGTGTTTCTATGTCAATGATGTAGCAAACTACTTTTATCTTTAAGTCACCAAGCTGGTTTGCCTAATGATTAGTGTTTTGGGTCTTTTTAGTAATGTAATTAGCTCGGAATATAATGAAAAGAATATGATGGAATAAAGAAAAGATTTATGTTTTTAGGATTCTTTTCTGTGTGTTGGGGGAACATCGATCTTTTATTCCATTGACGCACTAATTAAGATGACGATTCTTTTGCTGTTGATGAGAGCTCGGTGGCTTGGACGATAGCCTAGTCTTCTCTTGGCACTTCTGCTCAGTTAGACCTCAAGTACGATAGTAAAAATCTCTCTCTATGTATGTGTTGATCTCCTTATATTTTCTAGACCCCGCAAAATGAGAAATCTCCTCTCATTTTATAGGATAAAAGAGAGAGTTAATGGTTTTTAATTGTGAATTAAGTGGCCATTAAAATAGCAGATGGTGGGGAACGGTTATTCCCTTGAAAATAGCCCTCAAATGGCTATTTGGCAGGGTTTGATGAAGATGTTTGGGTGAAGTTTGCTGAAGACGTGGGTGAAGTTCACTAAAGATGTGTGTGAAGTTTTCCAAAGACGTGGGCGAGTTTTCTTCAGAAATGGATGACTTGGTCCACTTGGGTTGCCATGAGTAGAGTTCATTGATTGGAAAACTTCGTCTATGAGTTAAAATTTTACATAGGATTCGACTCATGATTTGGATGACTGATGATGCCTTTAGACTCATCTTGGGTTGTGTTTTAGGAGTGAACTCACTCTTAACTTGGTCGAGTCGAGATGGGCTTCTCGCCGAGGCTCGCTACAACTGTTTGAGAGTCGACCCATTCGTAACTTGGTGGGATCAAGATGAAATGAGTTATATAGCGAGGTCCGCATATTTGGGTATCAGCGAAGTCCGCCTATCTTTGAGTTATGTTGGCAAAGTTCACTGATTGGGCAACGTTCTCTAACTGGCGAGACCTAAATTACTTTGAGATGTGTTGACGAAGTTCATCGGTTAGCAATGTTCACGAACTGGCAATGTTTGTTGAGATATGCCTCTCGATTTATGCTGTTATCTATTGCTAAGATCTCTTGATTGAAGATTTCACAAGATCTGATGTAGATTTGACCAAGTTTTAGGCTAATTAGCCTCTTTGTCTGGCCCAATCAAATCTCAAAAGATGTGATTTTTCTCGGAGGTTTGGATTTGAAAAAAGGCTATCAATAGCAGCCTTCCCCTTTCATCTTCAAAGCCTTCATATCTATCTTCTTCTTCTTCTTCTTCTTCTACATCCCTAAGTCTCCATGACCTAGATTAGAGATGATCCTCGATAAAGGAGCTAAAATAAAATGTCTCCATTAGGAGGTTGCATAAGTAAATGGCAATCAAGTGGATGAACTCTGCATACTTCGTCGTATAGCGGAGTTGTTGTCGATTGAGGAGGCAATAGCTTAGGGCAAGTTGAATCACGATAGAGATGCGTGGAGTTTCGATTACCACGCTTTGCTAATACTGTTCAACAACTGAGATGACGGTTGAAAAAGGATCCTTGGAGCTCCCGAAGTAAGGACTCCGATAGTAACTAGGTTTCACAAATGTGAACCTAGATCATAATTAGACGTCATGTGGCTATCCCGGTCCTAACACTAAATTTTGATTAAAAAATGTGCTTCTTCCCATTGATATGTCTCACTTAGAGGAACATGGGTACTTCGTGTTCAACAGCTCTTTATCCTCACCTGGCATCGAGTCTAGGAAGGAGTAAGTAGGAGCTGTTTCTTCTGTAGTGGGAAATTTTTTTCCCAATCTTCTGAGATCAGAGGTGTAAGAACCATGAATTTTTGATACTGGTTAAAATACTTTTCTAGTATTTTAAAAGATTTAATTATTATTTTTAAAAGAGTATTTGTATTTTTCTTGATTTTCTATAATTTTCTATGATTTAAAAATCTGATTTTATATATTTATTTAAATGATTTTAATATTTATAAATTTATTTTATGCGGTGAAAATTTTTGGAATTAATTTGTTGTATTATTGATATTATTACGTAGAGAAAAGCATTAAAAGGGGATAATCCAGATAAGGAAACCCTTCCGTACAAATCTCGTATCATTAATCCCCATATATGAAACATAAGCAAATATTTAAATTTAATAATCTAGAATGCGTGCACTCCCATTTAACCCTTAATTAGACGAAAATAGTACGTCGAGCGAAAAATCCAAATAAGGAACCACCCATATATATACCATATGTTTCGAGTGATTAGGATCTAAGTGTTAGTGCCTTATTCTAGCGTTAAATATAGATGTGGCATAAAAACATAATATAATTACTAATGCATAAAAGCATACTTAATATCAACATCTTATCTGCTCAAATAGATGTGAGTAGTCACGACTTATATCCTTTTCATGCTTTTAATAAATTTTTTCGGCTCCTTGCCGATTCCATTGAACTTTCACTAAAGAAATCACTTTGTTTCTAAGTCTTTTGTCTTTTCTAATAGTAATGCAATGCAGTATCTCTATGGTAATCAATTCATCCTGAATCTAAATACTCGGTGTATCAGTCACACTCTGTTGCTCCTCATCACGTAAGTGCCTCTTGAACATTAAAACATAAAATATATCGTGTATACTCGACCTCAATACTAGAAAGTCAAATCTAAATGATGTAACTCCAACATGCTCAAATTTTCTGAACGGATTAACTTATCTTGGGGTACGTTTTCCCCCATCTACTGAATCACTGAACGCCCTTTAGTGGCGATACTTTTATTGTTATAAAATCTCCAACATGAAACTTTAGAGGTTGTCACCTCTGATCTGTATTAATCTTTTACCGACTATGAGTGGCAAGAAAATGTTCTCAAATCAATATTGCATTCCTCCTTAATGTGCTCCAATAGCAGCCTTCCCCTTTCATCTTCAAAGCCTTCATATCTATCTTCTTCTTCTTCTTCTTCTTCTACATCCCTAAGTCTCCATGACCTAGATTAGAGATGATCCTCGATAAAGGAGCTAAAATAAAATGTCTCCATTAGGAGGTTGCATAAGTAAATGGCAATCAAGTGGATGAACTCTGCATACTTCGTCGTATAGCGGAGTTGTTGTCGATTGAGGAGGCAATAGCTTAGGGCAAGTTGAATCACGATAGAGATGCGTGGAGTTTCGATTACCACGCTTTGCTAATACTGTTCAACAACTGAGATGACGGTTGAAAAAGGATCCTTGGAGCTCCCGAAGTAAGGACTCCGATAGTAACTAGGTTTCACAAATGTGAACCTAGATCATAATTAGACGTCATGTGGCTATCCCGGTCCTAACACTAAATTTTGATTAAAAAATGTGCTTCTTCCCATTGATATGTCTCACTTAGAGGAACATGGGTACTTCGTGTTCAACAGCTCTTTATCCTCACCTGGCATCGAGT
This sequence comes from Asparagus officinalis, assembly GCF_001876935.1. Lineage (NCBI taxonomy): Eukaryota > Viridiplantae > Streptophyta > Magnoliopsida > Asparagales > Asparagaceae > Asparagus > Asparagus officinalis. Next base: position 93,494,175 of record NC_033800.1, read on the forward strand.
CTAGGAAGGAGTAAGTAGGAGCTGTTTCTTCTGTAGTGGGAAATTTTTTTCCCAATCTTCTGAGATCAGAGGTGTAAGAACCATGAATTTTTGATACTGGTTAAAATACTTTTCTAGTATTTTAAAAGATTTAATTATTATTTTTAAAAGAGTATTTGTATTTTTCTTGATTTTCTATAATTTTCTATGATTTAAAAATCTGATTTTATATATTTATTTAAATGATTTTAATATTTATAAATTTATTTTATGCGGTGAAAATTTTTGGAATTAATTTGTTGTATTATTGATATTATTACGTAGAGAAAAGCATTAAAAGGGGATAATCCAGATAAGGAAACCCTTCCGTACAAATCTCGTATCATTAATCCCCATATATGAAACATAAGCAAATATTTAAATTTAATAATCTAGAATGCGTGCACTCCCATTTAACCCTTAATTAGACGAAAATAGTACGTCGAGCGAAAAATCCAAATAAGGAACCACCCATATATATACCATATGTTTCGAGTGATTAGGATCTAAGTGTTAGTGCCTTATTCTAGCGTTAAATATAGATGTGGCATAAAAACATAATATAATTACTAATGCATAAAAGCATACTTAATATCAACATCTTATCTGCTCAAATAGATGTGAGTAGTCACGACTTATATCCTTTTCATGCTTTTAATAAATTTTTTCGGCTCCTTGCCGATTCCATTGAACTTTCACTAAAGAAATCACTTTGTTTCTAAGTCTTTTGTCTTTTCTAATAGTAATGCAATGCAGTATCTCTATGGTAATCAATTCATCCTGAATCTAAATACTCGGTGTATCAGTCACACTCTGTTGCTCCTCATCACGTAAGTGCCTCTTGAACATTAAAACATAAAATATATCGTGTATACTCGACCTCAATACTAGAAAGTCAAATCTAAATGATGTAACTCCAACATGCTCAAATTTTCTGAACGGATTAACTTATCTTGGGGTACGTTTTCCCCCATCTACTGAATCACTGAACGCCCTTTAGTGGCGATACTTTTATTGTTATAAAATCTCCAACATGAAACTTTAGAGGTTGTCACCTCTGATCTGTATTAATCTTTTACCGACTATGAGTGGCAAGAAAATGTTCTCAAATCAATATTGCATTCCTCCTTAATGTGCTCTCACAACTTTTAGTCTAAGTAATAATTATTCTCTGACTCTGCCCACTAATAAAAAGTCTACAAGGTCTCCTGTATAGCGCCTCATACGGTTCAATAGACATTCAATAACTATTGTTATAAATAAATTCCATCAATGGGGTTGTGGTCATCTTGTTTGTCCTGATAATCCATATCGCATGCTTGCAATATATTCTCCAAAAGTGTAAAGTAAACGCCAATCCTTGGTTTGATACAATCATCTTTGGAACTTCATGAAATCTCACTATTTCCTAAATAATTATCTTTGCATGCATTTCTGCTATTTAAGTCATTTTCAAGGGTAAGAAATGCACCGGTTTTGTCAACCAATCAACTATCATCCAAATAGATTATGTTTCTTTCTTTGATCTTGGCATCCCTTCAATGAAGTTCATAGAAATATCTGCTCACTTTCACTCCGGAATGGGTAAAAGCTATAGGGTTGACAGGTAGAACATTTACCTACATACTTCAAAATCTCTTTACGCATGCCGCTCCGTTAACACATCCTTTCAAGTCTTCGTACATTTCTGATGTGTCTAGATGTATTGTATACTTAGTACGATATAACTCATTCGATAAATCCTTCTTAAGTTGTAGATAACCCGTCATCACCAGTTGACCATTAATTCGGAAACCCCTGTCAGTTTTGATGGTTTGTTTTTCTATAATCTCTATAGAAGTTCCCTTCTTTCGGATTTTTAATCTAAGAATCTCTTAACTGCGTACTGATCTTCCCATAACTCCAAGATGACTTCACTAATAAAGCTCCTAAGAAAATGTTGTTTCCGCTAATCTCCTATCTAAAGCTAATCTGCGTGAGAGTGTAAAGTTCTCGATATAATAAACGTAAAAAAATTGTAACCTCTCAACGACGCTTCCTTCTCAACATGTCTACTACAA
>NC_033800.1:93496267-93523416 GCF_001876935.1 Asparagus officinalis
ATGTAGTGTTGGAATTAATTAAAAGTTCGAGTTCTTATGCAAATATGATTTGTTGAGGGGTACATTTGCAAAATGTTTATTCCTTATCCTCATATGAAACGCTTCCTCTTCTGTAACACTTTCCCCTTTTCCGCTCTTTCCTTCTCCGCTCTTTCCTCTTTTCTTCCGAGCGAAAATCTCTCCCTACAATAACATCGGCGTCTTCTCCCCGACAGCAGAAATCTCTCCTGCGGTAACGTCGGCGTCTTCTCCGGCCTTGTTAACAACAACGGAAAATTCTCAAGGGCTATTAAAAGGGGATCCCAAGCAACTATGAAGAACAAGAAAGAAAAGAAAAACAGTGAGCAATTCTCAATCTCTCTCTCATAATTCTCTATAATATTTTGATTTCTGATTTTAATTTTTGGCAAACATCCATTGAGCAAGAGATCAAAGTTTCGCAGTAAACTTTGGTGTCAGCTTTCTCAGGGGGTTCTTACCGCTAGGCGTAGTTGCATCAAATCGTCTCACGAAGGCGGCGACTATTGTTCTAGGGCAGTGATCGCACGATTACCCCTTCTCAGGCCTGTGTTTTCTAACAATCTAGAACAATAGTCGCATTATATTCATTCTGTTTCAAATAATAAATCTGAAATTTTGTGTTCTATCATCCTTTTTGCCTAATTTCTGATTTTCTAATCTCTAATTCTAACTGTTGAATTTCTATAATTTACTTTCATCAATTTTGCTCGTTGTCTAATATTATTTATTCTTTGTTTTCAAGCATCAGATGCTAAATAATATGTTGCTTTGCCTATTGTTAAACGAATGACAGAATAAGGTTTATAAAAGCATCATATGTTTAAAACGTTCTTGCTTTATCTATTGTGAACATTGTTAAAATATCCTGCTACTTTTTTTTCCTAGTCCGACTTGGAACAGAGTTGCACGAAGGACCATTTGCAAGGCCCATTTAAGCATAATCTCTTCATGTCTATGTCTCTAAACTAAATTATTACTAGCATTACATTTTATTTGTTTTGTAAAACATAAGCAGTTATATCATTGTGCATATTAACTGTGCATTATATTAAATTTTGAGTTACTGCAAAGTTGCTTGTCCTTTGGAAAACGTATCATTTGCTTTTAATAATCTATATTCATTCGATATTGTATTACAAAGAAATTTTGTAGTTCTCTATATTTTCAATATATTCAGTTTGCATATAGCTTCATATTTATCCATTTTGATAGCAATATCATTGTCAGCCTTAAGTTTTCTTCATTTTGTGAACCATTGTAATATAGTTCTAAGTCTATATCTCACAAACAAGTTCCTTTCTCAGATCCTTTGAATCATCAAGACTAGCAATTTTTATTTTTAGATTTTATGGCTAATATTGATCTATCTAAGTCAGCCAAGCCTGAGAAGTTTACCGATTTGAACTACAAACGATGGGCTAAGCAGATGAAATATTGGCTTACAACTTTAGGACTTATTTCTACTATTGACTCTGATTTTTCCTTATCAACACCTACACCCTCTTCATCATCACAAGCTGAACCTACCTCCACACCTACCACAACATCCGGAATTTCCAAATCTTCTAAGGAAATAAACTTTCATTGTTACTACAGAATCCTTAGTGCTCTTTCAGACAAATTGTATGACATTTATTATGAGTATAAAGATGCAAAAGATTTGTGGGTATCACTAGAGTCTGAATATTGTTTAGATGATGCTGGTATAGTACGTTTTTCCTCCTCCTCCTTTAATAAGTTTGTTATGGTAGATAGTAAACCTATCAATGATCAACTCCATGAGTTTCAAGACTACATCCGATACCTTCAGCTGAAAGGAAATACTTTCTCTGAAGAATATAAGGTATCTAGTCTTATTGATAAACTTCCTCCTTCTTGGTCTTCTGAAGAATATAAGGTATCTAGTCTTATTGATAAACTTCCTCCTTCTTGGTCTGACTTTGCTAAAGATCTCCGTCATCTACAGGGTGACTTGACTCTTGTACAAGCCCTCAAAGGTATTAGGATAGAGGATCAACATAGTAAAAACTCTAAACCAAAAAATGAAATGAAAGCAAAAGTAAACCTAGTGGAAGAAAAGTCTAAGAACTTTAGAAACCCAAATCACAAACCCAATGGCAAGAATTTCAAGAAGAAGAATCATTCTCATCGTCCTAACCAACATTCCAATCTCTCTAGAAACCACAAACCTTTTAGCTAAAAGTCTGAGACTAAATTTTGCTATATCTGTGGGAGAACCAATCATCTTTTGACTCAATGCTACTACCGAAAGAAAGCTCCTATCAAGACTCCTGTAGGTGGAAAGGGTGAAGAAGCAAGTCATAGGGTCAACATAGTAGAAAATAACTCAGACTCCTTTAGGTTAGCTTCCTCTTCTTATGTAGTAAATTGTACCACTTTTTCTGATGACTGGTGGTTGGATTCTGGAGCGAATAATCACATTTCTTCTAATCGCTCTTGGTTTTCAACTTATCAGGAATCAAGTGGAGGAAGTGTAATTCTAGCAGGTGACTCGACTAGACAAGTAATGGGAAGTGGACGTGTGGACCTATAGATGACTTCCGGAAAGATTTTGACTCTCCACAATGTCCTACATGTACCATTACTTAGAAGAAATCTGATTAGCGAATCTGTTTTATTGAAAGTTGGATTTAGAATTGTTAAAGAGTCAAATAAGTTTGTAATTACCAAGAATGATATATTCATTGGTAAAGGTTTTGTTTGTGATGGTCTTTTTAAGTTGAATGTAATAAGATCCTCTGATAATAAAAGTTCTTCTTCCATAATCTTAAATGTTGAATCTTGTGACAAATGGCATGGAAGGTTAGGACACATAAGCTATGGAACCATTAGAAAAATGACATCCTTGAGCTTGATACCATAAACCAGGATAGATCCATCTTCTAAGTGTGAGATATGTGTTCAAGCTAAAACCATTAGAAAACCTTTCCACTATATTCATAGAGATTCTGAACCTCTAGAACTCATACATAGTGATGTTTGTGATTCAAACAGAATTCTTACTAGGGGAGGAAGAAGATACTTTGTAACCTTCATAGATGATCATTCAAAGTATTGTTATACATATCTTCTCAAAACTAAAGATGAAGTCTTAGAAAAGTTTAAGATATATAAACCAGAAGTTGAGAATCAAATTGAGAAGAAAATCAAGATCCTAAGATCGGATCGTGGGGGGGGAGTATACCATAAATAACATGATCGAATATTGCCAAGAACACGGTATTATTTATGAGGTGATTGCTCTCTACACACCGCAATCCAATGGAGTTGCTGAAAGGAAGAATAGAACTCTCATGGATATGGTGAATTGTATGCTTCTCAGCTCAGGAGCACCTGAAAACCTATGGGGTGAAGCACTCCTATCTGCTTGCTACATTCTTAATAGGGTACCTCACAAAATATATGATATCTCTCCCTATGAACTTTGGAATGGTAGAACACCTAGAATAGATTATCTTAAGGTTTGGGGATGTCTAGCTAATGTAGGGATACCTGAACCTAAGAAGAGAAAAATTGGTTCAAAAACTGTAGATGCTGCATTTATTGGATATGCATTAGATAGCAATGCAAACCAATTTTTAGTAGTCAACTCAAATATTAGTGATATAACCAACAACACTATCATTGAGGCTCGAGATGCTGTATATTTTGAAGATATATTCCCTTAGTGATATAACCAACAACACTATCATTGAGGCTCGAGATGCTGTATATTTTGAAGATATATTCCCTTTCAAGACTAGGATTCTATTTTGAAGATATATTCCCTTTCAAGACTAGGATTCCTAGTGAGCTCTCTTCTAGCACACTTCCTTCTTCTAGATTTGCCTCATCTTCTAGTACTCCACAATCGATAAAAGTATAACCCAAAAGAAGCAAGAGAGGAAGAATCGAAAAGAACTTCGGAGAAGAGTTCTTTACATTTTTGGTTGAAGGTGATCCAAACACATACCAAGAAACCATGGATTCTTCTGAAGCTCCTTTTTGGAAAGAAGCCATAGATAGTGAAATTAAATCTATTATAGAAAATAATACTTGGGTTTTAACTGACTTACCTCCAGGATGTAAACCAATTGGTTGGAGATGAATTTTCAAGAAAAAATTAAGACCTGATGGAACCATTGAAAAATATAAAGCTAGACTAGTAGCAAAAGGGTATACTCAAAAAAAGGGTATTGACTTTTTTAATACATACTCCCTTGTAGCTAGGATTTCAACTATTAGAGTCCTTCTAGCCTTAACTTCTATTCACAAGATGATTATTCACCAAATGGATGTTAAGACCGCTTTCTTAAATGGCTATCTCGAAGAAGATATTTATATGGACCAACCAGAAAGGTTCATAGCCAAAGGTCAAGAAAGAAAGGTCTGCAGATTGATGAAATCTCTATATGGGCTTAAACAAGCTCCTAAACAATGGCATAAAAAATTTAACAAAATCATTACAGAATATAATTTTTCTATCAATGAGTTTGATAAATGTGTTTACTCAAAAGTTATTCACAATGAGTGTGTCATCTTGTGTTTGTATGTAGATAATATTCTTATCTTTGGGATTTCAATCGAAGTCGTTCTCGAAGCTAAAAATTATTTGTCAAAGAATTTTGACATGAAAGATCTTGGAGAAGCTGATTTGATTCTTGGAAGAATTTTGACATGAAAGATCTTGGAGAAGCTGATTTGATTCTTGGAATGAAAATCTCCAAAACTTCTAAAGGCATTTCTTTGTCTTGGAATGAAAATCTCCAAAACTTCTAAAGGCATTTCTTTGAGTCTATCCTATAGCATAGAGAAAATATTAGAGAAATTTGATTTTCATAAATGTTAACCTGTGAGTACACCTTATGATTCCTTAATCACCTTAAACAAACATGATGGTGAACCTATATCCCAACATAGATATTCACAATTGATAGATTCTCTTCTTTATGTGACAAACCGAACCAGACCTGACATTGCTTATGCAGTAGGTAGACTAAGTAGATACACTAGTAACCCAAGTCAGGAACATTGGAATGCATTAGAAAGAGTCTTTAGATATTTGAGAGGTACAACAGACTATTGTTTAACTTTTTCTGGATACCCTGATGTGATTGAAGGGTATAGTGAAGCTAACTGGGTCACTGATTCTGACAATGTGAAGTCTACTTCTAGATTTATTTTTATGCTTGGCGGTGCTGCTATATCTTAGAAATCTTGTAAACAAACAGTGATTGCCAGAAGCACCATGGAGTCTGAACTTATAGCTTTAGATTCTTGCTGCTCAGAAGCTGAATGGTTGAAAAACCTTATATCTAAACTCCCTTTTGTGTCTGGACTTATTCCTCCTATATCTATTCATACAGACTCCAGATCCACTATAGAACTTTTAAAACAAAATACCATCAATAAAAAGTTAAACAGACATCTCCAGATAAGATTTAAATCTGTGCAGAACCTTATGGGAAAATATGTTGCCTTGGATTTTGTAAAGTGAGAGGAAAATTTGGCAGACCACTTGACAAAAGGTCTATCTAAGAGTGCAATCCTAGAATCATCGAGGGGAATGAGGTTAAGCCCATAGTAGAGTTCACTGACAGCGGGAACCCAACATTTGATTGATGAGTTATTCTCATGGAAAAGGTTCAATGTGGTAGAAACAAGATGGATTGGTGATCTTATGTGGAGCACTGACCTTCGGAGTTATACTCCTTTTGTAGTGTTGGATGCATTTATGACTTGCACCATATTAGCTACTCCCTCATTCCTATGGTGACAGTGCTCTTATGTTGTGACTGGGCAGGATGAGTTTTACTCTTAATAAGTCCAACCTTTGTGGGGGTGAAATATCTAGTCACAGTACACTTGGAGGACTTACCTACGTGAGAGGAACCGTGATGGTCGCGGTTAGGGACATGGGGCTGAGTCCTAGTAACTCTCATGAGACGGTTATTGTGAGCATGACCATTATCGCTCCGACCCGCTCGCTCAACAAATGGATGCATATTATGTGTGCTTTTGTTAATTTCTTATCAAGAGGCCTAATTCAAGGTCTAATCCATTATGCCTCTCAGATTGCGACAAATGTTACTAAGATTCAAAGCCGAAAGCTATCTTTGCTGAATTCATAATATGAGGTTGCCCGACCTATATTTTGTTACCATTATCATTGTTGTTGTTATTAATTATTCTTTTATTCCCCAGAACTCAATCTTTTGGGGGGATTGTTGGAATAAATTAAAAGTTTGAGTTCTTATGAAAATATGATTTGTTGAGGGGTACATTTGCATAATGTTTATTCCTTATCCTCATATGAAACGCTTCCTCTTCTGTAATACTTTCTCCTTCTCCGCTCTTTCCTTCTCTGCTCTTTCCTCTTTTCTTCCGAGCGAAAATCTCTCCCTGCAATAACATCGGCGTCTTCTCCGCGACAGTGGAAATCTCTCCCGTGGTAACGTTGGCGTCTTCTACGGCCTTATCAACGACAACGGAAAATTCTCAAGGGCTATTAAAAGGGGATCTCAGGCAACTATGAAGAACAAGAAAGAAAAGAAAAACAGTGAGCAATTCTCAATCTCTCTCTCACAATTCTCTATAATATTTTGATTTCTGATTTTAATTTTGGGCAAACATCCATTGAGCAAGAGATCAAAGTTTCGTAGTAAACTTTGGTGCCGGCTTTCTCGGGGGGTTCTTACCGCTAGGCGTGGTCGCATCAAATCGTCTCTGCGAAGGCGGCGACTATTGTTCTAGGGCAGTGATCACACGATTACCCCTTCTCAGGCCTGCGTTTTAATTTCTTATCAAGAGGCCTAATTCAAGGTCTAATCCATTATGCCTCTCAGATTGCGACAAATGTTACTAAGATTCAAAGCCGAAAGCTATCTTTGCTGAATTCATAATATGAGGTTGCCCGACCTATATTTTGTTACCATTATCATTGTTGTTGTTATTAATTATTCTTTTATTCCCCAGAACTCAATCTTTTGGGGGGATTGTTGGAATAAATTAAAAGTTTGAGTTCTTATGAAAATATGATTTGTTGAGGGGTACATTTGCATAATGTTTATTCCTTATCCTCATATGAAACGCTTCCTCTTCTGTAATACTTTCTCCTTCTCCGCTCTTTCCTTCTCTGCTCTTTCCTCTTTTCTTCCGAGCGAAAATCTCTCCCTGCAATAACATCGGCGTCTTCTCCGCGACAGTGGAAATCTCTCCCGTGGTAACGTTGGCGTCTTCTACGGCCTTATCAACGACAACGGAAAATTCTCAAGGGCTATTAAAAGGGGATCTCAGGCAACTATGAAGAACAAGAAAGAAAAGAAAAACAGTGAGCAATTCTCAATCTCTCTCTCACAATTCTCTATAATATTTTGATTTCTGATTTTAATTTTGGGCAAACATCCATTGAGCAAGAGATCAAAGTTTCGTAGTAAACTTTGGTGCCGGCTTTCTCGGGGGGTTCTCACCGCTAGGCGTAGTTGCATCAAATCGTCTTTGCGAAGGCGGCGACTATTGTTCTAGGGAAGTGATCACACAATTACCCCTTCTCAGGCCTGCATTTTCTAACCCTCTTTCGAAATTTTTTGATTATTTGCAGTGTGTTTTCTAACATGTAGATGCGTGGATGTGTATTTTTCCTTCGATTCATCCTTGTCTAGCTTTTTCTTATAGCCTTCCTCTCTTTTTTAAGAAGTAATGAATATTTCTTTAACTATGTAACTTATCATCTGTAGAAGATTCCAAAGTGTCGTAAACTGCTGGCTGTTGGTGTAGTGAGCGAGCACATTTACTGTTAGTAGAAATTTCATGAATAATTTTGCTAGCTGCTAATTTCTTTTTATTGCCTTAATTTGGTACCATCTTTCACTTTACGTACTATATGATCGTATATAGATTATTATGCTAACTATTGCTTTTTTATGCCTTCAAGAAGATTTCTTGCATTTTCCACTGATTTCAGGCTCCTGGTCGTTGCTAACTTGTTTACATCGTATGACTGAGAAGCTGTTTCCAACGCACATAATGAAATTAAACCGGAGGAAGCTTCTAACACTAACTTGCTGATTACTCAGTAGAGTGTTTCCACGTTACAGTCTTGGCGTATAGATATTAGTATTGCTGTTTTTTTCACCTGATTTTGATTAGACGAGCAGAAAGAGACAAACACCCGATTCTTCATGCTTCTACAAAAAAGTTGGATATCATTCGACAAGTACCATTGCTAACTTAAATTGTTAAAGATGTGAACCTGCGTTAATTTGTTTATAACAGAATATAATCTTCATACTTCCCAACTCAAGCTTTGTTACAAATAATGGATACATCTCTTGTTAAGATTGTTGGATGCTATTTGTTACATAATGTCAAATTTTCTTTCAAGATTACGATAACTGACATGAAAAATTCGCAGAAATTTGTTTTACCAGTAGAGTTTGCATTTTTTTTCCCCTCTTCCCCCGTGTCGTGCGGGGGTATTTGCCAGTCTATCATAATGTAAAGGATGCTTGTCGTCTAAGCAAGATACTAATGCAATATTCCCTCTGATCTCTTCTAATCTCGATCCTCTCTAACCATTGATCTTCATTCTAATCCTTCTATTCTTCACTAACCTCATCCTATACCAGTTCAATCTATTTCCCTCTTTAATTTCATGGCAGAACGCGGGCATGTTTGGGGTCATACTTTCGGTTTAAAGTTCAAAAGGATTATGTGAGACAACAAAGTTTAGATGTGCAACACCCCATAGTTCTGGGGTTTAGGTCAAATTAACCGGAAAAAAAAAACCATGGTTCAATAAGCACACTGCGAAACAAAACCGGCGGCGTACAAAACTTCTTTCCTTCTGCGTGTAATAAATTCTATTCTTTTTCTAATAGCTTCCTTTTGCTGATTATTTCTTATTGATGAATCTTCTACTGTAAAGTATCCACTCATTTCTTGTATCACATAGTTTTGTCGATGTAAACTATCCTCAACCCTGTTATAGCAATTATTACTGCAGGATAAACTGTGACTAGCAAAGTGTGATTGGTAGAGAATCACCCTGTTATCTTCCATATATGCTAATTCAAGCAAGATAGACAAGATAGAACATCATAAATTAGTCTCAATTAAAATGTTTTATCAAGTGTATTCACAACATACATGGCCTTTTCTGGTAAGTCAAAAGCAGAATTCATGATTGCCAGGTAATCGATACAGATACAGTGAATACACCGAGTTTTGTAGGATATGTCTGTATGAATACACAAGAGCTTGATTGCCTCGTCAAAAGCTGTCGTCAACATCTTTCTCTTCACCATTCCGATCATCCTGCCCGTGCGTATATTGTTCCCTGCCAAAGATGAACACCAAGTAGTTAGGGCACGTCCTTATAGATGAGATGAGAACAGGAATTTCTAATTAAGAAAACAAGAATTCTAGATAAGTAACTCAAATACCAAGATCAATTCTAAATTTATGTGTCAACTTTAGTAATGACTATGGAAACTGTAAACTACAATGAGCTTCTGTGTTCAAGGTGAAATGGTTGGCATGGCCTATGCAATCATGAATCTCATAATAAGAATAAAAACAATCTAACATACGCAGTTTATGGAGTATCTTGACTAAAATTTACCATACTAGAATATAGGTTTAATGAGTTTCCATTTCAGCAAAAACATAGCTTACTGGTTATAAACTAACTTGATACATATTAAAAATTTAAAAGTACTAAGTTGCAAGATACCTCAATCTTTCACAAAGGCGTGCCAAAGCATCTGAACCAGCTCGAGATGCCACATCCTCAATCAAAAGTGAGTTAGACAGATTAACATTTTCTGCAAGCATGAACTCACATAACTCTTTCAGGGAGCAGGCATCAGTTAACACAGCTGAATGACCACCCCCAGCCGCAAGTCTCCTTACCTCTCCTATACACCTAGCAAAGTTTGAAAAACTAATCTTACTAGATTTATAATTCAAACATAAACCAAAGTATTATTGTTTCCTTCACAGTTTACCAACCAGTCAACAGGTGAAGGGTACCATGCATATGTACATTTATCATTTGCTGCTTGACCATAGCTATTATATCCCCAACCATAGATTCGTCCATCTTTCATAGATATTAGAGTGTGAGAGTGACCACATGTAACAAGCTCAACACCAGACGGTATGACCAGAGCGGGAATATTCCGAAGTAACGCATCAGAAGCGTTAGAAACACAAGAAAAGAAACCTTGCTGAGGGCCTAAACCTAACTGCCCAGCTTGTCCACCACCCCATGCATAAAGGGCACCTTTGGTAGTTAAAGCGCAAGAGTGAACACCACCACATGCAACATCCTTAACAACTATGCCCTCCAAGGAGACAACTCTCCTTGGAATTAATTCTTTATCGCAAGACTGAAGAGAGCAATGTCCAAGTTGCCCCATACTTCCCAGTCCCCAAGTATATCTGAAAATTGCAAGAGGTAACAGTTTATGCGACCTTGACTTGGTCATTCTTAATAAGGTTTAAATTTTGGAAGAGTAGATGTATGTGTTAACTGAAGTAAATTGTAGCTAGTGACATGAGTCACGACAAAACGCAAAATATATTCATGAAAAGGTACAAATGAAATGATTTCTAAACCATTAAATAATCATAAATAACAGAAAGGATAAATGATGTGCGTATATGCCACGGTTGTCCACAAAGTATATCTGGAATGTCAAATGACCCTGTCACTATACAAACCCCTGAAATTGTGGTGAGGATTGGAGGTTATAATTATATACTCTAGCATGGACATTTGCAAGGGGCAACAGTTTATCAAACCTTGATTGTTCAGAAGGTTTTTTTTTTTTTGCGTAAACTGCAAATAACCCACATTATTTATAAATTTAGTAGCACTTACCACCCCTCAGTTATTTTAGTAGCACTTCTCATCCCGAGATTCACATTTTGCGAAGGATAAAATTGCAAATAATCCCTGTTTGTATGAATCAAGGGTTGGTAAGTGATACTAAAACAGTTGAGGGATAATAAGTGCTATTGAAGTTACATACGAGGGAGGCTACCTGCAACCAACCCTTTTTTAAATAGTGGCTAAATGTACTAACTGAAGTAAATTGTAATGTTGTAATGTGTTCATCGCAGAACGCAGAAGATGATCCTGTAATTTAAAAATGAAATGGTTTCTAAATTATTAAAATAATAATGAATAACAAAAGAGGATAAATAATGCAGGTTTCTGGTTTCAAGGTTGCATGTAAAATACATTCTCAAAGATAACATGAAGAACTAGAATACATACTAATTGGTTTTATGAATGTGCAACCACATGCAATAACACTATTCTATTTCAATATTGCAGAAGCTTGAAAGATAAACACTGTATTTCTCCTATTTTTGATCCAGTACACATGACCACCAACAATGGATATACAGTACCAACTTATACTAGCCATAAGACATCAGTATGACACTCAGAGATACTCAGGAAAAAATCTCTTTTAGTCCAAGAAGCCACGAAATGGGCAAAAGTAATAATAAATTGTTGCCCCAAATGGTTGATTAGATATAGTTTTAACAAAGCAAATGGTATCAGGTCAAAAAAGTGCATGAAGTACACAGGCCTTCACAACGGAATAAGGACTAGTGAACATAGGATACATGTCCATTCTCGAAAATGATCAACATTTCATCATAATAGGCCAATATGTCATTCAGGCATTTACTTTTGTCCATTGACCCTCAAATAACCGTGCATTATTTTCCTTAGCCTTTCACCATAAACATTTATATCATCAAATTAATATTCAATACATAAAAAATTCCGTAGTATGCATACCTTCCCTACTGCCTTGGATTATCATCCAACTACAAACATAAACAGTGCAAGTAACAAAAGGGCTTCAGACAACAAGATAAGCTTGCAAATGCAACAAGTTTGTACAAATTATTGCAAATCCTATCTAAAAGAGCTTATTATCGTTGTTTGTTCAGAACACTTCTTATTGTTCAGAAGACTTCTTTTTTTCTGTTTGTTTCAACTTCCAATCTGTTATCCACTTATGTTTCTTAGACATTAGGAGGTAGCCTCTCGAGTTTGAGCAATTAAACTCATTATAGAATTTGTCGGTTGTCCTAATCTCTTGAAGGTTTCCTGTGAATCACGAACTATTTCACATCCTTCCAGTTGTTTAGAAGATACAAAAAGAGATTATATCATCATTTGAAGGACTTTACACGCAAGCTATGCAGGTGCACCTTTCAGGTCCATTCAAGACCTTCGTTACATTGTTGCTGGAGTAATTTGAGCTCAGTGATTCAATCTTTGTCCTTTGCTAGCCTATTTATTTAAGGACTATTCTCTAAGCAACTCTGTATTAGTATTCCACATATTACCATTCCAGTGCATATGTTTCTGAGCCTTTCCATTTTCAAAAAACTGTAAGTATATAGATCAACTTTCAATGAAAGAATTTTCAAACGTTTAATGGGACAAAAGGTAATTCTGTGGAAAACTAGTGATCCTACTAACGAACATGATACATTCTGGCAAACTAATCCTTCACCGATCTAGGATTATGCAAGTAGCAAACTAAGGAATTGATAAGATTTTATAGTAGTTAGTATAATTCTTTCCGAATAAATTGACACTGTTAGGCAGCAAGAAATTTCTATTGAACCGCTGGACAATGAATTAGCTGAACAACGCTTTCCCCCTGCAGTTCATCTCCCAAAACACTGAAACGCACTAGATGGGCATCCATAGCCCAATGAAAGCTGCATGTGCCATGTGAGAGAACCACATAATCTATATCTGAAAGTGGAGGGTGACTCCATAAAGCACTATGCTATCAGATGACTTACACCTCCCCATTTTCTGATAGAGCTGCTGTGTGATACTCCCCACATGACACTTGTGTAATCTTCACAAGCTCAGGGGCTTCATCTAGGAATTTTGCAAAAGAATTCAATATGCGAGCTCCCTGTAGTCCTTCACAAGTAATACCTCTTCCAAGCTGACCATACTCGTTGTAGCCTGGTTTAATCAGAACAGTAACACAAATATAGTTAATTGGTAATAACATTGAAAGCTCTTAGTATCTTCTCCTTATTGTGTTATTATATTAAATAAATATGTGTCGCATACAAGCAGCAGCAAGATGGTGAAGAATCACTGGGGTAAGATGCAAAAATTTGGATGTCACAATGTTGTAGCTAGTAAGAATAGTGCAGAAAAAGGAAAGTTTAAACAATAAAGCACGGATATAACCAATTCTGAATGCCTAGATAAACTGCACTTAGAAACATATGGAAACTGTTCAATATTTACCCCATGCTTGCAGTAGACCGTCCTCAGATAGAGCCACCACATGAACTGCTCCACAAGAAACTTGACGTATAATCTGCTTGGGAAACAGCAACAAAACCAACAACAATGGCAAATTATTACATTTGCCAAGTCTGTGCAAGGGTAGCAAATAAACAACTACAGGCAATAACTAACTAACATGGCCATAAAAGATCAAACATAGCCACGCTTCTAAACAAGTGAGCAGTCTTCAAGGGTATATGGAGATGCTCATTATTTTTTAATCTGATATATCAAATAATTGAAGTGTCTAACCATATAAATGTCAAATAACAGCCTTAAGGATATCACTTACTGTGTTTGTGGAAAAGGCTCCCCAAAATAGGCGAGGATAATTTGAACCCTGAAACCAGAAAAACGTAGGTGAAGACTAAAATGCATGCCCAGGAAAAAGCTAGAGAGCTAACAAAGAGAAAGAGAAACTAACAACAAGAGACAAAACCTGATTCTGCCCCCAGACCCAGAGCCTGCTTGAAGATGTAGAGTCATCTTTTTGCTGAGGTTCGGCAATAGCAGCTGTACAATGTGCTCCACAAGACACAGATTTCACAAACTCAGACTGCAACAATTTGACCTTTTTTGGGTGCTTTGTACTCTCTTCAGTTCCATCTCCTAGTTGACCAAAGTCATTTGCACCTAATTTGATAGTGAACATGATTAAATAGTCACCTTCAGAGGAAGAGGATTCTTTGCATAGTTCAACTAAGAGAAAAACGAAAGAATGACTGAGAATAATTTGGACTGGTTAAAATTTGCTAAAAGAAATATCTTATAAGATATTGACTGAAAACTGTTAGATAACTACTGTAATCCAGGGGTTGGTTGATGTACTCTAGGCCAAGATGAACATTGGTACGGTTTCAAAGGGAAGAATAAATGAATCGACTGCTTACGTTGTACGCATTAAAGACCTTGAAAGTCTAAATAGTTGGATGTGCATCAGGCAGTGAGAGGCAGCACAAATGTAGAGGGGAAATCATTTATTTTTGTCATAAGTTCCTGCCACTACACCAAACTATAAAGTTGTGGTTACTGTTGAGGGTTATAATTCTATATTCTAACAATTTTTAACATACGCTTGTGGGTGCACATAAGCAGCCTAATCACTCATACTTAGGCTTAAGTGTTTTAAAGGTGAAAGGCAAGGTCAAGGCCACAAGGTCCTATGTTGCCTGAAGCAAGGGGCACTAGAAAAGAGATTGCCCAAGCAAAGCAAGGCAACAAATATTCAAAAATTTCATAAATTTATGCATAATGCATAATTATATGTCGCACCCTAGGCCCGTGGGCCCGTTGGCGCATGCAAGCCGTGAGACCCACCGACAGCAACTCGATGTTGGCTAAAGACTACTGTCAAAATGCTAGCATTAGTAGTTCTTGAGCCTTGGGCTTTTCTCTATTTAAATCACTAATATTTCTTTATATTAGTCCATGTGGGACTAAAGTATGGGTGTCACAATCACCCTACCTTACAAAGACGACGTCCTCGTCGTCATGACACCTTACAAAGACAACGCTCTTGTCGTCATGACACCTTACAAAGACGACATCATCGTCATCATGACATGACAACTAGCACATCCTAGTGTTATTGTCAGACAATGTGGACTCTAGAGGTGGCTCCTACGGGCTCTAAAGGTGACTCTCACCTCATCCACGCAGTGTAGCACTTAGCCCTATATAACACTTAGCTTCACACTTCCGACTGGCATCTGCTCTGATACCATTTGTCACACTCTAGACCCGTGAGCTCGTTGACGCATGCAAGCCGTGAAACCCACCGAGAGCAACTCGATGTTGGCTAAAATTCACTATCAAAATGCTAGAACTAGTTGTTCTTGAACCTTGGAATTTTTTCTATATAAACCACTAACATTTCTTCACATTAGTCCATATGAGACTAAAGTGGGGGTGTCACATTATACACCATTGATAAATTTAGAAGACAAATTCAAAAAATTCATAAAAATAACAAACAATGCACACTTTAATCCATCTCAAGCCAGATGTCTGCTCACATTCGACATCTTTATCATTTTGTTAAAAATCCAGTAATCAACCAAAAAGTAAACAAAGAAAATAAATTTTACCTTGGTGGCTGTAGGTGCAAGAGGGGTCTAAGGTTGTCCAAGGTAGCCATCAAAGGCCAAAGGAAGGAAAAGGAAAAGAACTGATATGGTATAATCCTTGAATACATTCACCCTCATAATATAATTTTTACAATATAGTGTACCAAATGGAGTTCGTTCAACGTAATTTAACATATAAAAGGGTGCCGAATAGCTCTGTCACAATTCAAAATAAAAGTGAGCATCTTCCGCACCTCGCCACATCTCATGTGCCTTAGGTGAGCACCTGGCCCTTAGGCATCTTATGTGCTCGTATTTGTGACCCTTACCGGGTGCTAAGGTATAGAATTGCCTTGCCTGAGCATCTGAATTCAGAATCAGGCATGGCATATTAAACCATTGTATGGATTGTCAACCAACAACATAAACAGAGATATGTTAATTTTTCACGAACATACATCTTAGATTTTTAAGGAAGAGGGAAAAGATAGATTTTATTGAGGCATGATTCAAAACTAACACTGAAGCCCTATATTTGAACATACTAGGCACCAAAGTCTATACATATTCCAAAGTCCACCTCAACTCAATGAACACAACTTGATCTCTAAGACGGGTGGATCTGTTATGGGGCAGTGGAGTCAAGTGCCCACACTGACCCCATAAGAAATATAATTATTATTAAACCCTTATATCAATTTGCCCTTATACTATATGCCCCATAGGCTCCCTAGCTGATGAAGAATGACGAAGATGCTAAACAATTCTCTCTATTCATTTTTTTATTGAAAAAAAATTTGCTGACTCATTGGATTTTCATGATAAGGAAGGGAGCAAAGAGAAAGATGAATATCGACCTCTTTACTTTTGGCTGCTTGGTGTTTAGCTAAAGGCCTCTGTTGCACTAGTACAAGTCACTATAGGTACAGGCACAGGACAAGGAAAATTTGTAAAAGGTAGGGTACAGGAACACGGCAATATAAAAATTTATACACATATTTATGTTTTGAATTTAATAATTTATATGAGAACAAGGATGAGAATTAGAGTCCTATAACCGTTTTAAGTTTCTTTTGTTATGTGGATTATAAATTGAAAAATCACTAGTTTTTAAGCTAGACATCCAAATGGCCCTTCGAAATCATAATTCGGAATCTAACATTTTTCCAACAAGTTGTCAAGAAGTGGGTGTGAAGTGTAGGATATATATCCAAAAAAATGTATGACAAGTATTTTAAATTAAAACATGTATTGTATAACTGAGTACACACCCAAATAAATGTAAGCATTTATGCAAGGAGTGTCCAAAGAGTTTGTGTGGGGGTAAGGGTAGGTGTTGAGTATAAGTACGGCTTCAAATTAGAAATACCTAGATAACATCAGTAGGCTTTGGACATGAAAATTTATTTAATTCCATCACTTTCTCATTTGCAAGTGTTTTGTGCCTTATGGACTTTTCCTATTGGTGTGATGCATGCCACTTTGGTGCTTATGAAGCACCTAAATTTTTTTCTTTTGTCCAAAGCTCCTTTGTTTTTTGTGGTTATTAAGGGTAGAAGTAGTCTAATGGTTTGAGTATTCAGGTAGGTGGTAGCTTTGGCTTTTTATGTTTTGCAGATGGAAGACAACAAGGCCTTATGAAAGATCAAAGTTTATGGATCCACCCCTGTCTAAAATGATTGGATATTAAGGACCTTAGGCTTATAATCCTCCTTCAAATCTGCAGTTCACCTAAGCAGACCATAAACCCAAAACAATTTGAGCAGAACTGCGACCTATGCAAACAAGCAACAAGGACCACATTTTATGGGCAAGAAAACACCATTTATCGCTTCCATTCACAACCACCAAATTGGTTTACATGAGCTTGGGATGTTAGTGAGTTTACACATTGACATGGAGTTTCCAAACAAAGCTACGACTTCGATGTAATGCCAAAATTCTTTATAGTAGAAGTGTCTGCTATAAAGGATTACGGTAGATCTTCAATATGCCAAAACAAAACACCAAGAATAAAGCCTTGATGGATGGATGATGCGCAACAATAGAGGTATTTCATATGAGGTAAAACTACATCCTTTACTCTTTAATTTCCTAGGGAAGAAACTGTTTAGTTACCACTAGTGGCAACCACAATCTATGAAGCACAGACACGGACACGACGACATGGACACAACACAGACACGGCAAAACCCAAAAAAATAGGACACGACTAGATTTTTTAATAGTATTATTATATATAGATCAATATTGAATTAAATTCCTATTACATTTTCATATTGTTTGTTATGTAAAGTGGAGATTATAAATAAGAAACTAAAGGAAAGTGTGTGTTGCAGGTGTGAATTAAAAACTACAATAGTAATAACAATAAATTAAAAATTAATAATAGTAAAATAGTAACTAAAATCATAATTAACAGTAAATTAAAAAATAAAACCCTAATTAATCAACAGTAAATTAATGGAACACGAACTCTAATTAATTAACTGTAAATTAATATAAAATAATAAATTAAAATGAAAAAAAGTAAAATCCTACTATTGTTACAAAAAATAAATCCCAGATCCCATTTATATGTTATTCTAGCATTTTTATGTCATTCTCACATTTTTATACAGTAAGGAGATAAAAACAGAGAATTAAAATAAAAAAACAGTAAAAAGAGAGAGAGAAAAAGAGCTATAAAAACGAAGAGGGAGAGATCGGAGAGAGGAATTAGGGATCGAAAAAGGGAAAGAATCAGATGAGAGAGAGAGAGAGAGAGAGCGCGACTGAGAGAGAGAGAGAGAGAGATCAGAGAGACTGAGAGAGAGAGGAAGTCACAGATCGGAGAAAGAGAGAGAGAGAGAATTAGAGAGAGAGAGAGAGGAAGTCAGAGATCGGGGAGAGAGATTCAGAGATCGGAGAAAGAGAGTCGAGATCGAAGAAAGAGAGAGAGAGAGAGAATCAGAGAGAGAGAGAGGAAGCAATCGGAGAGAGACAAACCGACGAGGACGACGAGGCCGATCGACGACGACGACGACGTCGGCAAGCACGATCGATGACGACAGCGAGTATCGAGAACGATGATGGGGGTGATTTTCTTTCCGTCGGGACCGAGAGAGAGAGAGAGATGACAAGCGATCGGGTGAGTGGAAAGTTAAAACTAGGGTTGGGGATCTGGGTTTGGGTTTCGGGTTTGCAGGTTTTCTTCCATTTCTTTTTCTCCCTCTCAGCCGTGTCGAGAAGGATTCGCCGTGTCGGGAGCGTGTCGAAGGCGAGTCGAGGTGTTGACCGCGTGTCCGACGAGTGTCGAACGTGTGTCCGCGTCCGACGCATGTCAAAGACGGACTCGCCGGCCATTTTGAAGAGTCGGTGTTTCATAGACCACAATTTTAGAATCTTAGAGTTCATGTGATTCCTTGAATTAACAATTAAATCTGAGAACTATTTCCAAAAAAATTCAATAAATATGACATATCATAGATGAACATCTATATTGTGTGTATCTATTATAAGCCATAAGGTGTTAGTGTGCATGGCACTTGTAACATAGCCTATTACATAAAGCAGTAATGAACAATTGCTAACATAAAATGGGCTCAGCTCCAATACACCTAACATGGAGCCACATGCCAGTCTTTAACTTCTTGTTCTTTCAAAAACAGTAAGCGAAAAAAATATTCTTGCTTTTTGAGGATCACTTCCCAGCATAGTTTTCCTATAAAAATATACTCGGTCATTATATTAGTTTGGACTTCCCCTTTTCTTTTATCATATATGATTTGGTTTCCATCGGCAGTTTCATATCATTTATGGTCATCTTAACTGGTCATTATAATTATGCATTTTCCACTTTTTCCATATATTTATTTTATTCTAATTCTTTCTATTCACATTTTGTACATATCATAAGGCGTCTTTTAAAGATAATCATTGCTATGTTCCCTAATGTATTAGCATAAACGTAGAACATAGTAGCAACATAGTAGCTAAAAGATAGTAGCCAGATATCCTTACCATTTTTTCCTAGATCATTAGAATGCTATGAGTTCTCCATTTTAACAGTATGATCTTATGGTTTTCTCTCTTCTAAATAGGATAATATAGCGCAATCATGTGATACATGTCAAAGGTAATTGCTTATTCTTAGCAAACTCTATTCCAAACCTGACTTTAATGTTGGTAACAGAATCAGATATGAAATATTGAAGTAAACCGTTAAGTCTTAGTTCCACTTTCTACCTGATCCTACTCCAATATTCTTAGTATCCCCAACCTCTAGCCTCCATAAGACAATTATGTCTTTGTTAATCCTCTTTGCTAATTTTTCTCACTGGCAAAAGGGACAAATAACTACAAATCTCACTTGTCTGGATTGTCTTCTAATAGCCCAAAAAAAAAGGTGTGATAAAGAATATATTTTTGAAAGGAAATAAAATAAATTAAAAATTATTAAAAATATGAAAGAACAAATCAAATCCTAATGCTCAGACAACATTAAATGACAAACTGATTTGTTAGGCTAATTATTAAGTCCATGCAACATACAAATTTGGATGTAACTAATTATAGGAGAATTCTTGTATTAGATTCTTCTCAACAACCAATACTTGGCACATTCAAGTAGCATCGGAAGTACACATTTCTAATGAAATATAATGACAATTTGTGGAAAAAATAATAAACATAGATAAACTAAACTTCTACTCAAAAGTAGAGATATGTAATGCCCTAAAGAATGTAGTATAGAATTTAATAGCTATGGAAGGAAGGGATAGAAGTCAAGCATCCCCCTCCCTTTTTTTTAGATTCTCTCGTAACAATCCATAGAATTGAACTTGTCCTTTAGGCAGTGTATATCGATACATTGGCCAATACATAGAGTTTAGTAGTCAAGTTTAGTGGCCACAATGATATTTACATGTTTACATCATTTTTTATTTTCTAGAATTTTTTCAATATATCGGTTGATATCTGCAATATCGGTCGACATTTCTATGTGAAAATATTAGCCAATATTTTGTTTCTTAAGATTTGGGTTTTTTTTTGGCTCCTCGACCCGGCCCAAATACCAAACAAAACTCTCCATTTGCTTCAGAAATCAAAATCAATCTCACAAAAACCCTAACCCTTACAATACGGTGCTCGCCGCTCTGACTCTTTCTTTCATGTCTCTCTCCCCTCTCTCTACCCTCTCTCTCCCTCACTCTTTGTGTCCTCTTTCTCACCGTGCTCTCTTTCCTCCTCAAAATCTTTATCCTCTCTCTCCACCCTCTCTCTCCCCGCCTTCTCTGTCTCTCTCCTATGCTCTCTAATCTCTCTATGTTCCTTTGAAGTTGTGTATTTGGAAAGTTTCATAACGCTATCGAGAAAAAAGTTTTACAATCAATTAGTATTCCTACATATATATCATGATACAATTTCTTATGCTTAGAAATCATAAGATATATTTAGATTACGTATTGAAGTGTTATATTATGTATTAATATCATCCAATATAACACCCCGATATTTACTACATGTCTTCGATTTTTGCAATTCGATATGAATTTTGGTCATCCAATATTTATCCGATGTCAAATATTTGAAACAATTAATGTAACTGCAAAAAATAATGTCCATTTGCACTGGATGTGCTTGATGCGTAGAGCGCAAACTAACTCTCAAAAAGAAAACACCACGATCACCTTCTTAAGCCCAGCTACCACAACAATTCTAAGCAAGAACAACAAAAAGTTGTCAAAAGTCACGATGGTGCACAAGGACCATCAAAGATAAGCTATACATGGGTGTAAAGCAGGACGTGATCAAGTTGAAGAGCTAATCATGGTAGACGAGATGCAAAGCAAGCAAATTACCAAGTAGAGATAGGCATACACAGAAGTCACCACATGGATAAGAAGTTGATGCCAGCTCATAGCCCTTTTCTCCATGTATGTCTCAAATTCCAAACAAAATGTTAAAAGCACATAGTTGGCTTTGATTCAAAAAAATGCGAATAGATTAGATATAATTCATTTCTTATTTTTTATACAAGTAATGTGTGCATGGTACACTAGGCAACTAGTAAAGAAGCAACTTGTCTTATACTCCTTCTGCATGGTTTTATGATTTCCATTTCCTAAAATTTAAATTAATAAATATTTCTCAACAAACAGAGAAAATCAAGTATCAAACTATGACTAGATGTAGACGAGCATCTGTTACTCTTAAGATATCACCTTTTATAATATACATTTTTAATGAAGTTGTTAAAGTATGTAGAAGAACTACTTTATAGAAGTACATATTATCTTCCTAAGTCTTATTCCTTTAGAATTTTAGCAGAATCAGACCTTGCTCTAGATTTTCACTCGCTGCAAAATCGACAATCCTAGTGAATTAGACATTTGTCTTCTAGTTGCCGTCATGTGGTTGTGTGATCGCTATTTCCTAAAATTTGAGAGATCAAGATTTTATAATAGTAGACACAGTATAATCAAACAATTTTGAGAGATCAAGATTTTATAATAGTAGACATAATCAAACAATTCTAGCTAGGATTTCATGTAGAGAAGCATCATTTACACTTTAAGTTTGATACACCCTTTCAAAACAATATTTCTTATAAAATTTTCGCAAACAATATAGTAAAATTGTTTGAAATAAGTATCAACTTCCTGGTCCTTAATTTATTGAAGACTTGCACTTACTTTAAAATGGATGATCCACATAAATAAGCAATTTTATCCAACCAATATCATGAAATTCTTCTAGCTCAAAACATGGAATCCGGAATAAAAAACAAAACCATCTTTCAATTTTTCCCTTTGATATTTTAGATGAAGAGCACTTGAAGACTATATATTTATTAAAATAAATGAGAAGAATACAATTGAAGTGGTAGAGGTAAGAAGAGGCTAGTGAATGTTACTTGGGGAAGAGATACTATAGCTAAAGGCCCTAATTACGGAGGCCAATGGTCAAAGGACAAAGAAATCATCTTAATAAAGTGTCAAGCTACTATTTTTTGGTGTGAAATACCCCTTTTACCTTTCAACCCAAATTAACAAACAAATAGCAATGGAGGATACGTTTGATGACCGTTATTGGTGAATGGCAGCTTGAACCCTCTCTATCTCCTAGAGATCCGCTATGGTAGGAAGTTGTGTTGATAGTGGTAACAAATGGTGTTGATAATGAATGAGAAAGAAGAACATGATCTTATATGAAAGCAATGTAAAAAGAGATAGATGAAGGTGTTAGGCACTTTGTGGCACAGGATAGGACGTATTTGGTCTTGCTAGTGGTCAATCTACGATCATGCAATCACATAGAAACTTAACGCTACAGAGGGGTTACATAAATGTAGGTTTCAGATGGTGTTGGAATCCTCCTAATAAGAAGATTAATTCAGGTAGACTATGAATTGTTCCCCAAGGCATAAAACATCAAATTTTTTACGTAAATGCCTGATACATTTAACTTTCATTGGTGATTGTTGAGTTAACAAACAAGTAATATTAAATTTAGTAGATCGAACAAATAATGAAGGTTGGATATTAAAGTTTGGGTGACTATGTAGTTATATTTCTAGGACCACATGAGTAACCAAGCACTTTAAAATTGAGACTGTGTAAGAAACCAAGCGCTTTTAAGTTCTAAGTGGGAGTACACTAGAGCAATTCAGTGCACTTTTGTAGAGGGATAAAAAAGCTATTTTAAGGTTTGTATCATCGGTCCAAGTGCCACCAAAAAAGTATTGTGCACACACAAAATTTGATGCCCAAAGAGAAGCACGTGAAATCTTAACCACCCCTTTCCAAAATCTGGAGATATGGCTAACAAGTTTCGCAAAGATCACTGAGCCTCCTTCAATAATAGTATTTACAGATGAGACACTTAATCCCATGTTGTTGATTATTGATTAAGAAAGGTTTCCACCACCATTTAAAATGAAATTAATATTAAATAAGAAAAAGCTGTGAGCACCACATCCCCCAACATAGTCAATGAGAAGAAACACTTACAATTGACCAATCGAAGCCCCCTGCTTAAGCCACTGTATGCACATTTTATTCTTTCTTTTGCAAATCTTATACCTTTGAATCACCATACAACTGACCAATAAGTTTACTTATGTAGACGAGTGTTCCCTTAAAAACGACTCTATAGTCCTTATAATCAAACTCATAAAAGGAGGTGATCCACCCAACATGATTTGATAGGATCTTTTGGAGTTTAATAAAGATGGAGAAGTAGTTTGTAGATCAAAATAATTAAGTTATTTAATGTTCCTATCAAGTAGTTGCCTCTAGACTACACACATTCGAGTCATGAATACATGATACATTGAATCATGATAGCGAAGTCATAGGAGATGAACTTTGGAGTTTCGTCTTTTGAGAGAAAAAACATAACATTGAAAAACTTGAGATAATCAGGGACCTCACATATTTAAACTAATAGTGGTCATCGTAGTAGCAATACAGTTAACACCTTTGACGCATCATTGTTTCTTGTGATCATGTTGGTTGCTTCTACTTTAATAAGGCACAATACAATTAGAAATAATAACTTGCAGTTGAGAATTAAGTTTGTTCAATATAGTTAACACTAATGGAAATATATTATTTGGAATTTCAACAGATGCTATGAGAATGGGAGTATGTGTTATAACAAGAGGGTTGCTAGTAGGTAATAGCGTTCCAATCTTAAGTTGGCCAAGACTTGCGTACACGGTTATACCTCAAATCAATGTTG
The DNA here is from genome assembly GCF_001876935.1 of Asparagus officinalis. Lineage (NCBI taxonomy): Eukaryota > Viridiplantae > Streptophyta > Magnoliopsida > Asparagales > Asparagaceae > Asparagus > Asparagus officinalis. Next base: position 93,520,436 of record NC_033800.1, read on the forward strand.
ACTTGAGGAGAGACGAGTGAGGAAGCGTTGGTGAAGAGGGATTTAACAAGAAGAGTGAGGAAATTGAACGAAGGAATAAGAGCCAGGAGAACATTTATAGGTTGCACAAAGGATGTATCAGCAATAAGGGTGCACAAAAATATCTGTATCAGAGGAAATATTTGAATCTGTACCTGTTAGGATGCAGATATGGTTACTAAAATCTATATCTGACAGAATATGGCTACAGATACGGATGTGTAGTGAAATATCCGGATCTATATCTGAAATACTCAAATATATGCTGGTCATACAGTTATAGCAATTTTAATCCTTAGATTAATGAATTTGAGCTTAAATTTTGATGATCAAGAAATCGAATCTTAGCTTTTTCAGATACAACTAAAATGTTAATGAACACTCTTGTATTATATAATTTATATATTTTTCAATATAATCTAATTTTCTTATATTTGTTTAATGCCGTGCATATCCATTTATATATCTGCATGTATATTCGTATCCATATCCAATTTTAGCGCATATGGATATGAACTTTCATTATCCAGGCATATTTGTAGCTCCATCCATGATTGGTAAGTGGATATGGATATGATAAGTATCATAGTCAAGCTGTATCCGAATTGTATGCACCCCTAATTAGCAACCAAAACAAGATGTTAAGGAGAGTAAATGGACTGGGCCTTTAATACTAAGGTCGAATGTGAAAGTTACATGGGAGGGGATGATCGCTATTATGTTGACCGATATTGCTAGGAGGCTAGCTATTATGAACAAATTGGAGAACATAAGCCTAGGGCTCATTTATAAATGGGTATATTTCACATAATTATCATAAACTATTAAGGATTTGGCACAAGAGTATACAAACTAATTTTATTAGTAAAACACCACAAATGTTTTTGACTAAACTGCCATGACAGCTTGATATTATGTAAGTTGGCATGTCATGCACGTCGTATACTTTGAACATTTGTGCCATTGTTTACTTTAAACTGCTACTCTTTCACTATCTACCTCTTCTTAACTATTCGGGGTTCCTTAGACTTTTGAACAACGTTGTTGGCACTAGAGATGTAATTTTATGATATGTATTATTGCTTGCATAAAAGTCCGTGGTATATTTCTCTAAAAGGTGATGATAAGTAGAATTAATGGATTGGGCCTTTAATACTAAGGTCAATGTGAGAGTTACATTAGGATTGGATGATCATTGCTATGTTGACCGATATTGCTGTTCGGCTAGCTATTATGAACAAATTGGAGAACATAAGTAATGGGGCTTATTATATAAATGGGTATATTTTCACAAAATTATCATGAACTATTTAGGATTTTGCACAAGAGTATCTAAACTAATTTTATTAGTAAAACACCACAAACGTTTTTCAATAAACTACCACGACTGATAGATAGTATGTAAGTAGGCGTGTCATGCACATCATATATTTTGAACATCTGTGCCCTTATTTACTTTAAACAGCTACTCTTTCACTATCTACCTCTTCTTAACTATTGGGGGTTCTTTAAACTTTTTGAACAACGTCGTTGACACTCGTGAGATAATTTTATGATATGTACTATTTCTTGCATAAATGTTGGTGGTAGTTTTCTCTAAATTTATGGTATTTTTTGTGCAAACCCCACAATAAATCATGGCAGTTTAGTGAAATTTATCCTTTATAAAGGATCTGCACAATTTAGGTGCAAAAATAACGACATCAGGGAAAGTGAGACAAAGGATATTAGTTCTGTGGCTGCAAAAATAACACCTCTGAAGTTAGAATGGTCGAGCAATTTGTGTGAGAAAATTGCACACAGAAGACATAGGGTAGGAGCAGAAAACATGAACAAAGAAAGTCAACAAATTCAATTCAAATGGGATCTTCCTGCATAATGTTAAAACAAGGCCTTCAATCTCATGCATCTGAATAATACAGGATTGCCTGATGGTCCTAAAGGGTGACGAAAGGTCTAGACCCATAGATCCATGGGAGCCAGATGGATGTTTTGTCCTGGGATCAATGGTGTCCTGAGTAGATGGAGGATTCCACTATCTTTGAAGCAATCTAGCTGGCTATTCGTTGAAATGAAAACGAATGATGGTGTTAGTGAATGACTGGACAATGTGGTGTTTCGAAGGGTGCCAGCAAAGTATTTTCAGCATTAAGGATGATTTAGAAAATTTTTTGGTCTTTAAGCACAACAAAGTTGCAGTTGTTGGTTGGCAACAAAACAAGAGTCCTGGAGCAGGGTTAATGCAGTAGATTTTTATTGGGTAGAGAAATTGGTCAAAGAGGTATCCATTTAATGATGATGCAGATGACTCTATCAGATCCTCCAAACAATGTGAATGGGAGTGGACGTGGTTGAAATTAGCTGTCGCAGAAGCAACATATAAGAGGTAGACTTCATACAAAAGAAGAAAGGGTTGCTGGAGGCAATCTGAACTTGGTGTACATCTATTATTAATGAGATGCCCGAAGAAGAGAAGGAACCATGCGGGCAAATAATATTCATGAGAGGTTGGTAGAAAATTTGAGGCAACTTCACCATCAAATCTATGGGAAATCCACCTACAACGCCATTGTTAGACTTGGCAAAGAGCTGGGGAACGAAGTCATGGGTGATGCTTATAATAAACATGAGCCTAGAATGATATGGTAACCTTGAACAATTAGTCACAGACGGAATTCAGGACAAAAGAATTTAGCAAAGCCGGGAGAGGGTGTTAAGGAAAAAAAAATCCTGATAAATTCTTATCGTGAGGATGTCAAGGAATTTGCTTTTGGCCTCTCGTAATTAATTAGACCATCTTCCTTTATTCTATGAATCAATCTACCTCTCAATGTAAACTCAATTCCAAGCAAATCAACTAGTTACCAAACAAAAGCATCAACATTAAATAAACTTCCAATTATGCGAAAATCAAAACCTGAGAAGCAAAATAACATAGAGATTACTAACCCCACGTGTACAGC
>NC_033800.1:93523426-93544326 GCF_001876935.1 Asparagus officinalis
ACTCTTAGGTATCCTCAGATGCGATTCCTTGCCTTTTCTCGCAGTCTGGCCCGACCGATTGTAGCCCCACAAGTAGATTGCGCTCTTCGTCGGGAATTTGACGACTTGGAACTCGCACAGCAGCTCGTCAATGTCCATCGAGTCGAATCGAGAAAGGGATAAATTAGGGTTATACGTTTTGAATTTAGGGATTTATTTAAGGGGAAATGAGAAGAAGGAATACGAACCGAGTAAATTTCAGAAAACCCCGTGGACTTCGGGGTTTTGCCGAAATTTGATTTCCACACAACCCCCGAAGGATGAGGGGTTTTGTACACTCATAAACTTTTTGAAGGGCAAAATGGCCAGATTGGTATATTTTTTCGAGGTTTGGTGACATGTTGGTATATTTTCTTTTAGTTTTATCAGATTGGTATATTTTTTCAACTCCGGCATCATATAGGCCTTAAATTTGGCCAGAGTTACTGTTCCGGTCAAATTTAGTTACTGTTCCGGCCAAAAATCCCATCAGCCTTGACCGGAACAGTAACTCCGGTCAAATTTAAGGCCTATATGATGTCGGAGTTAAAAAAATATACCAATATTATAAAACTAAAAGAAAATATACCAACATGTCACCAAGCCTCGAAAAAATATGCCAATCTGATCATTTTGCCCTTTTTGAAGATTTTTGAAAAAAAATGTGTCAAGGCCCCAAAAAAAGAAAGCTCTTGTTGCCCAGCCCCTTAAAGTTTTTTTCATGTGTTTTAACCCCAAAAGATCCAAGAAATTGTGATCTAGCCCTTTTTCATTCTCTCCCAAAAATAACCCCAAAAAGTTTCAAATATACCCCTTCCCTTTTTCTTCTTCTTCTTCTTCTTCTTCTTCTTCTTCTTCTTCTTCTTCTTCTCTGTGTCTTTCTCCTCCTCCTCTCTCCTAGCTGTTCCTTCTTCTTCTCTGTGTCTTTCTCCTCCTCCTCTCTCCTAGCTGTTCCTTTCTCCTTTTCTTCTCCCCTCCTCTCCCCTAACCCTACCTTCCCCCAAAAACTATACCCCTTAACCCTTCACCCAAAAACTGACGCACGCGCTCTCTCCCCTCTCTCTTCACTCGCCCAGACTCTTGTAAACTCAAGAGAACCCAAAAAGCCATAGATTTGAACTCAACCCTCCGCAAGATCCCTCAAAAGTTTGTTTAAAAAGTAGAAAATGGACGAAAACGAATTTGGAGAAGAGTAAAGGAGACGACACCCACTTCAAAGTTGTTCATCATCGACGTCCCTCGACTCCGACGACAAAGGAGGCTCTTTGAGAATCATCCGCCTCCTCCTCTACATCGTTATCCTCCGTCGTCGGTTCTCCTTCTCTGATGTCCACCTCATCTGAGGATGATGACAATAACGAGGGAATGGTGGCCCTGTTGTGCATGAAGCGGACCAGATTTTTTCCATCAAGACTCTTACTTTTGTGACTTGACTTGCATGGTAGCGTTAGGCGAGAAGGCTATGTTCTCAATGCTAAGCTCTATAAAAAGCTTTTTTAAACTAAAATTTGATGTGTTCGAAAGACTGAATATACCCCATGATGATTTATCATTGATATATAAATCTGAGAAGCACACGAATCTGAATTTTTAGTTGATAATGAAGATGATTTAAAGTGCGTAGTGGAGCATAATCGAAATAGTGGTTGTATAGAGATTCATATGCAAGTTGTTGTTAATATAGAGGGTTCTATTTTTGGAAAAAATCAGAAAGTTCTAACTAAAATGTAAGTAATCAATAAACTCTTTTTTAAATTAGGATTTGTGTGATATAAGTTTTGTGATTTCAGGTTTCATAGCACAGACGAATCATAAATGTTAATTTTAATGGTTACTTGTTAACTCCTCTTGTCATGTGCTAAGTATCATAACTATCTATTAACTTTCACCAGAACATGTTAACTTTTAGCGTTTTTTGTTGACTATCATAGTTATATGTTAACTTTTTAACTGAATGTGTTAGCTTTCCTCTTAGTCTGTTACCTTTTCCTACTGAATGTTAGCTTTTACTACTTTATGTTAACTTTCACCCAAACATGTAAACTTTCCTCTTAGTTTGTTAACGCTCGCACTGTTAACTTACACATGAAGCTGTTAATTTAAAATATCAGAAGATAATATTATAGTTGACTTTAAAATCTTACTGGTTTATTAATTCAGAGAGGATCCCAAAAAATTACTCGTCTGGTGAGAATGTAATGAAATGAGATGTTTTCTACAATACTTCCATCATTCCTCAATGGTGGCACACAATATTAACTGAATGGGGTCAACCATTTCAAAATATAAATGAATTGAGACTAGCTTTGTAATACTAACCTATGATGAAAAAAATTTAATTATGGATTTGCAAAGAATTGACCCAAAGGTATCCGAGTTTATTGTCAATATAAGAAAATATATGAACGCCCTTGGATGTTGTTTGCCTCTCCTGTTAAAAATAAAAAAGATTTGAAATTAAGAAGTTTATGAGTGAACACAGTTGTGGACAACATAATAACTTGTCAGGACGATCACGGGCATCTCGCAAATTCATAGCAGCCCAAATGCATCATGCATTGAAGGTTTTCCTCATCACCAGACTCTTATGTTGTTAATATCACATATAATTAACAAGTAATGTGCAAAGTTAACAGATTTTTGTGAAAGTTAACAGGTAAGCCCAAAAACTAACCGTGTAAGCTAAAAGTTAATGCAACACAAATGGACAACTTCAGTTAAACAAGTGCATTATGATTAGACTTACAATCTTAGAGATTACAAAAATCTTCTACAATGTGTTACAAAAGTCTTGACAACTTATATTGTTCTACCAAAAGTATTATACTGATAAGCAATCCACATTAATCACCAATTGGTTCGTTACAATTATAGGCGTCAAGAATTACCCATGGATTCCCGCATGCGGCTTGAGACAGAGAGAAGACGATGAACATCACTATCCGGGTCACAAAAGCTTAATTGATGTCGATAAACGCATGAAGTAAGTCGACGAACCATGTGAAACAACGAAACTGTAGAATAACGAAGATACGAACTGATCGGGAGCAACACTTCGCTTACGAAAGACGAAGTGCCCCTCATGTCCTATTTACTCCACATGTGATTCAACCATGGGAGCTTGTAGATCTTCTTGTCGGCTTTCCTTTGCACTTTAAATCGGGCAATTTTGAGTTTGGACGACAAAGATATGACGGAAACGGATGGGACGCGCAAAATGGTGCACAAGCCTTGATAGAGACACTGCAAGTGTCTCGTCCTTAGCCTTGATAGAGACACTACAAGAGTATCAGCCACGGCTGAGACACTACAAGAGTATCAGCCAAAAATGTCGTTTTAAGCTATTTTTGTGGTTTTCGAAGCTATTTTCACCCGGGTTTGTTTCAACTGATCTAAATATCATCCAAGAACGTGATAAAGTGGTTATAAATGAGAATAAGCGTGAATCAGCCGTTCTTATCCGAAAAACAGAGCTCCCGAAGCCTATAAATATAACCCTAGGACCTTCATTTGCACAGATCTGGAATTCTCGAGCCTGGGCGAAGCCCTGCTGAATTGGAGACTGAGGGAGCCACGAATTTCAGAGAGGATGAGGAGATCAAATCGAGTTCTTGGGTATAAAGAAGAAGAGTTCGTCAGATCTACAGTTCCTGGTTCCTTCCCTTGAGATCGTACCAAGCTGCGATCTCGAGAAGAGTGGTTATCTCGCTGTTGCTGAGATAATCGCTTCGGTTTCTTGATTGCTTCGCGAATCAACGAAGCTCCGAATTGGTCTGATCATTTGGTAGTCCATGGATATCAACATCACCGTTACAGGCAAAGATCCTACAAAAAAGCAATAGGTGATAAACACATGTTGTGTATTGTTTGAAAGAGAGTTGTACTTTACTTTTCATTGTATCGAAAGTCTTATAAAAAGACTATTTTTTCTGAATTTATTATAACGCCCAAAGTTGTAATGAATTCTGCAATAAAAATAATTTTCTCCCCAAACAAGCTGATGATCACAGTGGGAGCTAACAGCCTCATCGCCAAGGTTGTCGTGCCGCAACCGAAGATCAAGATCCCGATTGATTCAGAGGTCGAGTACGAGTTTGACGAAGCTATGTTTGAGGAATATTTCTTCTCGTCTTCATCAAAATCCTACTCTCCGTGCAAGTGCAGAAAGATCCCATCTTTGAAGGAGGTGTATTTTTCGATGAAGGCTTCAAATGACTCTGCTCGCCATAACTCCTCCTCGGTCAAGGAGTTGTTCAATCAAGATACGCCAACTCTGACGAAGAGGGCTCGTTAAAGGTGACGCCAATGCCAAGCTCGTTAAATTGTCAAGGTATAAAATAAGTAGATGGAGTTCTCTACTATGCAGACTTGGAATCTAGGAAGCGTCATTTAATCCAGTCGCCTCAACGGCAATCTACTGTTACTTCCTCCAAACCATCGACGGGAGAATGGGTTCTTATCAAAAGAACTCATTCAACCTTGAAGAAGCTCATCTAAAAGCGACGCACACGTGCCACACGTGGGCGTGCCTTTGTGCGAAAAGCTCAAGGCATGCAGAAGGAAGAGATGGCCAAAAAACCACTGAAATCCAAACAAGTCTGGGTGCCGAAGGACGAAACAGTGTCGAAATCAACTCTAAACGCCTCTGATCCCGCTCCTCTTGCTCCCACACCTCTGGCGAAGCCTACGGCGGTGTGGATCTATCCAAATTTAAGATTCTGATGAAGGATCGTCTGGATCCTCTACACAAAAATTAAGACAAAGCTCCGGTGAATAAAACCCGAGTAATTCCTTAGGCTGAGGGTCGTACAAACACTCCTGTCAAGCCAAAGGCCACTCAAAGGTGTCCTGCCGCCTCTAAACAAACTAGGGCACCTCGTTGTACATGTTCATGCACCGTGCACAAGAAGACTTATAACATCGATCGCCTGGGGGTTCGTATCAAAGCCCAGGAGCTTGTTAAGACCTCACACTCGCAATGGGGTGGTTCTAAATGTGTGACTCCTGATGCAACCTTGGATCATTCAAAGGTGATAATGAATCATCCTGAGTATGTTAACAAGGTTCTTAATAGCCAAAAGAAGATGTGTCCATCAAACGATAATGTTGTACTTGGGGCATCACACCAACAAGCGATAGATCCGGACTTCTCCTCCGCCATGAAGATAATTGATGAAGGCGCTCCAACTTTATCGAAGAGGGCGCGCCAAAGACGGCGTCAACGCCTGTTCGCGGGAAAAATCGTGTCTTTCTTCATTGATTCCATTGCACTCTTGTAACTGTTTTTTCGATTACAAAAATCTGGTCTTTTTATAAGATCCGGTTACAACGAGATCAAAAAAGAAAATAAAAAATTACAACTTTTCTCTTTTATCGAACAAATCGCGAGCTCCTGTTTTGCGGTCGCTCGCTTTGTGGGTTCTTTGCCTGCGCCGGGGTTTATCCGTGGACCACCGCGAGATCTAGATCCGGTCGGATCTACGCAGTATGACGGGTATTATTTCGCCAAGGAAATAATAGCCGAGGGTACTATTTCGCTAAGGAAATAGTAGCCTTTAATTCTCGGGATCAAAGACCAAGCTTTGATCCGGAGTACACCTGCGTAGATCTGAGATCCGGTCCTCTCGAACTCTTGCCTTATTTGGCGTTGACGATCGCCGAGCACCAGATCTGGAAGAACAAGTCCTCGAAGTCCCAAAGCTTGGATCTTTTTTAGATCTGAGTCTTCAATCCAGCAGAGCTTCGCCTCCAAAAAATCCAACCTTTCAAAATGAACCAAGGGGGGCCTATTTATAGGCACTCTAAACTGTGCCCGGGCACAGATCTGGCCGGTGAGTGTACGGGCCACTTAGAGGTGGCCGGTGAGCACGCTGGCCACTTGGAGGTGGCCGGTGAGCACCAGTAAATCCGCTTCTGAGTTCGAGTCCGAAACTGATCTTGATTCGATCGTGATTCGTCCGAGTCTGCCCTTTGTTGGATGACTCGTTGACTCTTCGAACTCTTGGCTTGATTCCGCATGCGAATGGATGCATTCTGTTGCTTGCGTGCGATTCGTTAACCTCATCGCCTCGTTAATCCGCTTCGTTGCGTGTCACTTGGCTTCGGCGTTGTGGACTGACGCTCGTGTTTGGATACGTCGTCCGATGGTTCGTCGGTTTGTGCCGAGCTGTGCTAAAGGACCTATAAGCAGTTTTATACGCCTACAGATACCCCCTCCAAAGTATTTCGGTCTCGTTCTTTTATAGAAGAGTCTGGAATGCTTTGGATATGATCGCCTCAACCTTCAATTGGTATGACAGGACTTTGGAATGGCTTCTATTCTTGATTCCTTCAATCCTTCAGGTTATTCGGTGCTTTGTCGAATGTCTGTAAGGTTTCCGGTGCTGCATTTATTGTCTGACCGTTGTCGAAATTTCGAATTTGAAGTCGGTTCCTAATTTCCTGATCTTTAGCCCGTGTTTGTTGCTTCAACATAGAGCTGACCATCGATTGTTGGCGTTGAGTTCTCATTTGCGACGCGTTGTCCGGCGTGGTGTTGTTGAGTTATCCTTAAGAATATTTTGGAAAAACATTCTCCAGGAATCTCTCAACCAAAAATAGGGAATAGTTTATACTCATATACCTTATTGGAGTTTGTGCCCGAATGAGCTGAACCGGCCTGATAATGAGCTGAACCGGCTTGATAATGAGCCAAAAAAGGCAGTAATTCGGCTCAAAAAATCTTCTGATCCTTCCGAATATGCGGGAGAGGCAAGAATAAACCAAGAATTGAACCCTCGGTCGATTTGAAGTTGTTTCGATGCTCGATTCAGCTCTAATTTGAATTCTGGTTCAAATCTGGTTCAAACTGGTTCAACCTGGTTCAAGACTGGCTCAACCTGGTTCAAGGCTGGTTCAGGACTGGTTCAAGACTGGTTCAGACTGGTTCATCCTGGTCTGGTCTGGTCCCCCCCCTTGACCTCTTTTTTGCTTTTCTCTTCCCTCGAGCATCCTTTCTCCCTCAAATCTTCACAATTGTCTTAGATCTATACTTCCTTTTGATCTTTGATTGAGAAATCCCTCAAAAATCTCCATATAAAAATTCCTCTCAGGCCCCTCGAGCACGTGGACTGAGCCTCTTTCAATATTTGATTTTTGTCGGGTCTTCGAGCTTTCCCTCAGGTAAATCCTCCACAATTTTAGCATATTTCATGCTTAATTTAATTTATGAATTTGTGGGGTCGCATGTGAGGATTAGGGTTTATGATTTGGCGTCTCGAGCTCCTCTTTCAGGGGGTAAAATTTGGAGCTCTGAGGGATTTAATTGCAATAAAAAAGAAACTTTAATTTGGAGCTCTGAGGGATTTAATTGCAATAAAAAAGAAACTTCTTTTCTGGATCTGATCCCTAATTTATTTCGCAGATCATCATGTCGCGTGTCCCTTCTTTTCTGGATCTGATCCCTAATTTATTTCGCAGATCATCATGTCGCGTGTCCCGAGAGGTCGCTCTCCTGTTGCGTCGACTGATGACGTGCCTCCCTCATATGCTGGTGAGCTATTTTTTAGAAATTTACAAATTAGTCCATTTTTTCTTGGAAATTTGCAAATTAGTCCTTTTTACCCCCACGTTGTCCTTCTTGGTGAGGCAATCGGGAAGAGCCTTGATTCTCCTTGGTGAGGATCGACGCTTTAAAGATATGTTTTGTTTGGTCAAAACCATATCTCAAAATAAAGGGGGCGTTTTGACGCTGCATTGTGCTTTATAAAGCAGGGATGTGTTTTTTTGATATATCCTACCTTATAAGTGCATAATGTGGCCAAATCGTCTCACCCTTTATAAGGCAGTGACTCTATCTTACCCGTTCGTAGGATGAGTTCAACTTCCTTTTATAACTGAAATTAACAAACGTTTAATTGCTTGTTTTCAGCTGAGTATCCTTCCGGAGCATTTTCATCTCATGCGGTGAACGGACGTCGTGGGGATGATAGGAGGATGGTGAGACCCGAAATCATCCTAATATCTGACGATGAAGGGGAAGAGGATCCCATTGCTGCAATTATGTCTGACCAAGAATCTGTCCTCCCGGTCTCCGAATCCGTGCAGGGCATCCTCCAAAAAGTAGAGAAGGTTATGCAACAAACGGCCACCATCATTATTTCTGGACGGAGAAGATTTTATGATTTGCTCCCTTTCATAACAGATAGTCTTAAAGACATTCAGCGTGTAGGTGGCCTCTGGCTAGCTGGACGATGTGAGTTAAGGTTGACTTGCTTAGAGGAACTCATGTATCGTTTGGAAGAGCTAGTACACTTCGACTCACATGATGAGGTCACACCGCTCATGATCGATGCTCAGATTCAGAGGATGCACGAGCGTAAGGCCCGAGCGAGACGCATATCAGATCAAGAAATCATCGTTGCGAATCTGTACGAACGGCAACGTCGTCTGCGGACTAAGATAGATGCTTATAACAGCATTGCTGATAGGACAGGGATTAGGACCATCCAAGGGGAGAGGACTCTAAAAGATTTTGAGCTCGAGAGCACCAGAGTTCAAAATGTTTATAGAGGAGAGCTAGAGGTTCTTCACGCGTTGCGTCGAGAAGACGTAACTGCCGACGCTGCCGCCGTTCTTGCTTATGCCAAGCTTCAGAAGGAAGAAGAGGAGAAGGTTCGAGCGGAACACGCAGAGGAACTTTCCACTGTTAAGGCTAAAATTGCTTCCTTCAGTTTGTTAGATCTGATTTGAGACGTCTTCTTGTATCTCAACTTTGTCTGATTTTATTAATAAAACAAAGTCTTTTCTTTAGCACACTCCCCTTTTTATTGTTATGTTTCTCTGTTGATTGTGATCCCAACGGTCGTAATACTTACAGGATTTTTGGCAAACCCTCAGCCCTCAACGGGTTTGATAAGCCTTTACCGACTACCGTTTGAGTCGGGCTAGCATGTGGATTGTCTAAATCCGTTCCGCATGTAACGTTGTGCTAAGAGAGTGAATTCTCTGAGACTTTGTGCTATGATGTCGAATACATAGACTTCGCCATTGTTACGGGAATAGGCTACCCGGCGACACGTGTTAGGTGTTGACTTTAGGATTTTTGGCTAACCCCCAGCCTTCAACGGATTTGATTAGCCTTTACCGACTACCGTTTGAGTCGGGCTAGCATGCGGATTATCGGAATCCGTTCCGCATGTAACGTTGTGCTAAGGGAATGAACTCCCTTAGACTTCGTGCTATGATGTCGAATACATAGACTTCGCCATTGTTACGGGAATAGGCTACCCGGCAACGTGTATTAGACGGCTGACTTATCCCTATTTAGGCTTCGGGATAAAATACCCCAGAATCGAACTCTGGTGTCTTTTTTTTCACGGAAAAAGACTAAACCGGCGACGCGTGTTAGGCATCGGCATATCCTTTCTTAGGATTCAGGATGAAATTCCCCATGCGTGTAAGGCATGGAATTTGGTATTATTAATAACAACCTGCCACAATGTTGAATATGTGAACGTGTGTTCTTTTTTAACGGTTAAGAACTAACCGGCAGCGCGGGTTAGGCGCAGACTCATCCCTGCTTAGGTTTCGGGATAGAATACCCCAGAATCGAACTCTGGTGTCTTTTTGTACGGAAAAATACTAAACCGACAGCGCGTGTTAGGCGCAGACTTATCCCTGCTTAGGATTCGGGATAAACTTCCTAGAATGAATCCTAAATTGATAGATTTTGGAAAGATCGGTGCGGGAAAGGAAGAATTTTATATTCTATTTCCCGATCTTCTTTTAGGGTGAAGGCGAACCCGAGAACAAGGAATGAAGAATTTTATATTCTATTCCTTTATTCTGGAAAGGAAGAATTTTATATTCTATTTCTAGTGCAAAAGAAACTAGGAGTGGGATCTCCACTCTGAGAATCTGGAAAATCTAGATAAACTTGCCTTTTATAGGATTGGTTATCTAAACTGAAAAATGAGTTCTTCGTTTATCGAAGTGAAACTTCAACTTCGGTTATAGCCATGAGAGGACTTAACCAAAGAGAAGAAGAAGGGAGTTCTTTCGTTTATCGAAAGGGGACTCCGAAATGAAAATGGACCTCTTGTCTATGTGGACCCACTGTCAATTAAAATTGATCAGTGAGGGATTTTGGTGGTGAAAAATAATTCTGGGTTATCCTCTAGAATATTAAGTGCAATATTCTTCAAGGAACTTCCCGGTAAATGGGTTATCCTGAATGCATTAGGGATAGTACTTTTTCAGGAACTTCCCGTTTATTGGCATTAATTGCCTGGCGCCCTCTTGTGTAATCAGGCGATATGCGCCGTTTGAGTAGACTGTGTCTATCACAAACGGCCCTTCCCACTTGGGTTCGAATTTACCTTTCTTCTTGGAGTTGAGGATTATCGGTCGGCGAGCAGCGAGGACCGGATCTCCTTCCTTGAAACTTCTCTGTCGGACTCTCTTGTTAAAAGCCCTAGATATTCTGGCTTGATAAAACTCAATGTGTTGTTGAGCCTCCAAGCGCTTTTCATCCAACCTCTCGAGTTCTTCAAGACGTTTTTGATGCTGTTCTTCTGTCGTCATCTCAGTTGCGAGGGCGATCCGAAGGGATGCCAATGCGAGGCATTCTTTCTCAATCATCGGATATCGAGACTCTGCGCCTATCAAGGTCCTACTTAGGTAATAAACTGCCTGTTCGTGACCGTTATCGTCGTCTTGTGCTAGTAAAGCACTTATCGAGTGGTTCATCGCCTTGATGTAAATCAAGAACGGTTTACCCGATTTCGGTGCAACGAGAACAGGCGGATTCGCCAGATACGTTTTGATATCTTCGAATGCTTTTTGGCAGGCATCGTCCCAGACGAATGACACCCCTTTCTTGTTTAGCTTAGAGAATGGTTGGCACTTCCCAGAAAGGTTTGAGATGAACCGCCGGATGTAAGCTAGCCGCCCTTGCAGTCCTCTGAGCTCTCTCAGATTTCTAGGGGGTTGCAGCTCATGTATCGCCTTCACCTTGTCAGGATCGATATGTATACCTTTAGTGGTGACGACGAATCTAAGGAATTTTCCGCTGGACATTCCAAGGAAGGATTTAGTGGGGTTCATCTTCAATTGATGACTCCTCATGAGATCGAACATCGTCTTCAAGTCCTTGATGTGATCTTCTTTGTTGCGGCTTTTTACAACCAAATCATCAATGTAGCATTCGACTGTTTTCCTGAGATGTTCTTGGAAAATTTTGGTCATTGCTCGCTGGTATGTGACGCCTGCGTTCTTTAGATCGAAAGGCATCACTGTGTAGCAAAAGACACCAAGAGGCGTTCTGAACGCTGTATGCTTCTCGTCATCTGGGTGCATTTTGATTTGGTTATATCCTGAAAAACCATCCATAAAGGACATTCTCTCAAAACCGCATGTATTGTCGATAATAATACTGTGATTAGGAGAGGAAAGTCGTCTTTTGGACATGCCGTATTCAGGTCCCTGAAGTCAATGCAAATCCTGATTTTGCCGTTCTTCTTCATAACGGAAACGATATTGGATAGCCAGTCTGAATGTTGTTCCTCTCGGATAAATCCTGATTCGATCAATTTCTTAACCTCTGCCTCGATAGCTTCCATTATCTGCGGACGAAACCGTCTTTGCTGTTGTTTGACAGGTTTGGCATCCGACTTGATATCGAGGCGGTGCATTGCTACATTTGGGTCGACCCCTGGCATATCTTCATAGTTCCAAGTGAAGACGTTAATGTATTCTCTGATGAGAGCAACTAATTCCTCCTTCTCATTTGGGGGAAGACTATCGCTGATGAATATGGGTTTTGGGTTGGCCTCGTCATCCATGTTAACTTGGACTATTTTATCTTCAGTGGGGGGTTCTCTCTGTTCGAACCTATCACCATACTGCACGTTCAGGTGATGAACCCACGGGTCTTCCCCTGTTGGCATTTGATCGTCGTCTTCTATTGTGGACGGATCAGCTGTAGCCATGTTCGCCATTAGGGCTTTGAAAGCTTCCCCCAGACTTGCATCGGAATCCCATTCCGAGGCATTTGACGAATTTCCATCTTTGTATTGCTTAGATGATTGGTCATTAATTAACCAGCAACATTCGTCTTCTGAAGAAGATTCATACCCTAACCCTCGTCCGTATTTATAATAATCGTCTGGTTTCCCTTTTGGTACGTATGCTGCTTTGGCTGGAACACGAGGACCTCGATCGAAGTATAGACCTTCTCCGAGTGTGAAATCATACCCTTGTTTTTCCATGAGTTTGCGCGCTTCTGGACTATACTTAGATAGATGCCAACCAGGTTTGTCATCATCCTCATCTTCGCTTAAGAAATGATCTGGTAATGGGGAGCTTTTTCCTTTACCGTAAATCACTTCTTTTGCGCCTCTTATTTTGTTCGGGACGACCAGGGTTGTTCCGAAAGAATGCTGGAGGCGTTCCTTTGTTATATAGGACGATCGAATCGGCATATACAAATCATGATTATCATACAACTCTTTCATCACATCATCAAGAGACAGGGGGTACTCCAAATCATTATTTATTTCATTATTGGCAAGTTGCCAGTTACAACTTCCCTCTGACGTTTGTTCATCGTCAAGGTTAATTACAAAGGGTACAATGTCGTTTAAAACATAACCTCCATTGTAATCAAATCCGGCTTCGGTATCAGCTTCTTCTCCGCTGTCCGTGCCATGGGCCGATGATTCAGTATCGGATTTGTTACCATAAAGGAGAGAATCAGTGAAATAATTCACATACCCTTTGAATGGTTGCTTATCCGCGACCACCGTCCTAACCTTATTATCAGTGTCGACATATTTCAAACACTGATGGAGAGTGGAGGGGATTATAACGTTACTATGGATCCAAGGCCGACCCAATAGTAAGTTATATGAAGTTTCGGCATCGATCACATAACATGTGACTTCTGTCTTCAAATCTCCCATTTGACACTTTACCCAGATTTTACCCAAGGGTCTTGACCCGCTAGTGTTGAATCCATAGATAATAGTGCCTGTTGACGCCAACTTGCTAACTGTCGAGGAAATGCATCAAGCGAAGCGGCATAATACTCACAGCAGAACCCGGATCCACTTGGATTCGGTTGACTTTGCTGGAGCCAATGTACCCGATGAAATATAGCGGTCGATCGTGGTTCGAATTCTTCGTCTGCATATCTTCTTTGGTGAAAGTAATGCAGGGAAGGTTCTTAGTCGCTATATTGCAGTTTTGACTCAGCGGTTCTGGCCCTTCAGGCACCGGTTTGATTTGAGTCAGAAACACCTCTGAATTGGCCAAAGCTTCTTACAATGCCTCCCTGGTTTCCTTGGACAACCGCAGCAACTCATACAGCGTTATCAGTGCTGGAATGTTGGCTAGTTGAGCCATTATATCGAAGACTTGTGGAGTCTTCGAGCTTTCCGATTTGTCTCTTCCAATCGGGCGACTGAAACGAGACTGCTTCGGATTCTGAACTTCCTGGGGATTCTTCTCTTTCGGTTTATTCACCGGCTATCATCGAGCCTCTTCGCCCGGTGTAGGACTCGTAATCACCCCCATCTCCATGAGAGTTTTGGCTGGTCCCCGTTTATTCACCCCCTGCTCACTAGGTGGTGGATAATTGTAGTGATACTCATTTCCGCTTCTAGTGGCGAAGGCTTCTTGTTCTTCTTCGGAGAGCGGGAAAGTAGGAGATTCATCGCCATCCTCCTCGAAGATTGCGGATGTAGCATTGCAGGACTTGCCTTTGCCCTTTCTTTTCGAGGAAGTCGCCCATTGTTCATCTGTTAGATATAGGTGCCCTGCAGGCAATTATTGTATATTGTAACAGGACCTATATGTATATAACATCCTTGTTCAAAATGATAGTATGCTATTTAGACTGCTTCGGATTCTGTATTTCCTGGGGTTTTTGTTTATCCGCCGGCTGTCGTCGAGCATCTTCAATTGGTTTAGGAACCGTAATCACCCCTAGCTCTGTGAGAGTTTTGGCTGGTCCTTGTTTAATCACCCCCTGCTCACTAGATGGTGGATAATTGTAGTGATACTCATTTCCGCTTCTAGTGGCGAAGACTTCTTGTTCTTCTTCGGAGAGCGGGAAAGTAGGAGCTTCATCACCATCCTCCTCGAAGATTGCGGATGTAGCATTGCAGGACTTGCCTTTACCCTTTCTTCTTGGGGAAGTCGCCCACATGAACCCAGAGGATTTCGCCGTTTGGGACTGTGTGTGGCACAAGTCCTTTTTGGCGCTGTCCATGTGGGTCATCGTTCACTGTCTTCATTCCTACTTTGGTGATGCGCTCTGGTTTGAACCATGTTGTAGGCACCGATCCAAAGCTGATTGACACTGCGTTCGCTCCGACACTCTTGGACGGCTTTGTGGTTATGACGCCTACATCAATTAGCGCCTGGATCTTGTCCTTGAGGTGGTAGCACGACTTGGTAGGGTGATGGACCGCTCTATGGTATGTGCAATACTTCGGATCCGTCACTTTGCTAGCCCCCTCTTGATCCACGATCGCTGGCAGCTGGATTTTGTTATTCTCCAACAGGTACTTAAAGATGCCAAGAACTTCGTCATCCTTGAAGGAGTACACTTTAGGAAACCTCGGCTCCGAAGATTTCTGCTTCTGAGGCCGTTGTTGCCATTGCCCCCGAGATTGTTGTGGCGCTTGTTGCTACGGCTGTTACTGAGGTTGCAATTGGAAAGTTTGATTAGCATCAACTGCATTAGCATGTGCCTTACATTTCCCCCATGGGACGAAATTCTGTTGTGGAGCATTCGTCGCCTGTTGGCCTCTTTCCGCCTTCTTCCTTCTGAGGAACCGCTCGGCTTGCTCTCCTCGGACCTTCAAATCCTTCCAGGTTTTGGACGGTGCTATCCCCATTGCTTCCATGGCAGGTCTGAAGAATGAATTCCTCGGTGATCGGGTCTCGGCAGTTCATCGCCTTGTTCTGGAACCTTTTGACGAAGGTGTCGACTAACTCCCCGTCCTTCTGCTTCTCATCGAGCAATGATCCGATAGATATCTCGGTGTCGTCGTTGAAGAAATTGGTGAGGAACATAGTCTTCATATCATCCCAGCTGTTCACGCTACCTGGCTTGAGGCGGCGATACCAATCGAAGGCGGCTCCGCGAAGAGTGCCGACGAATGACCGCACCATCAGAGGCTCATTACCGGAGATTACCCCCAAGTGTGATTTGAAGTAAATCAAATGTTGAGTGGGTGAACCCATCCCATTAAACGGCGTGAAGTTAATTAGGTTGAACTTCGCCGGATATGGGATCGATTCCCACTCTCTGGGGTAGGGACAGGGAATGCCTGTTTTCTTTGTCTCTTGAGTGGAAATCAATGTGTTGATTTTGCTCTCGAGGTTCTTGATCTTCAAGTTTTCACCTATGTTGTCGCTAGCATTCTCATTACCACCCCCTGCATTGACGGGAGGATTATTGGCATTATGCGTCTCATTCGCATTTGTGTCCTCTTCTTCCAGATTAACCTGGTTGCGACGACTGTTCGTCAATGCTTGGATTTGTTGGTCATGCATTTCTCTCATGTTCTGCATGGCCATCTGTATTTTGAACCTGAAGGTTTCCTGTTGCTTAGCTAAGGCGTCTTCAAGCATTTTGGCCACTTGCTCCGCACTTATCATAAGTGCCTCGCGGGGTTGTCCCTCGCTGGATACCGTATTATCTGATGCAACCGCGGAACCGGCATCAGATTCTTCATCTTCTGAAGGGAGTCTTGTCCGAACCCTGCCATAGGTTGCTCGCTTGATGGTTCCGGACTGCAGACGGGTTCTAGGCCGGGATGCTTTCAGGATCGACTCGAGATTATCCCCTGCCGATGTCCCCTTGCGGGTCATGTTGGTGGTGACCCTCGGAAATTCTCCGTCTTCAACCGTCGTTCTTTTTTGCCGGAAACGCCTATGCCTTGGTTTTGGCGCTTCGGTACTAAGCCTTTCGAATACTGAAATTCTCTCGGGGACTGCCTTGATGCAGTTGCACTCAGACAGTACCGCCCGAATGAGCTTTGAACAAGGGCACTAGTTTCTAGCCTTCGAGAATTTCTCTTTCTGGCTTTGCTCGTACCCCCAGCACGATAGTACAGCTCTTCCGTTTGAAAGTCGGAGCCACCTATCGTGTGTTGGCACGATTTCTCAGGTATAACGCAATCATCATCAGACGATAATGTTTCCTTCTGAGAGTGAATTACCTTCTTTGGACTTTCGAGAGTCACGCGCCTCGAAACATGCCTTTTTGGGCGTGAGTTCTCGGCGGGCTCCTAGACTTTAATGCGCAAGTTGGTGCGCATGACTGCCCTGGTCTCTTTGTCATGTTGGAGGTGACGGCGACCCCCAGCATGTTGCGTCGTCCGGGGCTTCTTCATCGGGCCCAAACGATCTTGAACAGGAGCTTTGCCTCTCTCGTCGGGAATTGGACCGAGGCGCTCCAAAACTGATTTCTTCCTTTGGGACGATTCTGCATGATCTCCCGGAGAAGCTATTGGAATTATCGGCGACTTGGGTTGATTCGCTGGTGGTTGAACTTTTGTTGGAGGTTGCTTCGGCCTCCATACTTGGCGGGTTGGTAATGGCTTTTTGGCCACTCTTTCTTTCTCTAATTTCTTGGCCTCCTGTACAAGAATTTTTGCCTGTGCGAGTAACGTGCGGTGTTTGTGAATCCGCTCTTCAAGTGTCGAACGGTTCCGTTTGACCCGGATCCATTCGTTCGTTGGCAGCTTGGAGGAGCTGCCATTCTTCAGTTGTTGAGGCTGTTTGCCTCCTCTGTTCTTCAGATCCACGTTGTAGCGGATCCCGTCAACATACTCCATGGCCTTTGCGAATTGTTTCGCAAGGCGTTGACGTTGCCTTTGGCGGGCTCTCTTTGAGAGAGTCACCACGCCCCCTGCGGCAGAAGGGTTGGCCAGAGCAGATCCGACCTGGTTGGGAATTGGAGGAATCTCACCCAATGCGACTTTGGCATCCAGCGGGGCGAGATCTTCGTTGGTGTTTTCCATGTCTTCATACCAACGAGTTTTTCTCCTGGAGGAGAGCTTCTTGGACTTGCGGGGGGAGGTTGATCCGGACGAGGACGACAAGTACTCCTCGAACTTCTGCTGGTCGAACTCGTATTCGACCTCCTCCACGACCGGGATCGAGATCCGCGGCTGCGACGCTCCGACTATCACTGTGGTCGCCAGATTATTCGCGGGAAAAATCGTGTCTTTCTTCATTGATTCCATTGCACTCTTGTAACTATTTTTTCGATTACAAAAATACGGTCTTTTTATAAGATCCGGTTACAACGAGATCAAAAAAGGAAATAAAAAATTACAACTTTTCTCTTTTGTCGAACAAATCGTGAACTCCTGTTTTGCGGTCGCTCACTTTGTGGGTTCTTTGCCTACGCCGGGGTTTATCCGTGGACCACCGCGAGATCTAGATCCGGTCGGATCTACGCAGTATGACGGGTATTATTTCGCCAAGGAAATAATAGCCGAGGGTACTATTTCGCCAAGGAAATAGTAGCCTTTAATTCTCGGGATCAAAGACCAAGCTTTGATCCGGAGTACACCTGCGTAGATCTGAGATCCGGTCCTCTCGAACTCTTGCCTTATTTGGCGTTGACGATCGCCGAGCACCAGATCTGGAAGAACAAGTCCTCGAAGTCCCAAAGCTTGGATCTTTTTTAGATCTGAGTCGGCTTTGGCCGAGCCACCTATAGGTGGCTCGGTTTTGGCCGAGCCCCTATAGGTATTTGGGTTCCGTCGTTTTGTGTCCGTTGTCCGGTTCTGTGGTTGATTTGGACTCTGATTTATTCTGAATCCTGATTTGGCAGTAAATCCACCTTGGTGTTGATCTGAACTCTGATTTTGAATTCTGGATCCCGATTTGGCAGTAAATCGGCTTTGGTGTTTGAATTCGAACCCGTTCCGTAGTTGTATGACTTGTTGACTCATCGAACCGTTGGCTTGATTTGAATTCGAACCCGTTCCGTAGTTGTATGACTTGTTGACTCATCGAACCGTTGGCTTGATTCCGCACGCGAATGGATGCATTCCGTTGCTTGCGTGCGATTCATTAACCTCGTCGCCTCGTTAATCCGCTTCGTTGCGTGTCACTTGGCTTCGGCGTTGTGGACTGACGCTCGTGTTTGGATACGTCGTCCGATGGTTCGTCGGTTTGTGCCGAGCTGTGCTAAAGGACCTATAAGCAGTTTTATACGCCTACAACGCCTTGCGTGATAATTGGCCAATGCTTCGGAGTCAATGGATGAGATCCTCTATAATGAGGATCTGAAATCTAGGCAGCGCCGAGAACAACAACGGCGAGTCACCAACCCCTCCTCCAAGACAGAAATGAACGAATGGATTCGTGTCAAGAGGACCCGCTCCACCCTTGAGGAGCGAATCAAGAAGCATCACGCATTGCTAGCGCATGCTCGAGTCCTTCTGCAGAAAGCGGAAGAGATGCAGAAAGAAGAGACAGTTGATAAGTCGCACAAGCGCAAACAGGTGTGGGTGCCTAAGGCAAAACCAGTGCCTAAGGCAAAAGTGAACGAAGTCACCATCCTATCTTCGTCAACTTCAGATCCCGTTTCCCTTGTCCCCTCACCTCCGATGGAGCCGTGTGGTAGCGTGGATCTCACCAAATCCAGAGTTCCTTTGAGAGATCACCTCGGTCCTCTGCCTGAAGATCGAGGTAAAGCACCCGTAAAAGAGCGATTGGGATCATCGAAAGGTTCCCAAACAACAATTTAGACTGGGGGTTGTACCAATCACCCCAAGAATAATAATAAAGGGAAGGCTCCTGTTACCGATCGCATTGGATTGCGAGTTGAAGTTCGAGAGCCCGTTAGAGTTTCACGCTCACAAAAGCGTAAATCTGAACGAGTGACTCTTGGGGATGCCAATAAAGCGTCATATCCCCAGAGGAAAACATATTTGTCCAATGATGATGTTATACCTGGGAGGTCGTGCCAACACTCTATGGGTTGCTCCAGTCATCAAACTGACGAGTTGTACTATAGGGCTGGGGGTACGAATAAGTCCCGAAAGAGAAATATTCAAGACACGGATTCTCACTGTCCGTGTGCCAATATAATCAAGGTGGTATTATCAGAATGCTGCTGTTCTAAAGCCCCACGAAGAGTTTCGGTGTTTGAGAGAATCTCCACCAGAACGTCCGAGGCCAAACCAAGGCATTTCCGTAGAAGGAAACCTGTCTTCCGAGACAATGAATTTCCAGAAGTGTCCGTCAACATGACCAGGAGAGGGAAGTCAACACGACACTTTAGTCCGGATTAGTTTGCTGCAGTATCCCGACGTATGACCCGATTGTGATCAGGAACCATCAGATAAAAGAACTACCAAAGAATGCAAAAGGGACTTCCTTCAGAAGAGGAAACGTCGGATGTTTGCTCAGATGCTTGCTCAGCGATGGCTTCCGATGATACCAAATCCAGCACGGGACAATCATATGAGTCATTCATGATTAGCGCCGAGCAGATGGCTAAGATACTTGAGGACGCTTTGACCAAGCAAAAAGAAATTTTCAAATTTGAAATGGAAATGGCTATGCAGCAAATGAGAGAAATGCATGACCAGCAAATTGCCGTACTGACAACTCATCAAGGAGAATCTAGCCGTCGCAATAATCCTAACCAAGGTGATAACGAACGGGAAGTGAACGAGAACGTCAACATGACCACTCCTCCCATCGATAACAATACCGGGAGTGGCCCTTCGGATGATAGCAATACGAAGGAAGACCATGTTACTTCTCCCCGAAATCGCCCGAAGGAAGATACAGGCGAAGATAAGAAGATGAGGGATTTGGAGAGCAAGATCAATGCGTTGATGAGTGCTCAGGAGATAAAGAAGTCTCGATAACAATACCGGGAGTGGCCCTTCGGATGATAGCAATACGAAGGAAGACCATGTTACTTCTCCCCGAAATCGCCCGAAGGAAGATACAGGCGAAGATAAGAAGATGAGGGATTTGGAGAGCAAGATCAATGCGTTGATGAGTGCTCAAGAAGTAAAGTAAGAAAAGACGATGAATATTACTATCCGATTCACAGAAGCTTGATTGACATAGATGAACCCTTAAAGTGGATCGACGGACTACGTGAAGTAACAGATTTTTAGAATAATAAGGATATGAACTGATCGGGAGCCCCGCGTCGCTTACAAAAGGCGAAACGACGCTCCTATCCTAGCTTAATCCACAATGATCTAATCATCAGAGCTTATAGAACTCCTCGTCAGCTTTCCGATGCACTTTGAATCACTCAAATCCGAGTTCGGACGAAGAAATTACGGCAGAAACGGACAAGTGTACGAAAAAAGGGTCTCAGTCTGAGTTGAGACACCCCGAGGTGTCTCGGCACAAGCGAGACACCCTACCCGTCACAGGCCAAGATCCCACGCAAGCAGTGGGCGATAAACACTCGTTGCGTTTGTTTGAAGAGAATTGTAATTTTTTTTGTTTTCATTGTGTAAAAGTCTTATAAAAAGACTGATTTTTATATTCGTTGTAAACGTCTGAAGTTTGTAATGAATCCCACAATAAAACAATCAATTTTCATCGTAAACAAACTGGCGACCACAGTGGGAGCCAACAGCCTCGCTGCCAAAGCTGTCGTGCCGCAGCCGACGATCAAGATCCCGGTGCTCGAAGAGGTCGAATAAAAACAATCAATTTTCATCGTAAACAAACTGGCGCCCACAGTGGGAGCCAACAGCCTCGTTGCCGAAGCTGTTGTGCCGCAGCCGACGATCAAGATCCGGGTGTTCGAAGAGGTCGAGTATGAATTCGACCAGCAAAAATTTGAAGAGTACATCTCCTCCTCCTCCTCCAGATCTGCTCCTCCTCATAAGCGC
>NC_033800.1:93546696-93573518 GCF_001876935.1 Asparagus officinalis
GAGTCCTTCTGCAGAAAGCGGAAGAGATGCAGAAAGAAGAGACAGTTGATAAGTCGCACAAGCGCAAACAGGTGTGGGTGCCTAAGGCAAAACCAGTGCCTAAGGCAAAAGTGAACGAAGTCACCATCCTATCTTCGTCAACTTCAGATCCCGTTTCCCTTGTCCCCTCACCTCCGATGGAGCCGTGTGGTAGCGTGGATCTCACCAAATCCAGAGTTCCTTTGAGAGATCACCTCGGTCCTCTGCCTGAAGATCGAGGTAAAGCACCCGTAAAAGAGCGATTGGGATCATCGAAAGGTTCCCAAACAACAATTTAGACTGGGGGTTGTACCAATCACCCCAAGAATAATAATAAAGGGAAGGCTCCTGTTACCGATCGCATTGGATTGCGAGTTGAAGTTCGAGAGCCCGTTAGAGTTTCACGCTCACAAAAGCGTAAATGAAGTCCCGAAAAAGAAACGTTCGAGATACGGATTCTCATTATCCATGTGCCAACATAATCAAGGCAGTGTTATCAGAATGATGCTGTTCTAAAACCCCACGAAGAGTTTTCGTGTTTGAGAGAATCTCCACCAGAACGTCCGAGGCCAAACCAAGGCATTTCCGTAGAAGGAAACCTGTCTTCCGAGACAATGAATTTCCAGAAGTGTCCGTCAACATGACCAGGAGAGGGAAGTCAACACGACACTTTAGTCCGGATTAGTTTGCTGCAGTATCCCGACGTATGACCCGATTGTGATCAGGAACCATCAGATAAAAGAACTACCAAAGAATGCAAAAGGGACTTCCTTCAGAAGAGGAAACGTCGGATGTTTGCTCAGATGCTTGCTCAGCGATGGCTTCCGATGATACCAAATCCAGCACGGGACAATCATATGAGTCATTCATGATTAGCGCCGAGCAGATGGCTAAGATACTTGAGGACGCTTTGACCAAGCAAAAAGAAATTTTCAAATTTGAAATGGAAATGGCTATGCAGCAAATGAGAGAAATGCATGACCAGCAAATTGCCGTACTGACAACTCATCAAGGAGAATCTAGCCATCGCAATAATCCTAACCAAGTTGATAACGAACAAGAAGTGAACGAGAACGTCAACATGACCACTCCTCTCATCGATAACAATACCGGGAGTGGCCCTTCGGATGATAGCAATACGAAGGAAGACCATATTACTTCTCCCCGAAATCACCCGAAGGAAGATACAGGCGAAGATAAGAAGATGAGGGATTTGGAGAGCAAGATCAATGCGTTGATGAGTGCTCAAGAAGTAAAAAGGTCCGGAATACCATGTCCATACCCAAGGGAGTGAGAATCAATTCCATACCCGGCGAAGTTCAATTTGATCAATTTTACGCCGTTTGATGGAAAGGGTTCCCCTACCCAGCACTTAATATATTTTAAGTCTCACTTAGGAATAATCTCCGGGAATGAACCTCTAATGGTGCGGTCATTCGTTAGCACTCTTCACGGAGCAGCCTTCGATTGGTATCGCCGTCTTAAGCCAGGGAGTATCAGCAGTTGGGATGACATGGAGGACATGTTTCTAACAAACTTCTTCGACGACGATACCGAGATTTCAATTGGTACACTATTTGACGAAAAACAGAAGAACGGAGAGTCGGTCGAAAACTTCGTCAAAAGATTCTGGAACAAAGCAATGAACTGCAGAGATCCGATCAGTGAAGACTTCATCCTCGAGACTTATCATAATAATCTTTCATTGGACATCCTCGAAGCTATGGGAATGGCACCACCAAAGACTTGGAAAGATTTGAAAGTGCGAGGAGAACGAGCCGAACGATTCCTTAAAAGGAAGAAGACTGAAAGGGGTCAAACGGCAAATAATACTCCACAACAGAATTTTGTCCCTAAGGGTAAAGGAAAGGCATAAGCGAATGCAGTGGATGCAAACCAAACATTCGAAGTGCAAGCGCAACCGCAACAGCAACAGAAGGCGCCTCAACAGTCAAGGTGGCAACAACAGCCTCAGAAACAGAAGACTTCAGAACCAAAATTCCCAAAGGTCTACTCATTCAAAGAGGATGAAGTTCCCGGTATTTTCAAATACCTTATAGAGAACAACAAGATCAAGTTGCCTCCGATCCAGGATCATGAAGATGCTAAAAGAGTTAATGATCCAAAGTACTGCGCGTTCCATAGAGCGGTGCATCATCCTACCAAGGCATGCTACGCCCTCAAGGACAAAATCCAAGCTTTAATCGATGTCGGAGTCATCACTATGAAGCAACCTAAGGAGAAGAAGGTAGGCGCGAACACAGTGTCGATCAGTTTCGGATCCATTCCCTTGAACTGGTTTTAGCCTGAGCCAGTGATAAACACGGCAGTGAAGACCGTGAACGATGATCCTCACAAACAACGTCAGAAAGGACTTGTGCCACACACAGCCCCAAATGGTGAGATTCTTTGGGTTCACCCTGATCTAATTAGAGATGAACAATGGACTGGATCATCTTCCAAGAAAAGGTCAAAAGGAAAAGGTAAGTCTTGTTACGGAGCCTCTGCTATTCCAGGAGAAGATGATGACAGAATTCCTGCTTTCCTGCTTTCGGAAGATGAACAGGAAGCCTTTGTAACGCGGAGCGGGAATGAATATCTTTTCAAGTATTCAGATGCTTCCGAGCAATTGGCTAAGCAGGGGGTAACTAAAACCGTTCCTTCCAAGACATTAACGGAAATGGGAATTGTCATGACTCCCCCAACACCTGTAGTTGCAGAGAAGATCCAACAAAAGCAAAAAGGGAAAGAACCCTTATGCCAAGAAGGTCAAAACCCGAGGCAGTCTCGATTCAATCATCCGATTGGGAGAGACAAACCGGGAAATTCAAGCTCTCCGCCCCATTTCGATATTATGGCGCAACTAGCTAATTTACCGACTAGAATAACGCTGTATGAATTGTTGCGGCTCTCAAAAGACACGAGGGAGGCATTACAAGAAGCCTTGGCTAATTCTGAAGCTTTCCAGACTCGGATCAAGCCATCTCCTGAAGAACCAGAGCCGTTAGTCCAACACTGCAATCTCGCGGCACACCACTTTCCCTGCATTTCTTTTACCAAAGAGG
Source organism: Asparagus officinalis (assembly GCF_001876935.1). Classification (NCBI taxonomy): domain Eukaryota; kingdom Viridiplantae; phylum Streptophyta; class Magnoliopsida; order Asparagales; family Asparagaceae; genus Asparagus; species Asparagus officinalis. Next base: position 93,549,780 of record NC_033800.1, read on the forward strand.
ACATGCAGATGAAAAATTTGAAGCATGACCGGCCCTTGTACTTCACCGGGCACATTGGCTCTAGCGTTGTTAACCGGATCCAAGTCGATCCGGGTTTCGCTGTCAGCATCATGCCGCTCCGACTAATGTATAGCCTCAGAATACCGACTAGTAAGCTAGCCTCCACAGGCACTACGATCTATGGATTCAACACCAGTGGGTCCAGACCATTGGGAAAAATTCGAGTGAAGTGTCAGATCGGGGATTTGAAATCAGAAGTCACATGCTACGTGATTGACGCAGAGACCTCCTATAACCTACTGTTGGGTCGACCCTGGATCCACGGTAATCTTATAGTCCCATCAACTCTTCATCAGTGTCTCAAATACATGGACACCAATAATGAAGTCAATACGGTGGTCACGGATAAGCAACCGTTTAAGGGGTTGGAAAACTATTTTACCGATTCCCTTCTATATGGTGCCGAATCCGATACTGAACCATCGGCCCAATGAACGGACAGTGGAGATGAAGCTGATACCAAAGCTGGGTTTGATTATGATGGTGGTTTTGTACTTAATGACATTGTACCCATTGTAATCAATCTTGACGATGAAGAATCATCGGAAAGTAGTTGTAACTAGAAACTTGCCGAAGAAATATCAATAAATGATGATTTAGAGTACTCGTTGTGTCTTGATAATATCACTAAGGAGCTGTATGATAACCCTAACTTGCATATGTCACTTCAATCATTTTGCATGACAAAAAATCAGGTACAGGATCCATGCAGAACGACACTTGTCATCCCTACAAAGACATGGGGTGAAAAGGAAGTTATCTACGGTAAAGGAAGAGAATCTCCGATACCAGACCACTTCTTAGAAGAAGAAGACAATGATGATAAACCTGACCCTCATCTATTTAGATATAACGCAAAAGCGCGTGATCTCATGGAGAAGTATGGATATGACTTCACGCTTGGAGAAGGTCTTTGCTTTGGTCGAGGTCCGCGAGTTCTGCCTCGAATGGCCTATGTACCAAAAGGAAAACCCGATGATTATTATCGCCACAGAAGAGGTTTAGGCTATGTCTCCTCATCCGATGACGAGTGTTGCTGGCAAGTCATTGATCAAATTGCTAACAAAGCTAAAAACGGATATTCTTCTGATTCTTCAGCTTGGGATTCCGACGCTAGTCTTGGAGAAATGTTCAAAAAGCTAATGTCAAACATGGCTACGGTTGACCCGACGACAATAGAGGAAGACGATCAAATACCAACTTGGGAAGATCCTTGGGTTCATCACCTGAATATGCAGTACGGTGATAGGTTTGAACAAAGAGAACCTCCTACCGAAGATCAAGTAGTCCAAGTGAATATGGGTAATGAGGATAATCCGAAGCCAATATTCATTAGCGACAGCCTCCCGCCGGATGAGAAAGAAGAGTTAATCTCTCTTATCAGGGAATACATCGATGTGTTCGCTTGGAATTATGAAGACATGCCAGGGCTCGATCCAAATGTAGCAGTGCATCGTCTCAATATTAAGCCGGATGTCAAACCTGTCAAAGCATCGTCTCAATATTAAGCCGGATGTCAAACCTGTCAAACAACAACAAAGACGGTTTCGTCCACAAATGATGGAGGCAATTGAGTCCGAAGTTAAAAAGCTTGTTGACTCGGGCTTCGTCAGGGAAGAACAACATCCCGAATGGCTTGCCAATATTGTGCTGGTCCTTAAGAAGAATGGGAAAATCAGGGTTTGTATCGACTTTAGAGACCTCAACGCTGCCTGCCCAAAAGACGATTTCCCTCTTCCTATCACAGATGTCATCATCGACAATACGTGTGGGTTCGAAAGAATGTCCTTCATGGATGAGTTTTCTGGTTATAATCAAATAAAGATGCATCCGGATGACGAAAAGCATACCGCGTTTAGAACACCCCTCGACGTTTTTTGCTACACGGTCATGCCCTTCGGCTTAAAGAATACAGGTGCCACGTATCAGAGAGCTATGTCAAAGATTTTTCAGGAACATCTCCGGAAGACTGTCGAATGCTACGTGGACGATCTAGTCGTAAAAAGTCATGACAAGAATGATCACATTAAAAACTTGAAGACGATGTTCGATCTAATGCGGACCCATCAGTTGAAAATGAATCCTACCAAGTCTTTTCTCGGAATGTCCAGTGGCAAATTCCTTGGATTCGTCGTTACCACCAAAGGTATTCACATTGACCTTGATAAAGTAAAGGCAATTAACGAATTGCAACCTTCGAGAAACCTCAAGGAGCTTAAAGGATTGCAAGGGCGGTTGGCTTATATTCGTCGGTTCATCTCGAACCTCTCAGGAAAATGTCAACCATTCTCCAAACTCACAAAGAAGGGCGTATCATTCGTATGGGACGACGCTTGTCAAAAGGCATTTGAGAGTATTAAAGAATATCTCTCAAAACCTCCTGTACTCGTTGCACCGAAATCGGGCAAACCGTTCTTGATTTATGTCAAGGCGGCGAGCCACTCATTAAGTGCATTGCTTGCACAAGATGACGATAACAGTCATGAACAAGCAGTATATTATTTAAGCCGGACCTTAGTAGGTGCTGAATCCCGGTATCCTATGATTGAAAGGGAATGTCTCGCCTTGGTGTTCGCAATTCAGAAGATGCGGCATTACCTGGTTGGACAGACTATTTATGTTATCTCCAAAGTTAACTCAGTCCGAGTGTTCATGACACAGCCGGCTTTAATGAATTGGCGGTTAGCAAAATGGGCCTTGCTCTTGTCCCAATATGACTTGCACTTTAAACAACAGAAGTCGGTAAAAGGACAAGCCATTTGTGACCTCCTGATAGCTAACCCAACTACAGATACTGCTGAGATATATGACGATCTGCCAGATGAAACCCATGAAGTCAACGCAACTTCGCACCAACAAGTGTGGCGCTTGTACTTCGATGGCACTTCTCGAGCAATCAAACCTATAAAAGTTAGGATTGTCTCCAACCTCACTTAGTCAAACCTGCAGATAGTTAGGACTAAGATCAAGTCATCCCTTTCGATAAATGAAAAACTTCCATCTTTTCCTTCTCAACCAAACCTATAAAAGTTAAGGTTGAAATCAGAATTTCCCCTCAATAAATGAGGAACTATTTTTTTGGATCAAGCAATCAATCCTATAAAAGTTAGGGTTGCTTGAATCTTTCCGATTCTCGGAGTGGAGATCTCACTCCTAGTTTCATCTTTCCGGATTCTGGGGATGGAGATCCCACTTCGAGTTTCCTTTCCAACTGGAGATAGAATATAAAATTCTTCCTCTTCAGTGTCGGGAGATAGAATATAAAATTCTTCCTCTTTTATTTTCTGGTCCGTCTTTACCCTAAACAAGACCTGGAGATAGAATATAAAATTCTTCCTCTCCAGCATCGGGTTTGTGTTTACCCTGAGAAAATACACAATTCTCAACTTCCAATCAACGTACTTTATGCAAGGGGAATTTTAGCTCGACTCCTAAATAGAGATAAGCCTACGCCTAACACGCATTGCCGGTTTAATCTTTTACCGATTGAAAAAGACACCAGAATATAATTCTGAAGAATTTTATCCTGAAGCCTAAGAAGGGGTAAGCCATCACTTAACGCGTGTTGCCGGGTACCATGTTCCCGTAAAAAAATGGTGAAGTCTATGTATTCAAAATCATAACACTAAGTCTAAGAGAAGTAATTCTCTTAGCACAACGTTACATGTGAAACGGGTTTTAAGAATTCACATGCTAGCCCAATTCAAACGGTAATCGGTAAAGGCACATCAAACCCGTTGATGGTTGGGGGTTTGCCAAAAATCCTAAGTCTATGTCTAACACACATCGCCGGTTTAGTCTTTCGCCGATTGAAAAAGATACCAGAGTCTAAGTCTGGGGAATTTTATCCAGAAACCTAAAAAGGGATAAGTCATCGCCTAATACGCGTTGCTGGGTACCTTTTTCCTATAAGAAATGGTAAAGTCTATGTATTCAAAGTCATAGCATCAAGTCTAAGTGAATTAATACTCTTAGCACAACGTTACATGCGGAACGAACTAAAACAATCTGCATGCTAGCCCGATTCAAACGGTAATCGGTAAAGGCACATCAAACCCGTTGATGGCTGAGGATTTGCCAAAAATTCTGTAAATATTGTGTCCATTGGGTTTGCAATCAATAAAGAAACATCATGATAAAAGATGAGTGTATTAAATCAAATACTGGGTCTCTACTAATAGATCAAGTCAAAGCATACAATAAAAAGCTCATCGGCCCGAACGCAGTCGGCGATCAAGAATGTGAGATTCTAACTTAGAAAGTCTATCTGCATAACTCTGCTCAAGCTCAGCTTGCAGATCAGCTCGGACAGATTCTTCAGAATTGCTCAAGATCTTCACGGCTTCATTTTTCAGCTTCATCAATCTCTCCTACGTAGATCCTAATCTCTCAAGTATTTGTCCGCGAGAGTCCTCTAATCTAGCCAGCTCTTCTGCAATGATAGCACCAGACTCCTCGGCATACTTCAAAGCCTTCTTCAACCTATCCACTTCCTCACGGTTGGAGTCCAAAGAACTGAGTAACTCGGCTCTATCCGTATCCTTTCTTGCAAGATTAGCCATCAGCTGTACAATAGAACTCTCATGTGACTGAAGCTCGCTGCCAATGGAAGATCTCAGGTCATGCCACTGTGCCAGTCTATGCTCCAACTGAGAAGATACAAAGGAAGAAGCTCCATCAGCCTTTAGCTCCCCTAACTCTCGGAGTTCAGACTCCAGAACAACAAAGTCGGCAGCAAAAGAATCAGCTAACTCCGGATGTCCCTCTTCTCTGATCATCGTCATATGACGAAAAAGGGAACGTCTGAACTAGTCAAAACAATATCCTTGATGAAGAAGCTTCTCGATCATGCCGTCAAAAAAGACGACGAAAGAACTGAGGTCCATTCGGAAAATGTCCTTGCTGGGATCGGGATCAGCCAAAAGGGCGAGGACACGCTCATATGGAGATGGTTGAGATCCTACAAACAATCATGTGAAAGAATAAGAGATTCTCGAACATGGTGAAAAATTTAAAGCGAATTGCAGGCATACCAATACCAATAGAGGTCCCCGCAGACTGAGGTCCTACGATTGGCTCTGTCTGTCTAGTCTCAACAGGATCCGAGATGACAGCAGGTGTGGTCGTTGAGGGTATATCAACCTCTCTAGGTAAATCTGTAATGCCTCTCGGCTGTGAAGGAGAGACACCACCGTTATGAAAACTAGCAGTCCTGGAAACCGTAGTCGCATCAGTCATGACGGCTGGTCCTATGGTTACACTTCTTTATTAGTCAAATGGAAATTCAAACGAATAAGGAGGATCGCGGTGACGGGATTATATGCATACCTGTAGATCCATCACCCTCAGGTAAACTAGAGATGCCAGGAATCATAACTGAATCAGTCCCAGTGATTGGTCCTGTGATTACAATTCTTTGTTAGTCAGATAAAAAATTTGACAAAATGAAGAGAATTAGATATATACATGCAGACGAATCACCCTCAAAGGATGGTCCTGCAGTCCCTCTAGTGGCCTGCTCCACCAACATGCAACTAACAGCCTAATGTCAGATCCTGAGAAACTCGGTGCGGAGACATACGCATGTTCCTCAAAACCCACGTCACGGAAGGCCTCGTCCTCGACTGGCCTCTCTAACACGGGTCCTGCGCGAGAATTTAGGGGTTGGATATATACAAAAAGATGAGAAAAGAGGGAAGAGCTCAGGTTTACCTGCAGTAGTGGCAGAAGATTCTTTTGCCCCGACATCCGTGCCTGGATTATTCAATTTATCTAAAAGAAAACGAAGCGCGAAGATAATTAAAGGAGGAGTAAATCCTGAATTCCCTAACTCTTCCAATTACTGCTCGAATAGGATATTACTGGAGTTAGATATACCTGAGCATATAACCATCGGCTCGACGTTATCAACCTGCTCAGCACCCCTGTTTGTTTCAACATCCATAGGCTCATCATGAATGGCATCACACATCTGCTGCACGAAGCTATCCAAATGACTAGGATCGGGGAATACAGAGTCTTGTGGAAGTTCACCCTCGTCATGGTTTCCTAAAATACAGAACATAATTAAGTTCAATGAATCCAAAAAGAGAATCATCTTAAAACAATAAATACAATAGAGTATTACCCTCTTCTTCGCCAGTGGTGCCTCCTAATTCTGCTCCGTAGGTGCGCTTACCAGTATGCGGCTTATGAGCGGTTTTCTTCCGTTTCGGAATACGAACTCTTACAGAACCAACAGGTCGTTCATGCATGAACTTAGTACGCATCTCAACCTGTGTGGGAGCTTTATCGCTAGGACGGGACCTCGCATAGCGAGAAGCGAATGACTCACGCTCATCAACCATTCTACCTGGGGTGATAAGAGTCATCTTGTTAGGATAAGTGAATAAGACCTTTCGCTCTGGTTTCTGAAAAGCCAATTGAGATCTAGAAAGGATATAACGTTAATGCCAACGAAAGAGGGCTAGATCCATTAATCCTGAAAAGAAAGAGTCGGACAAACCTGTAGTAGGTTCTTCCCCGTCGGTACCTATGTCCACATATTCTTCCTCAGAAGTCTCGTCCTCATCGTCAGTAGGAAGGAGTTCTTCATCATCCTCCATCTTGTCTCTGCTCAAAAGGGAGGGTTTGGCAGGCCTTTTTCCCCTGCTTCTTCGAAAGCTCAGCCTTACGAGCAGCCTTGATGGTGATATGAACCAAATGCTCAGCCTCCAACTCTGAAAGACTCCTCACGCCTAGAAACTCATTGGCAGAAAGGAACCACTTGCAGCTGAGAAAAGTAAGCAATGACTTGCGCTTAGAGGAAGGAAGAGCGAAGTAGGCTCCAGTGCAGCCCACCATAGTCCAAAGCCATGCTCGAACGCCGTCAATAAGCCCTCCCTCAGTCCTCAAACCACGGCTCGGATTCCCAACATATAGTTGGTCGTAACCGAACTGGCGAGCGAAGCGGCACGGAAGATAAGGCTTTATGTGACAACGATTCTTCACTCGAAGAACAAGGTATCCAATGCGAATGTTCACCAACCAACAGAAACAACCAGTGTCAAGAGAAGTCTGACCAGTCCTGGGTTTTTCCTCATCAATCAACACATCATCGTAACAGCCCGAGAAGCGAGGAAAATACTTGAAGAACTCCCAGCTCTTACGAACTTGAAGCTCTCGCTGTACATCAGTGAACGTCTTCCCAAACCATTTACTCCTTTCCAACAGTTGCTCAAAAGGAACGGAGACATGAACAGTACTGGGCGCCGACATTAAGTCAGGACGATGAAGAACGAGCCACGCCATCAGGTATGTATACGGAAGCTCAACCTTTACAGAAATAAGCTCTGTCGACGGTTCAGAACCCACCTACGTAAAACCATCGACCAAATACCTAAGCCCACAATGGATGCCAGCAACCATCGCCGGAAGCAGAGAAAGCTCCCTCCCGTAAGCTAGTTGAACGGCAGGGAAGAGCACCTCAAGAGGTAAAGCATCAGAAAACTGATATGGAATGACGCAACGACGCACTTCTTCAACCAGATAGCAAGATAGCCTGCTAGCAGAGTCTTGGGCTGAATAGACTTCTGTGCATGACAAAGGAATGTCCGAAACTTGGTCCCTGTAGAAAAAACTCCCTCAGCATCGGCAATTGTGAGAGAGCAAGCCTCTGTTAGACCCTAGAAGGGGGGTGATTAGGGTCTTATGCTAATCTAATCCCAATTAAAAGCTAATTAAAATTATGTTGATCAATTTGATCTTGCAAGAAGAAATATGATATGGATATAAACAATAATGATGAATAAAATATACGCTAAGCAAAACACAAACACACGATATATTTACGAGGTTCGGTCACCACGACCTACGTCCCCGCTCCTCACCTCGAGGAGATATCCACTATCACAATCCGGTTTGGAAGCCTGAACTTCTACACACTCGGTTTACAAGATCACCGAAAACTTTCACACTACACAAACACTAAGCAATCACACTATACACACTAAGTGTAGGAACCTACCCCGTGTCCTCCTCCTCAAGTGCTCGATTACTACCTCTCCTAGGTTCGTCAATCGATGCCACTCCTATTGGATTCGACCCCGTGTCTCGCCTCACACTTCTCTCGGTGTACAAGTGTATTATAAGTGATTCTCACAAATAAAAGTTAAATACAATGATTTGTTCTCAAATAACAAGTGAGAACGCAATGAAGCTCACACTCACTAAATCACACCCCACAACCCACACTATATGGTATGAAAATATCAAGCTCAATAAGTGTGTGTGATAACAGTGAATGAAACTCAATAAATATAGCTAAATGAAATGAAAATGAAATAATAAGCTGCTAAGCTCAAAATCTCAAAGAATAGGAATTTAAAGCTGACGGTCGACCGACGGAAATTTCGGTCGACCGGAAAAGTCTCTGGAGGTCTCTCGGTCGACCTGTGCGGTCGACCGCGAGCAGCTCAAAAAAAACAACTGTCGGTCGACCGCACCGGTCAACCGAAAACTGACATATGGCATATTGACATGTTTTGGGGCTGTTTTAAAAATTCATTAAAAATATCAAATCAAATCCAAAAATAGTGAAACTTTGGGGAAAGTTTCTAAATGATGAAATAAACGTGTTTGAAAAGGAATTTTTGGAAAATCAATTTTCGTTTGTGAAAACTCCCTATTTTTGAAAAGTGTTCAGAAAACCTGTTTTTCGTGAACATGAAAATTGACATGAAGCTTATAAATATGTATATATATATTGAGCATGTATTATATGTATATAATGAAGTATGAAAGAGCTGTAATTATGAGATAAAAGATATCTTAACAATGTTTGATGAAAAATCATTTATATGATGGAAAACGTCAAAAATCGTAAAAATCATTTATATGATGGAAAACGTCAAAAATCGTGTTAAGTGTACATATATTGAGCTTAGATATAATCATACAATATATGTAAGTAAACCAAACATATACCTAGGTAAATCCACACATATAAACTTGAATCTTTAACGCTTGACTGAAGTGTGTTGAAATACCTGAAAAGAGAAACATAAACACAAAACACTAGAGAACTTATTAGTAATAAATTGTTTGCCAAATCATCATCAAAACTATAGGGTCAACAATCTCCCCATTTTTGATGATGGCAAACAATGTATACATGAATATGAAATATAAACTGATAACCCACATATAAGCCAAACATAGACAAATCATACATGAATGATCACATAAACCATATATGAATATGAATAAGTATATGAGCTATATGAGCTATATGTGGATTTTTCTCCCCCTTTGACAACATCAAAAAGGAAAAAATGAAAGATAGGAGCAATGCTCCCCCTGCTTATAAGCACGGATAATAAAAAATGTATGCCAAAAGCTCCCTCTGTCAAATAGAATAAATGACACTAAAGAGTATGTAAAGGAGCTAAGCAAACTAAACAATCATAAACAGTACATAAAACAAAGAACTCATTATTAGGAACTTATTTTCCACACACCAAAGCATGAATATTGTTTCAACTATGCATTGATCATAGAAGAAATAAACTAAACACAATAAGTCACAAATCATCACATAAGCATTAGAAACTACATAGTTTTGCATAAACATAGATTGTTCCACAATATAGCAAACCATACATAAAAGGTCACATGGTTCCACACTAATATAGAGTTATTACACTCAAACTAAAAACATAGATATCAAGTTTTCTAACTCAAAAAGAAACAACACCATAAGCATAGAGATCACTTAAAAGAACTCCAAAAATCAGCAAGATCAATCATCATCATCACCATCATCATCACCATCACCATTAGAAGATCCTGATCCTTCAGCAGGGCCCTCCTCAGAATCAGACTCAGAGCTAGAAGAGGGATCCGGAATCCCGAGAGACTGACGCTGATAAGAAAGAATGGTCCTAACATCCTTCTGGATAGTTGAGACCTGCTTCTGAACACTTGAGAACTGAGTCTCAAGACGATCCAGACGGTCACAAATATCAGAAGAGGAAGAGGTGGAAGCTCTAGATCGAGAGGATGATGGCACAACAGGATCAGATAGGGGGCTCGAAAGCTGCATGCAAAAGAGAGAGACCCTATCAAAGAAATCTTTCTTAGATTCAATCTTGGGTTCATTGGTGATGTCAACATCGAAGTGTTGAAAGATGAGGGTGAGAAAGGAGCCAAATGGTAGAAATTTGGTATGCTTCGATGCCATATTATTGAGAAAAACAGTTGCCCAATCTACTTTAATTTTGGCAAATATGGCATATATGGCATTAATCTTGTCAGAGGCAAAGTGATCGAAACTACCGGTTTTAGGAATCAAGTTTTGAGCAACGATTCTAGCAATGAGTTTAGCATTTGGATTGAGAGAATTGTTGTTCATAGGATAAGAGAAACCGGGTTTAAACATGAGTTGGTTTATAGCTGGATCACCAAGCTCAACAGATATGAGATCAACGTCACCTGTTGGGATTTTAAGAATCCCCGCAAGTTCGTTGGCAGAAAAGGATATTGCAACATCTTTAACAGATGAAGTAATGGTCAGACTACCATCAGCAGAGGATGTTGTGGACAGGTTGGCATAAAACAGATAAACTAAAAAAGGATAATAAGAAACTTTATGTTCCTCATCTAACAATCTATCTAACCCAACATTACGAAGGATAGACTGAGTGTCATACATGATTAACTGAAGATATTTGATATATCTAGTTGGAAGATATTTGATATATCTGGTTGGAAGAATTTTCAGTTTGCACAATTCTCTATATTTCTTAACAAGAGATTTAAACAACAGAAAATCCTCATAATGAGAAGCATTTTTAGAGGATGAACTAGACTCAGGTTTAGATCTCTTTTTGGGAGGCATGATAGATTATGAACAACTAGGGTTTTGATCAGATATGAGATAAATTAGAAACCCCTGAAACAACAAAAGGAAAAATAGAGCAAAATAAGAACTACCCTAAAGCAGAAACCCTAGATCCAGAAAAATAAACATTTAATTAAGGAAAAGACCAGATGAATTAGATGGGGAAGAACCAATTTGAGATCGGCGGATGACAGAGGCAGGCGACCGTGGGGAAACCGAACGAATTTGGGGAAAATTTTGAACTGGGGAAGAAAGTGAGGAGTCGGGTCTTTGAGAGGCTGAAGGAAAGGCTGGGATCAATTCAATAGCTGGATTCAATGGTGGAGATGATATCGGGTTCAAAGCAAGTATCCAATAAAAACCGAAACCCGATAAAACAAAAAAAATCACTGCTGAAAATCTCTGTCGGTCGACCGACGCGGTCGACCGAAACAACTTACAGAGACTTCGTCGGTCGACCGGGTCGGTCGACCGCGAGAAAATAAAGAGCAGGTAATGTAGAAAATTGGTTTTGAGAGATTTTTCAATTTAGACCTTTTGGAAATTTGTTTTATAAAATACTAAAAGTTTTATAAGATATATATAAGTGTTTTTAATTATAAAATCATACAAATAATTTATTTTAACATAAAGAATACAATTTGTCATTCAAAGCTCAAAACCCAATTATTCAAAATAAAAACAAAACAAAACAAAAAAATAATGTAAAAATCATTTTGGTACCCAAATCATTTTGGTGCCGCTAGAACTTGGGACATGACCCCTATCATTTAAATTCAAGGCCCTAGGGTTATGAACCCGTTTGGGCGTATTTTGTGCACCAATACGATCAAAGCAAAAATTGTAAACATGACCCAAACGATTGCAATTTGTGCAATGTAGAGGTTTGAATGGTTTACGTTGACCGAAATGGAATGCACGTGGTTCATTTGCAAAAATAGATTTTTCTTTGTAATTGTTTTGCAAACGAGAATTTCTTTTCAAATCGAAACAAAACATGGCCAAATGACCAAAACGACCACAATAATCACATTTATACACATGAGCATGTTTATGATTTACACTATGTGTGTGTACATGTGTATGTGATGAAGAAGCTTGATGGGATGCACAATCATGAATAGGTTTGTCAATTTTTGGTGCATTATGACAAAATTGAGCTAAATGGCCTTTAAGACCGCAAATAGAACATTTGTGAATTTTGTCATACATATGTGCATAGTGAATAGGTTTCTTAGAAGAATTAACATTGAACTTTGCACATAAGTCCATAAGCTTTTTATTATTAGCAATACAAGTATTTAGTGTTGAATCTAAGGTAGATATTCTTTTTCTCATTTGATTCAACTCATCATTGTGCATACAAGCATTGCTACTAGAAGTAGGATAAACAAGATTATTTATCATAGATTTCAACTTATCTACTTCTAACATAGCATCACGTTTTTCATGAAGCAAACTAGCATTTTTAATTTTCAAATTTTCATTGCATTCTTTAAGAATTATATTTTCATTTGCAATAAAATTAAACTTAGTAGCTAGTGTTTCATGAGTGGATTTCATATTAACATACTTACTCTTTACATCAATATAGCAATTGTGTAATTTTTCAAACTCAAGAGCAAGTTCATCAAAAGTAATAATATCATCGTTATCGCATACCTCACTAGGGTTATCACCTAGTGGTATTGTACATGTTATTGCATACCTCACTAGGGTTATCACCTAGTGGTATTGTACATGGAGATGAGGCTTCCTTAGAACTCAAAGCGGGATTTTCCAACGCTTGTTGAATAGCCTCCAATTTCCCTTCCTGTGCTTCAATAAGTTTCCATAAAGCGTAAGCACTATCAAAATTAGCAAAATTGTTAGAAAACGAAGAGTGAAAAGCATTAATCAAATATTCTAACAAAAGCTTGTTCATATTAAACAATCTTTTATCAATTTCACTCCATTTGGATTTTTCCAAATTTGGAACGATATAAGCATCCTCAATAATTTCCCATAAATCGAATTGTTTAGATTGAACGAAAAGTTTGAATCTAACTCGCCATTGAGCATAGGGAAAAATATCCAAACGAGGAGCAACATTAATAGCATATCCTAAGCAAGATGAATCATACATATCCATAAAGATGAAATGCAAGAAGCACAAAGTAATCAAAATTAGATTAGCACAAATACAATAACTTAGATCTTTAACTTAAGGCGGTTAGTCCTTAAATCAAAGAGCACCAAGCTCTGATACCAATTGTTAGACCCTAGAGGGGGGGTGATTAGGGTCTTATGCTAATCTAATCCCAATTAAAAGCTAATTAAAATTATGTTGATCAATTTGATCTTGCAAGAAGAAATATGATATGGATATGAACAATAATGATGAATAAAATATACGCTAAGCAAAACACAAACACATGATATGTTTACGAGGTTCGGTCACCACGACCTACGTCCCCGCTCCTCACCTCGAGGAGATATCCACTATCACAATCCGGTTTGGAAAACGGAACTTCTACACAATCGGTTTACAAGTTCACCGGAAACTTCGAGCACTAGCACAAAACTAGCAATCACACTATACACACTAAGTGTAGGAACCTACCCCGTGTCCTCCTCCTCAAGTGCTCGTTACTACCTCTCCTAGGTTCAGTCATCGAACTGCCACTCCTATTGGATTCGACCCGGTGTCTGCACCTCACACTTCTCTCGGTGTACAAGTGTATTCAGTGATTCTCACAAATAAAGTTAAATACAATGATTTTTCTCAATAACAAGTGAGAACGCAATGAAGCTCACACATCACTAAATCACACCCCACAACCCACACTATATGGTATGAAAATATCAAGCTCAATAAGTGTGTGTGATAACCAGTGAATGAAACTGCAATAAATATAGCTAAATGAAATGAAAATAAAATAATAAGCTATATAAGAGTTTAGAAGACTTCTCAAACAAGAAGAACAGTAGATGATGATTCCCGAATGGGATTTGGAAGGGCTACTTCATTGTGTAGAAAAACTTCTCTTGAAATTGGATTGATGAAATCAACTTTAAACAGCTCTTAAACACACTTAATATTTTGTTAAAACACCAAACTTGGATTTCTTGGATATTTAGAAGAAGAGCAGCAATGGGGTATATATAGCACCCCAATACAACAGCAAAATGATAGTAAAAGACCAAAAAACCGATTGGAAAACAGGTACAAAAACTAGCCGTTGTAAAAGTTCTGTCAGTTCGGCGGTCGACCGGTCCGGTCGACCGCGAAGCTCAAAAACCCAAAAAATAACATTTTAAAGCTGGCGGTCAACCGACGGAAATTTCGATCGACCAAAAAAGTCTCTGGAGGTCTCTCGGTCGACCAATGCGGTCGACCGTGAGCAGCTCAAAAAAACAACTGTCGGTCGACCGCACCGTTCGACCGAAAACTGACATATGGCATATTGACAGGTTTTGGGGCTGTTTTGAAAATTCATTAAAAATATCAAATCAAATCCAAAAATAGTGAAACTTTGGGGAAAGTTTCTAAATGATGAAATAAACGTGTTTGAAAAGGAATTTTTGGAAAATCAATTTTTGTTTGTGAAAACTCCCTGTTTTTGAAAAGTGTTCAGAAAACCTGTTTTTCGTGAACATGAAAATGACATGAAGCTTGTAAATATGTATATATATATTAAGCATGTATTATATGTATATAATGAAGTATGAAAGAGCTGTAATCATGAGATAAAAGATATCTTAACAACGTTTGATGAAAAATCATTTATATGATGGAAAACGTCAAAAATCGTGTTAAGTGTACATATATTGAGCTTAGATATAATCATACAATATATGTAAGTAAGCCAAACATATACCTAGGTAAATCCACACATATGAACTTGAATCTTTAACGCTTGACTGAAGTGTGTTGAAATACCTGAAAAGAGAAATATAAACACAAAACACTAGAGAACTTATTAGTAATAAATTGTTTGCCAAATCATCATCAAAACTATAAGGTTAACAGCCTCGGCCTTCTCCATTAACTCATTAACGGCATAAGGTGTCAAAATGTCTAACTCACGAACGATCTCGCTTAAATCACCCTCCAAATGCTGGAATAGATAAACGACGAACTGCTTCAAGCTGATCTATCTCTTCCTCTTCGCCTGGGTGGTCACTTTGATTAGAGATGTATAATAGTGACACGTACGATCCCAAAGTGTGTCATACATATCGGGTGAATCCTTCTTCATCCTCTCCAATTGCAGGTTCGAGGGAAAGTACTCCTGGTACGGATAATCCCCCATCGGAAGATCAGAAACTTTGTGCATCTCATGCAAAGCTAACCCTAGCTCTCCACCGCAAGATAGAAATGTGTTACTATCGGGGACATATGTTTCTAATAATGCTAGGAAATGGCGACAGCTGACCAAGAATCCATACATGGTGGCTCGTATAGGCGCATATAACCCACTGCTTCTCAGGTCACTCTCCCAACGTCCCAAGACGTAACCAGTCATACGTGTCCATCATCCCTTGGGTTGTGAATAAACCCAACCAAAACATCTAAAATCTGGTGGAGGTAACTTCCTCCCAAGCTTAGCCAAACGATTCCTCACAGTAGGAGCAGCCGCTGATACCTCGTCTGGGGGTGCAGTATCAAGACCCAGAATCCCTGGTCGAAGACCGCGAATATAATTGTGCCTATCGGAGCCTGGAGTCTTGTGGTGGGAGATATATCCACAATGAACTCGGTCACCATCATCTGTAAGATTCCAGGATATCCGTCGCGGTACGGCCTGCGCCTCCAAATGAGTAAAGGAATGCTAACGGGGAATGGAAGGAATATAAAGAAGAGCTCCTTCATCATTATTCAACCAGTGCTCATCAGCAAAAGTCAACCTAGCCGGATCCTCAACGGAATCTCCAAACAGATAACCAGGCCTCTCTAAAGCCTGAGTAGAAATGGAGTCTGCGGTAAAAGGGGCATCAATAATCAGCTGGCGTAATGAACGATGTCCCCCATCTCGTATCAAACGACAGGATTCATCGGAACGATTTCTATCAAACTGAGGAAGCGGACTAATAGCCTGGCTATCAGCAATAGAAGAGAAAACCTCCCCACTGCAACCACTAGTAGCATGAGTGGGAAGACTGTCTGCGAGGAATTCAACTGCAACAAAACAAGGGTAGAGTCAGAAAATTATCCATGAATTATACAAGGATTAAATTCATCTCACAAGAGGGCGAGATAAGATCACCCATTGGCCAATTGGCGAGACGATTTTGAGTGAAGCAACGTGGTAACATACCCCGACCTACACAGTGTAAGACAACACGAAATCGTCCCAACATGCCGGGAGACTTGAATTGGCCAAGCCAAACAAATCTGAAACCTCGATCCCCGCGAAGGAGAATGTCGGTTCTTCCCGAATGACCCGCGAAGGGGGCAAACGAGGGTATAACAGAACCACGAATTTCCTGAAACCTCAACCCCCGCGAAGGATGATGTCGGTTCTTCCTGAATGACCCGCGAAGGGGCCAAACGAGGGCATGATAGAACCACGAACTTCTTGAAACCTCGATCCCCGCGAAGGAGGATGTCGGTTCTTCCCGAATGACCCGCGAAGAGATCAATCGGGGATATAGAAAGCGCAAATGCTCACCCCCGAAAGAGAATGCCGCGGAAGAGGATGCCGCGGGAGCCTCCCTCTCGCTATGCTGTGAAAAGGAGCGACTCCTATGAAATCGCTGTCGGCGCGGAGACATGAAAAACCTACAATGAAAATCAACGGATCAGGTACAATCATAAATCCGGGTACCCGAAAGTTAAAAGGGAAATTAAGAACTTTAACTAAAGTCCTATAAAAAGAATAGGATTTCATAGTTGAAGTCTAATTAAACCTATGAGTTTTGCGCATGCAAGCAATGGGCTCAAGTTGCAGTATAAACCCTCATGATGATTTCTTTGGCGAAATACCAAAAATACCCCTCATGTTCAAGACTAAATTCTAGTCATGGACACATTCGATTTGGGCCATGATCATCGTGTTTGTTCATCTAACATCCCCATTACCTCACAATCTCAGCTAATTTTATAGATAAACCCTTTTATAAAAATTTGGCCAATTTTTCAAATAAACCCCTCCAAAAAAAATTCGGTTTATTTTGCACATCCTCTTCTCAAAATTTTGGTCGTGGGTTTGTGGTCTAAACTTTTAAAATTTCAGCCATAAAATTTTAGCCCTTTTTGCAAATAAACCCCTCTACAATATATGGTTGCTTTTTGCAATTAAACCCCTCAACAATGTTGATTCTTTTGCATGAAAACACCCCTCAAAGTTTGGCCAAATAGGTGTAAAATTTTAGTCCCAAATTTCAGTCCACTTTTGCACAAAAGTCCTCAAATTTTTAGTCCACTTTTGCACAAAATCCCCTCAAATTTCGGCCATAGTGTTGTTTTTGCATAAAACCCCCCAAATCTTGGTCCATACACACAATCCATCATCAAGATCCTATCTTTTTCAAAAAACCCAACTCATGAGAATAAAAAGTTATGATCTTGGCATAGGAATTCATGTCATACCCCCATCATAAGCATAAAGTTGTAATCTTTCTTGAAAAAGAGGAGAGAGTTGAAGAGGAGCTTACCCAAACCAAGAGCTTGAAAACCCAACTCCAAAAGATCAAGTCTTGAACTTGAAGATGAAAGGAACCCTAGCTTGAGAGGAGGGATTTTCAGCCAAATAATGAGGATATAAAATCCGAATTTTTTTTTTGGGTTGAGGGGTTTTAAAGAGGAGAGTTCTAATGGGTTTGGAGTTCTTAAAAGAGAAGAACAATGGTGTTTGGATAAGAGGAGGAAGGAGAGGGAGTTTAAGGGGGAAGAGGATTCTTTTGAAAATTTTGAAAGAGGGGGAAAAGTACATAACATAAGAGGAAAGAAAAAAAATGAGAAAGAGACACATGTGTCTCGGCCTTTGGGCCGGGACACCCTAGGGTGTCTAAGCCAAGGGTGTCTCGTCCAAGGCCAAGACACCCACGAGTGTCTAAGCCCAGTTTGAACCCCCGGATACTCTTTTAAGCCCGAATTTCTCCCGTTTTTGTCGGTTATTGGATATTTTGATAAAAACCAACACTAGTCAACATCGGGCGATTCAAAACCCTGAGGTCAACGCCGGTCAACGCGTGACCCTAGGTCAACGCCAGTCAACACGTTGCGACCAAAAGTCAACGTCGGGCGATTCAAAACCCTAAGGTCAACACCGGTCAACGCATAAACCTAGGTCAACGCCAGTCAGCGCGTTGCAACCAAAAGTCAACATATGACGTTCAAAACCCTGAGGTCAACGCCGGTCAAAGCGTAACCCTAGGTCAACGCCAGTCAACGCGTTGTAACCAAAAAGTCAACGCCGGGTGATCCAAAACCCTAGGTTAACGCCGGTCAACGCGTAACCCTAGGGTAATGCCAGTCAACGCGTTGTAACCAAAAGTCAACGTACGACGTTCAAAACCCTAAGGTCAACGCCGGTCAACGCATAACCCTAGGTCAACGCCAGTCAATGCGTTATGACCAAAAGTCAACGCCGGGCGATCCGAAACCCTAAGGTCAACACCGGTCAACGTGTAACCCTAGGTCAACGCTAGTCAACGCGTTACAACCAAAAGTCAACGTACGACATTCAAAACCCTAAGGTCAATGCCTGTCAACGCGTAACCCCTAGGTCAACGCCAGTCAACGCGTTGTGACCAAAAGTCCACGCCGGGTGATCCGAAACCCTAGGTTAACGCCGGTCAACACGTAATCCTAGGTCAACACCAGTCAACGCGTTGCGATGAAAAAGTCAACTTACAGCGATCTGAAACCCTAAGTCAGCACGATACAACGGAGGTAGTCAGTTCTAAGTCAACTTAATGACACAAGCCAAACTCAACTCATTAGTTTTAGATTCGAGGCTCCGACGACGGCCAGACGATAAACGCAGCGCCGAAAGAACTTCAGCTATTCGTCAAAGTATCGAAGAGATTAGAAATCGAAGGAGTCAAGAATTGAAGCTAACTACAGGTCCTTTACGCCGACTGAAGGCTGGACCAATCACATCCAAAGTATTCCAGCCTCTTCTATAAAAGAAACGAGTCTGGAACGCTTTGGAGGGGGTATCTGTAGGCGTTGAAAATTGCCTATAGGTATCCACGAACAGCTCAAAGCTAAGAGAAGAAGATGAACGTCACTATCCAAGTTACAGAAGCTTGATTGACGTCGATGAACGCTTAAAGTGAATCGACGAACTACGTGAAGTACGGAGTTTCAGAATAACGAAGACACGAACTGATCAGGAGCCCCGCGTCACTTACAAAAGGCGAAACGCCGCTCTTATCCCAGCTTAATCCACAATAATCTAATCATCGGAGCTTATAGAACTCCTCGCCAGCTTTCCAACGCACTTTGAGCCGCCCAAACTTCCTTGGAGCCTATAAATACAGCCCCAGGACCCTCATTTTTTCGGATCTGGAATTTTGGAGAATAGGCGAAGCCCTACCGGACTGAAGATTGATTGAGTTCCTCAGAACAGGAGAGAAAGCTTCTTCAGATCTACATCGCCCGTGTCCGTTCCTTAGGATTATCCCGTTGTGATAATCTTAAGAAGAGCAATTATCTCACCATTGCCGAGATAAGCGCTTCTGCTTCTAGATTCCTTCGGGATTCGACGGAGTATTGGATCTGATCTGATTGTCAGGTAGTCCACGGATATCGACATCCCCGTCACCGGCCAAAAAACCACGCAAACAAGAGACGACGAACGGATCTTGCATTATTTTCGAGAGAGTTGTAACCTTTTATTTCTTTCTTTTGTTGAGTATTTGAATTCTTTGTAAACAATTAAAATTATAATAGATTCAGCAATGAAGAAATCAACTTTCACCGCAAACAGGGGTGGCCATGTTGTTCCACTTAGAAATCATCCAAAGTATGATACAGATGAGGACGAGAAGATGAAAGACCTTGAGAGCAAAATCAACACTCTGATGTATGCTCGAGAGGTGAAGAAGATCGGTATTTTGTGTCCTTACACAAGAGAGTGGGAGTCAATCCCGTATCCGGCAAAGTTCAACATGATCAACTTCATGCCGTTCAACGGGAAAGGCTCACCCACTCAACATCTGATCTACTTTAAGTCCCACTTAGGCATGATCTCCGGTAATAAAGTCTTGATGGTTTGGTCATTCGTTGGCACCCTTTGCAGACCTGCCTTTGATTGGTACCGTCGTCTCAAGTCTGAAAGCATCAACAGCTAGGATAACATGGAGAGCTCATTCCTTGACAATTTCTTTCATGATGATGTCGATATATCAATCAGAACACTCTTCGAGGAGAAACACGAAGATGAAGAGATGGTCGACGACTTCGTCAAGCGCTTCCGAAATAAGACGATGAATTGCCGAGATCCAGTCACAAAGGACTTCATCCTCCAAACCTGTCATAACAACCTATCCATTGATATCTTGGAAGTTATAGGAGTAGCACCTGTAGGCATATAAAATCGCTTATAGGTCCCTTAGCACAGCTCGGCACAAACCGACGAACCAACAAGGCGACGAGATCGACGAATCGCACGCAAGTAACGAAATACGTCCATTCGCGTGTGGGATCAAGCCAAGTGTTCGAAGAGTCAACGAGTCATCCAACCAAGGGGAAACTCGGACGAATCACGATCGAATCAAGATCAATTTCGGACTCGAACTCAGAAGCGGATTTACTGCCAAATCAGGAATCCAATTTACTGCCAAATCAGATCATCAAATCAGAGTCTCAGGTCAACCGAAACACGGACAAACGAGACAACGGAAAACGACTCGAAAAAGTCGGAAAACACCGCCCGCGGGGGCTCGGCCAAAGCCGAGCCACCTCAAGGTGGCTCAGCCTCAGCCGAGCCACCTTGAGGTGGCTCGGTGGCTCGGTGGCCGAGCCACCTCGGGGTGGCTCGGTCTGATCCTCGGCGACCATCCACGTCAGAAAAGGCAGGATCTCGAGAGGAAGAAAGAACAGATCTGAGATCTACACGAGACTACACTCCAGATCTAAGCTTGGTCTTAGATCTCGAGATCTGAGCGATTATTCCCTTGGTGGATTAATCCCTCCCGGCTATTATTCCCTTCGTGGAATAATACCCGCATACTCGTGTAGATCCGACCGGATCTAGATCGCGCGGTGGTCCACGGATTAACCCCGGCGCAGGCAAAGAACCCACCAAAGCGAGCGACCGCAAAACAGGAGCTCGTGATTTGTTCACAGAGGAGAGTTGTAATTTTTCTTTATTTTCTTTGATTTAGTTGTAACCGGATCTATAAAAGACCGGATCTTTGTAACCCAAGATGACAATCATATCAATGAAAAAGAAAACAGTTTTCCACGCGAACAATCTGGCGACCACAGTGGGAGCCGACGATCTCGCCAACGAGATCGATGCGTCGCAGCCGCGGATTGCAATCCCGGTCGTGGAGGAGGTCGAGTACGAGTTCGACCAAGCCAAGTTCGAGGAGTACGTGTCCTCGTCCGGCTCTATCTCCCCCCGCAAGTCCAAGAAGTTCTCCTCCGGGAGAAAAGCTCGTTGGTTTGAAGCTGCTCGGGAAGCCCACGAAGCTCTCAACCCAACTGACGCCGAAGTTGCGTCAAATGAAGTTCCACCGACCTCCAATCAGGTCAACCCAACTCCCGCCAACGCCTCTACTGTTCAGGGCGTTGTGACTCTCTCAAAGAGAGCCCGCCAGAGGCGTCGTCAACGCCTTGCGCGGCAATTCGCTAAGGCGATGGAGTCTACGGACGGATTCCGCTACCACGCGGAGTTGAAGAACAGAAGAGGCAAACAGCCTCAACCACCAATGAATGGCGACTCTTCCAAGCCGCCAAAGAAAGAATGGGTCCGCGTCAAACGGAACCGTTCGACACTCGAGGAGCGCATTCGCAAGCGCCGCGCGATGTCAGCGCAGGCACGGGCTCAAGCTCAGGAAGCCCGTAGAAAGCTGCAAAAGGAGGTGGAGAAGAAGCCACCACCAACACGACAAGTCTGGAAGCCTAAGTCTGAAGTGGCGACTCAGGCCAAAAAGCAACCAGTGCAGCCTTCTAAGGAAGGTCAAACTCCGGCGAGTCAACCAAAGTCGCCGTCAATCCCAATAACTTCTCCGGGAGATCATGCAGAGTCATCCCGCAAGAAGAAACCAATTTTGGAGCGCCTCGGTCCAATTCCTGACGTGAGAGGCAAAGCTCCAATTCACGAGCGTTTGGGCCCGATGAAGAAGCCCAGAACGACTCAACATACTGGGGGTCGCCATCACCTCCAGCATGACAAAGACCTCAAGGCAGCTGCGCGCACCAATTTGCGCATTGAAGTCCAAGATCACGCCGAAAATTCACGCCCAAAAAGGCATGTTTTGAGGCGGGTAACCTTTGAAAGCCCAAAGAAGGCAAGTCAACCTCAGATGGAAACATTATCATCTGATAATGATTGTGTTGTACCTGAGAAGGCGTGCCCGCACACGATAGGTTACTCTGACTGTCAAAATGACGAGTTGTACTATCGTGCTGGGGGTACGAATAGAACCAGGAAGAGGAGTCCCCGAGAACGGGAAATTCAATGTCCCTGTTCCAAACTCATTCGGGCGGTATTGTCGGAATGCAATTGCATTAAGGCGGTCCCCGAAAGAGTTTCAGTTTTTGAAAGACTTAATGCGGAAACGCCAAAACCAAGGCCTAGGCGCTTCCAACGAAGAAGAAGGGTGATTGAAGACGGAGAATTTCCGAGGGTCACCACCAACATGACGAGCAAAGGGACATCGGCACGAGAAGATTTCGAGTCGATTCTGAAAGCTTCCCGACCTAGAACCCGTCTGCAGTCCGGAACCATAGAGCGAGCAACTTATGGTAGGATTCGGACAAGACGCCCTTCAGAAGATGAAGAATCTGATGCCGGCTCCGCGGTGGCATCAGATAATACAGTATCCAGCGAGGGACAACCCCGCGAGGCCCTGATGATAAGTGCGGAGCAGATGGCCAAGATGCTTGAAGACGCTTTGGCTAAGCAGAAAGAAAGTTTCAAATTTGAGATGGAGATGGCCATGCAGCAGATGAGAGAAATGCATGACCAACAGATCCAAGCATTGGCGAACCAACAAGGCGAGCAGAATCATCGTAACCGGATTAATGTGGAAGATGAGGATACAAATGCTCGTAACACCAATGATCCTCCCGTCAACGCAGGGGGTGGTAATGAGAATGCTGGCGAAGAAACCGGCGAAAACCTGAAGATCAAGAACCTCGAGAGCAAAATCAACACACTAATTTCCGCTCAAGAGACGAAGAAAACAGGCATTCCTTGCCCATACCCAAGAGAATGGGAATCGATCCCATATCCGGCGAAGTTTAATCTAATTAACTTCACGCCGTTTAATGGGATGGGTTCACCTACCCAGCATTTGATTTACTTCAAATCGCATTTGGGGGTGATCTCTGGTAATGAGCCTCTGATGGTGCGGTCATTCGTCGGCACTCTTCGCGGAGCCGCCTTCGATTGGTATCGCCGCCTCAAGCCAGGCAGCGTAAACAGCTGTTGGGGGTGATCTCTGGTAATGAGCCTCTGATGGTGCGGTCATTCGTCGGCACTCTTCGCGGAGCCACCGTCGATTGGTATCGCCGCCTCAAGCCAGGCAGCGTAAACAGCTGTGATGACATGGAGACCAAGTTCCTAGCCAACTTCTTCGATGACGACACCGAGATATCTATCGGATCGTTGCTCGATGAGAAGCAGAAGGACGGA
>NC_033800.1:93574518-93654345 GCF_001876935.1 Asparagus officinalis
CTAGCTGTAATCGTAACGAAACTGTCAGTCGTGCGGAAATGCAGCTGTTGTAACTGTCGCCGCCATTTGAATATTTGCGTTGATAATTTAGCTAAAGTACTTGTTTTGGGGTATCAATGTATTTTGTACTTATGTTGCTGGTTTGACGTAATTTTAAGTTGCAACTTCAACCTCTTCCGCTGCTCAAAAGGGTTGCGACTGCTATTACTGTTGCAGCTGGAGGTTGTTTTTTCGGAGCTGGAGGTTATTTTTGGAACTGTAGTTGCAACCGTATTTACCCCTCGCCGTGAACTGACCAGCTGCAATTGGTTTTAAAAATGTCTTGGTTGTGTGCAATTGTAATCGCTCTTTAGGAAGCCGCGGCTTGGTCGCCAAAGATACTCATGATCGTTGGTAACAAAGGTATTTGTTTCCACTCGAACAAGTGA
The DNA here is from genome assembly GCF_001876935.1 of Asparagus officinalis. Classification (NCBI taxonomy): domain Eukaryota; kingdom Viridiplantae; phylum Streptophyta; class Magnoliopsida; order Asparagales; family Asparagaceae; genus Asparagus; species Asparagus officinalis. The sequence continues at coordinate 93,574,947 of NC_033800.1, forward strand.
CTTCTCATAAATTTCATCCAACTATTTACCACTGAATCAGATCCCAGGAGTGTATATATACCTGAAAAGGAGCAAACCATTAACTTATTTGGGGAAGGTAGTTAATGGACCGAGCAAGAATAGGGTGCTTAATTTCCAAAGTGCGTTCCCGTGTATCGCGTCCTAAGCATACTCCACGTTGAAGAGGATAGGCACTAACTAAACCTTACGCTCAAGGCATTGTTCTCATCAGCATCGAGATTCACTTTGGGTTCTACAATAATGGACCCGTTAGTATTGAATATATTATCTTCCCATCGCATCGAAGCATCATCAGCAAAAAGTTGCTAACTGGGATAGCAAAAAGTTTTTATATAAAGTTGTGCTTTAGTGTATATATATATATATATATAAAGAGTAATTCTTATGTCAACTTAAGTTGATAGAAAAAAATTATTCACCAAACTTTGTAGCCATTAATGTTATCTAGGGATCCATGAAAGATATAAAGATGTTTTTTATATATATAAATGACTGGCTAAAAAGTTCGGTAGACATCCACTTAAGTTGATATAAGATCAACTATATATATATATAGAGAAATTTTCGGATGCGAAAAAAATTTTCGCACAGCAATACGAAAAGCTCCGTAAACCGTAGGATTTAACGAATGGCGGAGATTTATGTAACACTTCCCCAGGTGAAGCTTTTCTCTCTCGTAACCCACAACCAATTCCAGCTGTACATCTGCTGCATGCTTCCGTTCACCCCGTCCTCCCTCTCCCTCTCTTCCTCGTCACCCAAGCTTCACCTCCGAAGACCTCGTCGACCTCCGCCATTAAGCCCCGTCGACCTCCGCCATTAAGCCCCCGCCGAAGACCCCTCGACCACGTCGGGTTTTCCCCACCCCAGGATCGTCACCCCAAGCTTCACCGCACAAGGAGAGAGGTTGGTGGCGACCTCCCTCCTCCGCCATTAAAGCCGCATCGAAGACCCCGTCGACCCGTCGCAAGATTCCCAACCCAGGACCGTCGAAGACCCTCCTCCCTCTCTCATCGCCGCGTCGAAGAACCCAGTGCACGACGCCCCACGCCCAGGACCGTCAGAGCCTCCCCCTCTCTCGCCGACGCAGGTAATAACCAACCCCTATTTTTTTCTTTACAATGCTGAAATTATTAAGCCAAGATCGTTACCTGTTTGATCAAATGCCACAAAGAAGTTTAGGGATGATTATACATGGGTGTTGAATTTATAAGCTAAGATCGTTACCTGTTTGATCAAATGCCACAGTCCTAAGATCGTTACCTGTTTGATCAAATGCTACAGTCCTAAGCATAAGCAAATTCTTCCACATTGAGAATTTAAGAACAAGAAATCTTGTCTGGGATGATTATACAGTCCTAAGCATTGTTGGGTGTTGAAATTATCCATGGGTGTTGGGTGTTGAAATTATCCATGGGTGTTGGGTGTTACGTTTGCATTGTTTAAATAAGATGTTACATTGTTGCATTGTTTCAATTGAAAATGGGGGCTGAAAATTTGATAGACTCAATAAATGTATTTTTTTCTAAATATAAATTTTGCATATTGATGTTGTAGAATCCTGAATATAAATGTATTTTTGTTTCTATAGGCTTATTTACATCAATCCAATGGAAACTGAAGATGGTTGCTCCCATGTTGTTGATGAACAAATCTCTCAGTTGGATAACTTAGTTGTGCCAATTGTTGATGAGCACTTAAAACCAAAAATAGGAATGACTTTTGGCAATTTAGAAGACGCTGAAAAATTCTACAGAAATTACGGAAAGGCCGGAGGTTTTGATATCCGTAATAGCACAACAAATTATGGGAAGGATAGAGAATTAATTGGCAAAAGTTATGTTTGTTCAAAAGAAGGAGTGTTAAAGAGCAAATCGTTGGAAATTCGACGATGTGGTACAATTAGAACAAATTGTAAGGCCTTGATTCGCTTGAAATTAGACCAAAACATTGGCATATGGAGTGTCTACAAGTTCGTGGAAGAACATAATCATACAATTACTTCACCGAGTAGAACACATTTTCTAAGGGGAAACCGTGAGGTAACAAGTGCGAAGAAGACATTGATAAAGCAGTTTGGAGAGGTGAACATTCCAACAAACAAGCAAATGGCCTTCTTTGAAAACTCTAGCGGAGGTTTTCATAGAATTGGATGCATTGAGACCGATGTGAGGAATTATGAAAGAGATTTGAGAGAAGAGAGGCGCGGTCATGATGCACAAATGTTGTTGGATCATTTTAAGGCGGAACAAAAGAAGAATTCTTCATTTTATTATGTTTATGACGTTGATGAAGAGAAGCGCTTAACTCATTGTTTTTGAGTGGATGGCATTGCTAGAATGAATTATCAACACTTTGGCGATGTTGTCTCCTTCGATGCCACGCATAACACAAATCAATATGGCTTGGTATTTGTGCCGTTTGTAGGCATAAATCACCATTGGCAAAGTGTTTTCTTAGGATGTGGCTTGATCCCAAACGAAGAGGCGAAGTCTTTCGTATGGTTGTTTAACAAATGGATTGAAGCAATGGGTCATCCTCCTTCGGGCATGATTACTGATCAATGTCTTGGCATATGCAAGGCAATTGAAACAGTATTTCCAGAAATTCGGCACCGGTTTTGCATTTGGCATATCTTGGACAAAGTTCCGGAGAAGTTGGGTAAATGGGCTTGTAGAACGGAATTTATGAATCCTTTCAAAGAAAATATTTGGGACTCCGAGACTGCTAGCTCTTTTGAAGAGAATTGGGTTTTAATTCTTAAGAAAAATGGATTGGAAACGCATGATTGGCTAAATGATATCTATAAAATTCGTGAAAAATGGGCTTCGATTTATCATAAACAACACTTTTGGGCCGGCATGTCTAGTAGTCAAAGAAGTGAAGGGATGAATGCATTGCTAAAAATGCATGTATCAAGGAAAAATTCACTTCATGATTTCGTTATCATCTTTCAAAGGGTCTTGGCGAGACAAAGAGAGGGGGAGCTTAAAGAAGATCATTGCACAGTGGAGAAAAAGCCAAAATTGAAGACTTTGTGGTCAATGGAAAAACAAATGGCTCAAATCTACACGAAAAAAATCTTTTATATTTTTCAAGACGAGCTTCAACCTAGCTTAATGTATAACATTGAGCTGGTAAAAGAAAATGAAAGAGAAAGTACTTTCAATTTGAATTTTTGTGGTCAGGATGAAAGATTGAGACATATAACATATTGCAAAACAACTAAAATGGTCCGTTGTTCGTGTCTCATGTTTGAATTCAAGGGCATTCCATGCTGACATATCTTGGCATATCTTAAACTTACCAATCATAGTGAGTTACCGGAACAATATATTCTAAGAAGATGGTGCCGAAATATCAAAAAAAGGGTTGTTCTTAGAGATGGTAATATTATTGGAGATAATGCCACAATTAATTTTGCTTCTCGTTTTAGTGAACTAAATTGCTTAGCTAATGAAATGATCGAAGAGGGGCTATCTTCTAATGATGCATATGAATTAATGCGTGAAATGATGATGGATGCTATTAATAAGGTGCAACGTTTGAAACTCGTCAATGATGAAGAAATTGGACAAGATGTGGAAGGACATTATATGAATGCAGAGTGTTCTCAAGATATAGTTCATGAACCAAGTCAAGCAAGAACAAAAGGAAGGCCTAAAGGGAAGAGGTTAAAGCCTTCGAGAGAGATCCGCAAATGCAAGCCTAGGAAATGCAAATTGTGTGGAAAGCGAGGACAAAATCATGATAGCAGAAATTGCCCTCTAAAGTTATCAAGGTAGTGTATCATTTATTTTTCTAAACTTTTTTAAGTTGGTACAATGATCATTTAATATGTTTTGCTATCATCTCTTTTTTTAGTGATTCAATGGAACGAGATAATATTGATGAAGCCACTGATGATTTAGAAGATTCCTTTGAGGAATGTAATGGTTAATACATACAGAATAACTTGTATATTACCATTTTTTAATATAATATGATTTTTTAATGTGATGAAGCACTTAGTTTTTTAATGTTTTTCAATACAGATGAAGTTCTCACTATTGCGTGAAGTTTGATCAAGGTTGGCAGAAAGAAGATTGGCGGAAAGAAGTTTGATCAAGTTCTCACTTAGTTTGCGTGAAGCTTTGAGAACTTTGAGCCTGATACTAAGCTTTGAGAACTTTGATGGTCATATTTTGTTTGGATTTCATGGTCATATTTTGTTTGGAGCCAAGTTCATACTTTGTTCTTTTTTTGTATTTCTGTTAATTCTGTGAATTTGGACTGAATATGCCTGCACTGGACTGAATATGCCTGCACTGGACATTCAAAGAAGTTTGAATTTGTATTTCTGTTAATTCTTTTTATGTTTATCAGTTTATCTGTTAATTCTGTGACTCTCAGTAGACTTGAATTCATTTTTTAAAGGGTGGTGTGGCTGATGCAACAGGTTTATGAAGTAGCCCCACAAATATCTTCAAGATGGACAAATCATGCTCGGCAAATGACAACTGAGTGATATATACTCAGTGTTTATTATCGCTTCAAAAACATCACAAACATGCACTAATCAAGACTAATCACAACTGAGTGTTTATGAATGATACGTCTCAGTGCTTGGCAAATGACAACTAGGTGATATATACCTTGAAGAAGACATGCACTAATCAAGACTTGCAACAAATTAATACTATAAGAAACCCAAGACTAATCACAAACATTAAAAAAATCTAGGTCTAAACTAACTTTTATTTAGATTAAAAGAAATAGGAGCAGAAATAGGAGCAGAAACACGAGTTAATTCAACTGATACAAGTTGACAAGATGGATCACAAATGTGCTTAAAAGACCACATTCTAGCAAAACCTAGACAACACAACTTGAAAAAACACAGCTGAGGTTAATCCTGTGGAAGCAAAACCAAATTTATCATATCAAATACAAATCTTACTCATCCAATAATCCATTCTTACACCCTACTTAGCACAAATCCAATAAAAATACCAAATACAAATCCAAGAAAAATACCGAATAAAAGAACAAATACAAAAAGCTTTAACAATTCCATAATATCAATTTCAATCTTTCTCTTTTCCCGAACTTCTCCAATTGACACGGCACTTGAAACTTGCGGGATCACGCTCGACTGCTTCGTCTGAACAAGCCCTACCTTTGAACCTTCAAACTCCTCTTCATCAGACACCCATTTAAAGAATCCACAATTATTCATTTTCCAATTAGCGCATCCCAAAAACAATCGACCAGGGTTCGTCGTTGTTCCAGATCTGGAGAGTATAGCCCTCCTTCCACAATGACACATCAATCTATGACGAGTGCTTGAATATGACTCTATGTACCAAAATATACAACTTTATCTTGAAACCAAATTTAGTCATGATCAGTAAGGCAAATTGAAATAGTTTGAACCTAACTACAATGCAAATGTATATTTGATTTGTGGTCTAAATTTATCAACCAAATCTGCATTCATGTAACCAAATTCAAGCAAAATGACCAACATAACAATTGAAATCCAACAACCAATCAAATTCAAGCTTCTGGCACCTTTATATTATACTTAAATAACCTCTCTTTAAAGTTCTCTACAACTACACAACCTAAGAAACTAAAGTTCTCCACAGCTTTGATGACAAGCAGACATCTGAAAACATGAAAGCTTATGCACCGTATAACACACTTCATGTTCAGGTAAATATTAGCTTAAAAATCTTTAAAAGTAATACATGATCGCTCATAAATTCTGTCAATGATACATTGTTGTATAATCTCACTCTTCACTTTGTTTCTCTGATTCTCTCGGATAAGAAACAATACTTGCATATAGTAATTGTTTGATTTAGACTTTTTGACATCTAACATCAGCTACAATATGGCGAACGTGTGGACCGTACCACTTCACACGCTCCAAGTGTTGTACTGAAACATCCCAACATAACAATTAAAAGAATGTAATATGCAATGTGTTCCGCAAATGAATGTAATTTCAACAACAGATAGGTGTAATTTCAACAACAAATGAATGTAATTAGCTGCCAAACGTCTTTGTGGCATTTGATCAAACAGGTAACGATCCTGGCTTAATAATTTGAGCACCCAACATCCATTTGCTGTATAATTTGAGCACCCAATTTAAAATAAAAAATATCCTTAGGACTGTGGCATTTGATCAAACAGGTAACGATCTTGGCTTAATAATTTCAGCATTGTAAAGAAAAAAATAGGGGTTGGTTATTACCTGCGTCGGCGAGAGAGGGGGAGGGATCGTCTTCGACGGGGTGGGGGGGTCTCCGACGGTCCTAGGGTGGGGGTCTTTGATGGGGTCTTCGACGCCGGCGAGAGAGAGGGAAAAACTAAATACAAAGTGAAGAAAAAAAAGGATCTTCATATGTTTTAAGATCAGCCAACAATAATCCATCTCTCCCTCATATATCCAAAAAAAACAGTTCATAACATGTCGCTCACTCAATAACATCCATCTCTGCCCCATATATACAAAATTTATCAAAAAGCCAACAATAATCAATAAAAAGCCCTAAATCAAGCAAGAAATCAAAAAGCCCTAAAACATCAACAACCCACATCAAAAAAATCCCTAAATCAATCAAGAAATGAAAACGCACCTGATTCAAGACTCTCTCTTGTCGTTGCGGAGTGGTCGCTGGAGTTGGGGTTGGGGTTGGATCCGGAGTTTGGGTCTCGTGTCGTGGCGGAGTGGTCGTTGGGTTGAGGTCGGGGTCGGATCCAGAGTTGGTGGTGACGGGGCTTAATGGCGGAGGAGGAGGTCGCCAACAGCAGATGGTCGGCGGTGAAGCTTAGGGTGACGAGGAAGAGAGGGAGAGGGAGGAGGATTTGGGGGCAGAGAGTTTGTGGAGTACAGTGGGAATATGTTGAGGGTTATGAGAGAGGGTGAGTTATCTTCGGAATGTGTTCATTGTTCATCTGTCGTTTGTTAAATCCAACGGCTTACAATCGTTTCGCACTGTTGCTGTGCGAAATTTTTTTCGCATCCGAAGATAACTCACCCTCTGACGAACCCACCGCTTTGCCTTCGACAAAATCATTTTGTCTTCTCTAGACTTTTGAACCCTAGTCATTTTATCTACACAAATCATCTTTGATTTTCTACTTGTCTTCTTCAAAACTTCGAACTCATAGCTTCCAAAAACTGCCGACGATAAGGGTAAGGGTAAGAAAGCCGCTAGTCCCTCTGACGAACCCACCGCTTTGCCTACTTTCGTAGGTATCATATTTAAACGCAAGATTTGTGTTTTAAAACAGTTGAACTCTACCTACTTCGGGTTTGGGTCTTCATGGGAGATGGACAGTTTCCTTTTTAACTATTGTAGGCTGTCTAAAAATTATTACAGTTAGTTGATTCTTAGCAAGCACTAATAATGGAAGTTATAATTCAACGACTTCCATAAAGCTACAATTTGGAGACTTTCACGACAATCAATGAAGGTTACAATTCAAAGACCTTCACAACAACTGATGGAAGTTCTGATTCAACGACCTTCACAATTATCAATAGGAGATACAACTGACGACTCTCACATTCTAAGGAGCAGAGATGAAGATCATGATCTTTACAACTCTCTAACTAGAGAGACTACAAATCAACAGTCTCTTAAACCCAAAACACAAAGCTCATCTCTACGTTCCAGACTCAAAACGCAGGGCTCATCTTTACGTTCCAGACTCAAAACGTATGGCTCATCTCTGCATTTCAGACTCAAAACACATTGCTTACCACTATGTTTTTCAGCCTCAAAATGCATGGCTCACCATTGTGTTTTTCAACCTCAAATGTAGAACCTAACTCTGTGTCTCAGGTCCAGAACGCAAAGTTTGTGCACAGAACGCAAGTTCTGTGTTTGACTCATTCAAACACGAGTTGAACGGTTCTAAAACCATTTCTCACGATTTGAAGGGATCACAACCCCACTAAAGAGCGATTTTAGGGGTTAGTTACACCCCTAAAACCCCTATAAATAGCAAAAAACTCAACTAGGTTCAGATCTTTTTTAGGGGATCTTTGAGCATTTTTGGATCTAGACATCGGCAACAGAAACCTTGGAGCATCTTCCGGAGCTTTTCTTCATTCTTGGCTTGTAAACTGAATTTTAGTTGGATTAAATCAAGTCTTTTATAGAGTTCTAAACTCATTCTGAGTTCCTTAACTCGTTTAGAGTTCTAAACTCGTACCGAGTTCTCAAACTCAATCAGAGTTCTTAAACTCGTGAGAGTTTTTAAACTTGCATTGCAAGTTCTTCCCATCAAGAAGAATCAACTAAGTTCCATGAGGCAAAGCGTTCGGATCATCAACGGGATATAAGAATTAAGCTTCCATCGACACCAAAAAGATCCCAGTTTTAAACAAAGGGAAAGATCTCCGTCGATCTTTCTCTCTTTTATAAATCGAGAAACCGATAAGAGAAATTATAATTTCTTCTTCTAAGTCAGTTAGAGAGAGATTATTATGAGAGATTATATTTATTCTTTTCCTAAGTCAGTTGAGAGATTAATACAGAATTTTATTCTCATTTCTTCTTCAATTTTTTCACAAACAAAAGATGACGACTCCGCTGGGGACTAGATTCACTGATGAAGAAGTGGTGGTACAATCTGACGTCAACCTCACTAGAACTACGATCGAAACTCTTGTTGTAGAGTTTGATCAAACCAAGTACGAAGAGGCACTTTCCTCCGAATCCTTTAGTCCCAAGGCTATGCGCAAGGTCCGCAAAGTCTCTAAGGAGACTAAAGCTCCAATTGTAGTTGAATTACCAAAGGAAGGCCTTTCCTTTAGCATAGATTGCTCGAATAGCCTCTCCTCTGCAGGAGTAGACTCAGCTTCAACCAAACTCGTCAGTCAAGTTGACGATTATATGCCCGTGCTAACACAACGAGTATCGGATCATAAAAGGCCTATTGCAGTGGCAAACTTGATCAGTACTGATGGTGATGCTACTTCAAAAGTCATAAGATAGACTAAGAAGAATACCGCTCAATGAAGAAGAAGATCCATTCGACGAGCACAACTCCGAGAAAGCCGATCTTTTGATCAACGTGAGCTTCATGTTTGTGAGCCAAAACATGACCCTGAGCTTGGCGTTTCTACAAAATGCGAGCCTCGTGTTCATGAGCCCAAGCATGAGTTCCATGAAAGCCAAGTTGAACGCCCTCAGTGGTGCGTTGTTCAAACAAAACGCAGACCTCGGGAAATCATTGATTCTCCAAAGCACAGCTCTCAGAAGCACGTTATTCAAACAGAACGCAGCCCCGAGGGACGTGTTACTCAATTAGAATACAAGCTCCAAAGGCGTGTTTCACCAACAAAACGCACACCCTAGGCATGTGTTGCTCAAACAAAATTTGACACTTGCGTTTCCATTCTCAAATGTAGTTCTTGCATTCCAAACACTGAACGCGACTCTCGCATCCCTTCTTCAAAACGTGATATGGTACGTCATGTACAAAAAGATCAACATGGGCTTAAGATTTATGTTCACTAAGAACCAATCTTATCTATTGATGAACATGGGGTTCCAGCTTCAACCTCACGATTAGTGAGAGATTCTGCTCAGGTCTCCAATTTAAGGGAGCTTTTATCGAGAGAAAGACTGGTGTAACAATCCACTCATTCATGTCAATATGAGCGACTTATTTCTGTGGTCCTCTCAGAATGCCAATGTTGTGCTTATGTGCCTAGGCGATCAGTGTTCGATTGATTGACGAGTGTTGCTCGACCAAGCAAGCGTTGACGTCATTACAAGAAGAAATCTTCAGAGGCTGAGTATCCTAAAGTCACTATCAATATGATCGATAGAGGAAAGTCGTCAGTCCCTAGCTCTAATGAATCAGAGATGGATCGTTCTCCAAGCGTTAGGAAAATTTAGGATGAGTTCGAAGGAATATACCGGCACACTCAAACTCGGACGGGAGCCATTCCTCCTGTCAATTATCGAAGATTGGTTAGAGGAGTGGATTCTAATAATGAACTCACAACCATTGCAGAATCTCAATCTTCAAGTTCTTTTGTAGAATATGAGAGCTCTGTCTATATGGTAGGAAATCCTGAAGATCTCTCAAAGAGGCTTGATGAGCAGCAAGTCATGCTCCAAGCACAACATGAAACAATCAATCAACTTCGAGATTTAATGGCTCAGATCGTTGCAGATAGGGCCAATTATCAGAAAATTGTGTCACAACCTTGGCAGGAATCCTCTCGAAAAGGAGGATCATCTATATCAAAGGGGAAATAAAAAGTGAATGAGACCTCTGACCAAGAAGCTCATCACATAGCCTCTTCCTCTGAAGAAGAAAAAGAAGCTGAAAATGAGCAGAATCCCTAATCAGCTAAAATAGAAGAATTAGAAGCCCACCTTAATGCTATAGCCAACAGGAGCGAGCTCCAAGAAGGAGTTGTGAGGCCTTATCCCGCTGAATGGGATGTAGCTCCCTGGAGGGACAACGAGCGTCAAAGCACTAGCGAGTAACATCACAACTAACCCCAAGGGAAAAGGGCTCGTTGTATAAGAAAATACAGATAATATATATAATAGATCTAAAATCATTGATCCTACTAAAGAGGGTTTTAGTATTTAGAAATTTACAACACGAGCATAGGTACGTCGAGCGAAATAATCCAAACAAGGAAACCCTCATGTATATACCTTGTATCCCAAATTGTAAATCTCTAAACGCCAGACCCGAGGTTCTAGTACCGAAAACAATAAGGTTCTAGTACAGAAACAATAAATCAAGAAATACAGCTAATCTCAGAACAAATTACAGTGCCATACCATAGCTAACATGAATGTCATGTTATTACTTACATAAGTGTCATGTCAACATCATGTCGTGAACTTCTGTGAAGAAGTCATATGCAGGGTTAAAAAACTATGTCCAAATCAGGAACTATTTATGTCGTAGTTTTTCCAAACTCATAGATTAGTGGCAAATGTCCAACACGAGGACTGGAATGAATTTATAGTCCAACACGAGGACTTCTATGGATTATAGTCCAACACGAGGACTGTGAACTGGTGAAAATATCACTGGGATACATAGTGAGATCTCTACCTATATAAATTCACAGTCAAATCAGTGTATATATCCATAATTGGTACCCTCAGGTCATCTATCGTGCCTGGGTACATAGTAAGACTAAATACCAATGTCAGATAGTCCAATCAAGCTCTCAAACATGAGTGAAATGTTCAAAATACCCAGAACAGGAAAAATTTTACAGACAGTGCGTCGGTCGACCGACTCAGTCGACCGAACTCTGCTACGAGCCTGGCGGTCGACCGTCGGGAAATTCGGTCGACCGGAAGGACGCCGCGGTCGACCACCAGGAAATTCGATCGACCGAAAGGACGTCGCGGTCGACCGCCGCGGTCGACCGCGCAGAGGGCAGACTCTGTTCTGCCCTCGCTGCGCGCCCTGCGGTCGACCGATGCGGTCGACCGCGAGACAGACAGAACCCAGGTTTGGGTTTCTGTCTAGATCTGACCTAAGATAAAATGCAATATAGCAGATTGAAATTTGTCATTAAACAGGTAAATAAAGAAAACTTATACATTGAGGAATCATTATCAAGATCCCAAACATAGTTAAACATGATCTATGTATAGTTAATCAACAAAGACAGGGTTTTTCTCCTTTTTAAACATATTCAGATCTGGATCTCTTTAACAGAATCGTTGGTGAGCTTTAAAAATTTAGAAATACCTGAATCTCGTACTGTACGCAAAGATGATCTATTAGCTTTTCAAGAAAATACGATTTTGGCTCAATAAAACTCACAAAAATCCAAGAGAAAACCATAGAGAACAGGGGTGAGGGATTTGGCGAGATGATACTCGCCTTTGGGTGTTGACGAAAGTCCTAGAACTGCAGGAGGTTGATCCTCTTCGCTGAAATCCCACAGACCTGCTGACAATCCTCTAAACTGCTCCCAGATCACCAAAAGAGAGGATTAGGGTTTAAGGGAAGAGAGAGGGGGCTAGGGTTTTGATTTCAGAACTCAAAGAGGCTCTCTCGTGAACAGTAGCATATATACCCACTCACAACCCGACCCGAAACCCAAAAGACCCGAAACAGAACCGCAAAGAAAACAAAACCTGAAACTCTCTGTACGCTGATCGGTCGACCGCACCGGTCGACCGCCACGGTCCCGCTCAGCACAAAAATGCCTTCTGTAGGCATTTCACCTGCTGGCCATATACCACTCGATTTCTCTCACTTGTAAACACCTGCTGGGTTCCCAAACACTGATAAACATATATATCTTATATTTATATGGTTATTCATCACAAGGGAATTATTTACTATTAATAATTCACATATATTTATTATAGAAATTTCCAGGGTTTTACACCCTTGAATCGAAGGAGGCCAACAGCAAGAAGAAGAGGGGGTTGAAGAGTAAAAAGATTGATTTTGATGAGTTTTTGGCGAAAGAGATGAGTACCCATGAGGAGAAAGTTGATGATGATGGCCATGATGATGGGTACGGGCATGTTACTAATTACCAACGCTAAAACTATTACCACCAAAAAAACTTTAAAATAACCCAAATAAAAATATACCGGTTGCTTGTTAAAATTACTCCCCCATTAGAATGTCCTACATTGGTTGTTAAGGTTATATGTTGGTTGTTAATGTTACGCGTTTGTTGTTAAGGTTACGTATTGGTTGTTAAGGTTATACAGGTTGCTTGTTAAGGTTACGGGTTGGTTGTTAAGAATATGCGTTGGTTGTTAAGGTTACAGGCTTGTTAAGGTTACGGATTGGTGTTAACGTTATACGGGTTGATTGTTAAGGTTACGAGTTTTTGCTTGTTTAACAACCAACTCGTAACCTTAACAACCAATCCGTAATCTTAACATCCAACCCGTAACCTTAACAACAAACGCGTAATCTTAACAACAAACGCGTAACTTTAACAAGCAACCCGTAACCTTAACAAACAACATGTATAACCTTAACAACCAACCCGTAACATTAACAACAAACATGTAACCTTCATATTAACGGATCTTGAGGATCTCTCTGACCGATTATTAGGCTCTGAAAAACACGCTAATTGAAGAAAAATGTAAACTTGGACCTAACAAACAAGGTGAAATCTCGATGCATATTAATTAAAAGATGTTGCCATATTAAGAGTTATTACAAAAAAGCGAGTGTCCTTGAAAAATATATAAATTTATTTTGGTTACCTATTAAAGACATTAACAGGGATGGGCGGGCCAACATGCATAAAAATAGTGCATCTAGACTTCCTATATCGTCTAAAAGTTACTCTAAAACACTCAGGATCTCTCCGTCGGAATCAACGCATTTTCCCCCCACCGAGCTTGGATTTGATGTTTTGGTGCATTTTGTTTGCGTCACTGGTCCTTGTTCTGCTGTTATTGTGATGTCGAGATTTCACCTTGTTTGTTAGGTCCAAGTTTACATTTTTCTTCAATTAGCGTGTTTTTCAGAGCCTAATAATCCGACAGAGAGATCCTCAAGATCCGTTAATATGAAGGTTATATGTTTGTTGTTAATGTTACGGGTTGGTTGTTAAGGTTACACATGTTGTTTGTTAAGGTTACGGGTTGCTTGTTAAAGTTACGCGTTTGTTGTTAAGATTACGCGTTTGTTGTTAAGGTTACGGGTTGGATGTTAAGATTACGGATTGGTTGTTAAGGTTACGAGTTGGTTGTTAAACAAGCAACCCGTAACCTTAACAATCAACCCGTATAACGTTAACACTAATCCGTAACCTTAACAAGTAACCCGTAACCTTAACAACCAACGCGTATTCTTAACAACCACTCATCAAAATCAATCTTTTTACTCTTCAACCCCCTCTTCTTCTTGCTGTTGGCCTCCTTCGATTCAAGGGTCTCTTCAAAGGCAACAAGGATGAGGTGGATGACGTGGTAGTTGGGTGAGGCATCCCAACGAGCCCAGAAGCTCTTGTAGCATCCAAAGCAGGAGCAGCCAAGGTCAGGGGCATGGTTGTAATTACTATCAATCTTGTCCTTCTTCTTCTTGTTATTGTTCTTGGGTTGGGCGAGTCCTCCCGCACGCTCCCACGCTCCCATGAACAGGTCCTCCCGCACGCTCCCATGCTCCCATGAAACCCAGCGCGCAGAGAATCATGAAGGTAAAACCCCAGCCGCTCGTTCCCGTCGGCTATGCAGCGCTCGTCACCGGAGTTTCGCTCGGCCCTAGAGCGGACAATCTCTCTGTACTCCTCGAACCGCGCCGGGATTTTCTCCATGTTGTGGATCTTAAGGATGCTGTGGATGGCCAGAGCAACGGTGGCGGAGAAGGCGAGGATGGCAGGAGGAGGGCGGCGGCGGCGGGTGGAGAGGTGGGGGAGGGAGGAGGGAGAGCAGAGGGATTGCAGGGTTAGAGAGAGAGAGAATGTGTATTATAGTCTTTACCTGTGTAAAATTCATTGGGTTTTGTGTTTTGGGGGCTCAGAGAACAAAAAATTACTTTTGGGGGCAAAGCACCCGTTGAAAAAGTCTTGGGGATGGGAAGCACGTTTTTATTAGTTTTGGGGGCTGGAAGCATTTTTCCCTATTTGAAAACCATCTTTATAGTTAAAGTTACTTATCAAGATATGAGTGACTATATAACTTACCAATTCGAGTCTATTAAATAAGTTTTTTTGAATGTAAAATAGGGCAATGAGCCCTATCATTGATAATAATATAAGTGCAAAAGAGGATTACAAAAGTAGATATCTATTGGTGATTGGAGCAACAACTCTGAGGTAGAGTAAAATACCAATCACTAGTAGATTTCTATATAATAAATACAACTACTGACATAATGAAAAAAACCAAAATTATCAAAAGAGCTATAACCGCAGCTCAAGGGATGCCGCTGTTGTCCTCACTAGATTCGATAATATCCGCCAGCCAAGAGGTACGAATGATGTTCTTCAGCTTGATTGCCTTCTTAGAAGAAAAAGTACCTGCCCAGAAAAGAATAAAGTAAACTGCCTTGGAGATGATTTGATGAGAAGAGGTGATTGAGTTAGAGAAGATGTGATCATTGCGAGCTGTCCATTGGATCCAACAGACTGTAGGAAAACAGATGCCCCAGAGAAGACGCACAGAGGCATGGACTGAGCTGTCGGAACATAATGCAAAGCACTGAGGGATATCAGGAGGAATTGCACTGATACCAATCCTCGACAAGAGCTGGGGCCAGACTTGGCTGGCAAGGATATAAGAAAGGAACAGATGGTTATGGGATTCTTTTGCATTGCAAAAAACACATGAAGTGTCATGTAACCAACCTTGGGAAGCTAATCTGTCCTTAGTCTTCAATCTGTTCAAACTCAGTAACCACGAGAAGAACTGAACTTTGCTAGGCAATAATTTGTTCCAAACTATGGAAGAGAAAGGGTAACGGGTACCTCCATCAGCCAAGAATGAGTATAAGGATTTAACTAAGAAGCTCTTGGATGCCGAGAGAGATCAGGAAGGCTTGTCAACTGAAGAGGAGGGGATAGGTTGTTGTCTATCAGGAGGTGGTTAAGGGCAAGGACTTGCCTTCTGACATTCTCTTGAGAAGGCCTTCTAATGATGAGTCTCCAAGACCACCCCATCCCGTAAAATAGGTCTTGGGAAGCTACAGGAGTGTGTTTGGAGAAGGCAAGGAGGTAGGCCAACGGAAAAAGACTGGCCAAGGAATTGACACCTAACGTGCTTGTAATTTATCTTTTTTTTTGGCTTAGTAGATATCTGTTATATTTTCTACACAAGTTTGTGGCACCATGACGTTGATGTTATCCATGGTTAATATTTAAATCAATTAATTTAAAAAAACCCTGATTATTAAAATAATAACGATATACAATGTTACTATGTGCTTGAAAATTCATAAAAGAGGATAACTCTAACCTGTGTTTTCATTCATCAAAAGAGAACTTTGATTTTAAACTATCACAATATTAAACTATCACATTTAAAAATACTTTAAATGTTAATTACATCTATAAAATTTCCTATATATCGTTTAACATAAAATGCGATAAATATATAATAGGATAATGATCATTAAATAGTATAATCTAGACATTTTATTATATATTGGGAAGTAGTATGATAATTAAATCGTTTGGTAGTTGTTACATATACTTCAGGGAGAACAACACAAATAATGTGGCGTGCCGCAATTGGCAGATAAGGAAAGAAGTACAAATTAATAATCACCGGTGCATGAGCTTTGCTATAGGGACCCAAAATATGGGACCAATAAGGAGGACAGGTGAGGTGTCCCCCTCCTATTGGATAATGAGTTGGTCATCATTAATGATGGCCAACTCGTTATCCAATAGGAGGGGGACACCTCACTTGTCCCCCCCTATTGGTCTCATATTTTGGATCCTTGAGAAAATTTTCTCGGTGCATTGGATGGGTGGAATACTAGTTTCTCAAAGCTTCTCCAACCCAACGCTAAATCCCCAAGATGACCTAAACTCAATGCTATTTCACCCTACGACCATGCGCTATTTCCGACGCTATTTTGGGTAGGTTCTACAGTGTTGCGTCAGATTTGACGCAGCAATGTAGCTTTGACGCAGAATTTTTTTTTGCTTTTCATTTTTAGCCTTTTAATTTTAAAAATTATTTAGTTAAAAATAATAATACAACGTAACTTAGCACATAATTCATAAAATATCCCTTTTATTACACAATAATTTATGTTGTACTATTATTTTCTATAATCATCTACCCTTTAAAAGAGGGAGTACTAAAAAAACTTTTCATACCCTAAGTTACCCTTCAACTATTGTAAATATAACAAAGTTGTCCTCATCTACCCAATATTAATACCAAATTTTAATTCATCATGATTATATTTAATTCTCATTTAAATTGTATAACATAATTGAATATGCAAAAAACATGATGATGGTATTATGATAAGTCACCAAACTTATGATCACCTCACTAACCTCTTGGTCTTCACTTGCTCATAACGATTTTCTACTTCTCCATTCCTCATTAATCTTTAATTACACTATTACCTCAATTTAATGACATTTAATTGAACCTCTCATCCTTCTAACTTCCACGCCATTATAACTCCTTTCTCCCACTATTACACTACTATATAAAAGTTCACAATCTCAAGCTAACAAAACGCCCCTCGTCATGGAAGATTTCATTCCGTTGAATGGAAGTGAGCCAAAGCAAGCAAAGAGGCTCCTATGACCTCCCATAGAAAACCATAGCAGAGTTCCTCTTCTCTATGGTCATACCTGGCTTCTCCTCTTCTCACACCACAAGTCATCATATCCTTTCATCATTAACGAGGAAAACTACGAAAGGTTCCACCAGTTCTACTACCCACAGGAATGACTGGGCTTTGGAGTCAATACCTTCCACTGCCTCTGAAGAATGATGTGATGCGCCGTTGATGCCTTTTAGGAAAAATTCGGATCGTGCGAAGCTCGGGCGATCCAACAAAAGAGGATGATTTTCAGCCAGATTTTGGCGTGCAACTTCAACGGAGCATAGCTTTTGATTCCCTCCATAGAATCACTATTATTATATTTTTTTAGAAAGACCGGGAAGTACTCTACAAGTCGCATAGCTTAGCAGTTCCAATCAGATTTTGGGGTGAAAAAAAATCGACTTCAAGCTCAAACTATACGTCGAAGAGTTTTGATCCAATTTAGTTTTTTTATTTTTAGGAAGTCTAATTACTTTAAGAAAAATCATTTTAGTACTTTTGTTTTGTGTTATACCCTATACAAGGGAAACAAATTTGTGAACTATTTAGATTGATTATTATTGTTTTAAATCTATTACTAGGATCTTCTACGATTTGTGTCCGTTTTGCTGGTACCGAAACGAGTAGTACTCTCTTTTAATTACGCTGCTATATCATGATGATTGTTTGATATCGATCAAGGAGGCGAGGAAGATATCGAGGGCAACGAGTAAAGCTAGATTATGTTATTATCCTATTCATATTAGATGTATTCAATAATCATTCCTATCATGTTATTCATGATTGGCAATGTAATTTTTTCAGATTCATTCCATATTGGACAAGCAAAACTTCATATTGGACGAGCTTCTGAACTAGGAAGAGATAATTCCGGCAAAGGTGTACACTCTGGCATTATAGTTAACTTTGTTTATATATATTTTCCTTATTTGGCTGTTAAAATTTGTCTATGATATTTGCTAATTTAGTTATTGTGTAGAGAATAGTTGAAATTAAAATGAGAATTATGGGGGTCAACAACCTAGGTCTTTGAAACTTGTGACATTCCTTGGCAAGGGCTAATTTAGAAATGATAAAAATATTAGGCTACGTAAAATCTTATGTGTGGGCTGGTGTTGCTACATATATCATGCGTTTGCACATAAGAAATTGATTTGCTTTCTCATGGTATTTACATATCTCATAGGTTAGAATGTTCTAAAAAAATCAATAGGATGTGATTAGCCATTTCTCTCTAATGAGAAGTTTCGGTTATTTTACTTTTAATTGAGGAGTTTTATGTACATTATAAATTAATTTAGAAAACTAAACCAAATTAGGTTACAATCTGTAGATTAGATATTCCTCTTTTATATATAATAAGAAATTGGTAGTACCCTTAAAGCCATAAAACAACTAACATGTACTATTCTCAAATATAAAAACAATTGACATGTGTTATATCATAAATAACCACGTGTCTTCCTATACTATCAGAAGATGACGTGTTAACATCTAATCTTCATTTCACCTTGGAATTATCATCAAATTAAATATATTCTTAATTAAAATTCTAATAATAAAATATTTGGTATGCATATTACATTATAACTATCCATGAAGAAAAGTCTAACAATCACATATGGTGGTATAGAAATTAACAAAAAAATCATATAGATTTTATCTCCATAAAATCATGTATGAAAAATTACACACATGTGAAATTATGAACATAAAGAAATCTAAATATTACAAAACAATCCTCAAGAAATCAAAAATTATAAATAATCCCCTAAAGGATAAGAAAATTACAAAAACCCCTAAAACATAAGAAATTAAACAAATCCTACAATGATTGAAATTGCATAGAAACCCTAAAACATAAGATATACCTTTGCAGCATTTTTGACTATCGACAACACCAATCTGAGTTTCTATTGCAATCATAATTTAACTTTGTTCGTGATGCAAGTTAATGCCTTCTCCCTCTCTTATAATCATGATTTTGTATGATCTAAATATGGTTAATATATGCCTAGATTATTAAGCTTGAAGTTTTTAGATTGTTTTGAGTACCGTCACACTTTTACCAATCCGTGTTCAAAATCTAATTTGTTTACAACAAGTATTTTGAATAGTATTTACATGAGAGATAAAAATTCAACAAAATTTTGTTTGGTTGTACATGAATTTTTTTGAGGACATGTGACTTAAATACCATAAAGTTTCTTGGTTCTGATACTTAAATACCATACATTGTATTTTTTGAGGACATGTGACTTAAATACCATAAAGTTTCTTGGTTCTGATACTTAAATACCATACATTGTATTTTGTATCAAAAAAATACTTTAGGTTTTTCACTGTTAGAAAAGTGCCGATTGTGTTAGTTTTTGGACATGAGGGAAAGAATATCACTCACTGTAATTTTCCCCCCTTAAGTCTTCATCCATCTCTCTCAAATGAGTTTCTAATTTCAAAATTACTCTTTCTCTCTCTCTAATATTACTCTCGTTATCAAGTAATTTATTCTCTCTCCCCGTCAATTAATTTCTTCTTCTTCTCTCTTAATTTCTTTTTCAAACTTATCAATTTCTCTCTGCCGATATTGTCCAACCCTTCCTTGAACACATCTTTTTCACATAACAATTTAATAATCACCATTTGAGCTTGGAGATGGAAGAGCTCATGTTTCCACACAAAACTCTACACTTTGATATTTGCTCGATAGTTTGGACAACAAAAAAAAAGTCTCATGTAGTTCTCTATTATCCATGTTATTTTCATGTTTGAAATCGCCTTGCAATAGTAAACCCTCGTCTCTTTCTCTTCCACCATATCATAGCTTGAAGTAGCACTTGAAACCCTAGAACTCGATTTCATAATTCTTGCAATGAATTTAGGATGAAAGACTGTGAATTTGTGGTTTAGGTTTGAGATTTAATGAGAGAAATTTTAAATAGAGGAGAAATTGGTGGGATTAGTTAATCTATCTAATCTATCTAATCATACTCCCTTTAAAAGTATGAGTTTGAGAAAAAAATTTCTATGGTCAATATTAACCTTAACTTTTTTTGAATATTACATTATTATCTTAATCCATTCTAATTATCATATCTTCTTTGAAGTGGTAATTAAATAATTTATCCTATTCATAATGAGACTTAACATATTATTGGATAAAATAGATACGTTTGAAATCACCTTGAAATAGTAAACACTCTCTCCCTTTCTTGTAGAACCCCGTAAATTTATTAATGAATATATTGAGTTATTAGTGGTAAACATTTCTTTTGAGATAAATAACCATATATATATGTTAAATAAATGTGATAAATAGTGTTTGGGAGCCTAGCAAGAATTTCTATGTTAGAGAAATCAAGGGGATTGATCAGCATGTGATAGAAGGCATAGCAGGCAGTTGTTCTGCTGTGCGGTCGACCGCGATGTGCGCGGCGGTCGACCGCACAGCAGTCGGGCACACAGGAGACTTTTCTCCTGCTGTGCGGTCGACCGCGCAAGGCGCGGCGGTCGACCGCACAGCAGGCAGAGAGTTTTTCTGTGTTGGGTCTTAATGGGTTTCGGGTCGGGTTCGGGTCGGGTTGTGGGGTTAGTATATATACTATCATACCCTAAAGAGCCCCATTTCTCATCTAAAATCAGAACCCTAGCCCCCTCTCTCCCCCTCAAACCCTAGTTTCTCACTCCTTGGTGATTTGGAGGAGCTTTGGAGGGCTTTCCAGCGAACTCTTGGTGGATTCAGCGTGGGGGATCATCTCCCTTCAGATCTAGGGCTCGTTTTCATCATAGGCGAGTGACATCTCGCCCAACTTCATCCCTTTTCAGTTCTATGCTTGGATTTGAGTTTTATTCGGTTTTTATTGAGCCCAAAATCGTATTTTTGTGTAGATAAGTAGATCTTATGGCATGGGATGTAAGAATCATATATTTCAGTCTTAAAAGGTTCACTAATGATGTTTAATGAATGAGATTTTGATCTGAAATGTTTTTTTGGAGAGTCAAACACATTTTTACTATTTAAGAACTTTTAAAATCATGTTGTTTAAGGTTTGGGATTTTTTTGATAATGAGGTTTTAACCATTTAAACTTGTTGTTTATTGCCATAGTTCTCTATTAAAAGGTTATAGTATAATGGGTATAGAAATCCCCAAGATTTTGTATGAGTTCGGTAGCTGACAGAACCCAGAATGAGGTTCTGTCCGCCCAGCGGTCGACCGCATAGGACTCAGCGGTCGACCGTCGCGCGTTCCTGCCTGCAGAATCGTTTCTGCGCTTTGGGCGGTCGACCGGCATGACCTCTGCGGTCGACCGCCGCTCAGCTTCTGAGCCCAGTAGTTCTCGGGCCTGCGAGCGGTCGACCGGAGTGGGCCTCGTGTTGGGCAATTATCCATTTATCTCATGTGTTGGGAAATCTCTATATCTAATTCATGTACTGGACATCTTTATTAACCATGCATGCGATATTTCACATAAGTTATGACATGACACTTATGAAGAATATGACACCACATATATTGAGAGTATGATATGACACTCATGTCAAATACGACATGGAAATTATGTGGGACGTCACATAATACAATACATATATGTTCGGAGACATGTTGTAATTTCTTCTTGCTTATTTTCTGTTTACATATTAGACTCCGGGTTTGGTACTTAAGGATTTTCAATTTGGGATACAAGGTATATACATGAGGGTTTCCTTGTTTGGATTATTTCGCTCGACGTACCTATGCCCATGTTGAAACTTCATAAGTACTAAGACCCATTGTTTATTGTTAGGGTAATTGTTTATATGTGTATATATACTTTGTGATAACTGTATTTTTCTTATACAATGAGCCCTCTCCCTTGGGGTTGGTTGTGATGTTGCTCGCTAGCGCTTTGACGCTCGTTGTCCCTCCCCCTTTCAGGTCACGAGCCAGGAGCCCGGAGAGTCGCAGGTTGATGGCGACACACTTTAGTGTTCGACTATCTATTCTAGCTATGTTTTATTTTGGAGCTTCACTATAGACTTTGTTTATACATTTTGGGACTTTATTCTAGATGTTGTAAAGGCTGTGTGCCTTATTTCCTTCATTCAGACTTGTTGTATTTGAGATGTATTAAGAACTCCAGTTTGTTCCTTTCAGACATTGACTTTATATTCCTGTATGTTGGATGATGGAATACTATTTGATCTCTATCGTTTCATCAGTTATCTCTTGTAGTATCTTTTACTTGCTTTTGTACCTACACCTATTATTGACCCACTAGAGTGATAAAAATTATGATGGTGAAACATGTTATTGCACGGTGTAGTGCATGGCAGGTTTGACATCCTTGGTTTCACCTCGGACTGCAGCCTTGTGTGAAACCAGGGGCGTGCACGATTTCTCGTTCCACCATACAATAGCTTGAAGCAGCACTTGAAACCCTAGAACTGCGATTTCATTATTCTTGCAATGAATTTTAGGATGAAAGACTATGAATGTGGGGTTAGGTTTGAGATTTAATGAGAGAATTTTTAAATAAAGGAGTGATTGGGTGAGATTAGTTAACTATCTATTATATATATATATATATATATATATATATATATATATATATATATATATATATATTTATATATATATATATAATATATATATATAATATTTATATATATATATTATATATATATATATAGATCGAGAGTTCTCCCTTTAAAAAGTACGAGTTGGGGAAAATCTTTCCATGGTTAGTATTACCCTTAACTTTTTTAAAATATTATATTGTTATCTTATTTTATTCTAATTTTTTATATTCTTTGAATTTATAATTAAATGATTTATCCTATTCATAATAAGACTTAACATGTTATTGGATAAAGGTGATATGTTTGATATAATTTAAATCTTTAACTTATTTTAGTTTGCAGAAAATTCTAAAAATATGTTAGCCAACACCTAAAAGTTTTTAGACCTTGTAAAAAATACCCTCTAAGTTTTAAAATTGCAAAAATACCCCCTATAAATTCAAAATTTTATTTAAAAATTATAAATTTTACTTATTTTAATTCAATGAGAAATCTAAAAAATATATGCTAACTAAAAATGAAAGTTTTTGACATTAGAGAAGTATCTTGTAAGTTTAAAAAAAACACTCCTAAAATTCAAAATTTGTAAAAAATACCTTGAAAATTTTAAACCTATAAACACACAAAAAACCTATAAATAACACAAACAACCCCCAAATATTTATGGAATTTGTAATAAACACTCTAAACATTTTACAAATTGAAATATAAAACCATCAAGATCGTAAAATTTATAAAAATCTCGATAATTTCCAACCTAACAGTACATTGGAAATATATGAGTTACAAATATCCCCTATATAATTTATAATTTCTAACAGTACATTGGAAATATATGAGTTACAAATATCCCCTATATAATTTATAATTTATAGAAAACACCCTTAAAGTTTAAAAACTATAAACAAACACTTAAAATTCAAATTTCACAAACACACTCTGAGAATTTCAAACTCATTAGTAAATTAAAAATATAGGAATTATAAATAGTCTATAAACGATTTACAATCTATAGAAAAGACCTATACGTTTAAAAAAATTCCAAAAAAACCCTAATATTCATAATTTACAAAAAACATCATTAGAATTTCTAACCTATAGACACTAAAATGAATATACAAAATTACTAGCAACCCCTAAAAAATAAAAAATTTATAAAAAATATCATACTCCCTTTAAAAGTATCTTTTTTAAAAAGACCATAACTATTTTAAAATCTATCAGATTTGAAATTTACAAAAAAAAACAAACTTAAAGTTTAGTACATTGCAAATTACCCCTCTAAAGTTTAAAATTTTTAATGATTTATTATAGTTTCTTGATTTTAATATAATTTTTAATAGTTTAGTATATTTGTAAATTATAAAAGGGTGTTTTTTTACAATTTTAAAAACTTTTCAGGGTATTTCTTTTATAGTTTTTTAAATTTTTATTGTGTTTTTAGTGTAATGCATAGATACATCAATTAAAAATTTTT
This sequence comes from Asparagus officinalis, assembly GCF_001876935.1. NCBI lineage: Eukaryota > Viridiplantae > Streptophyta > Magnoliopsida > Asparagales > Asparagaceae > Asparagus > Asparagus officinalis. Next base: position 93,599,277 of record NC_033800.1, read on the forward strand.
ATTGTGTTTTTAGTGTAATGCATAGATACATCAATTAATGATGATATTGAAGAGTAAGTCGTTCTTAAGATGTATTAGGCTATAGTTAAGTATGCACATCACTATTACTAGACAGTATAGTTTATACATGTAAAAAATTTCAAACAATCTATACAGTGGTTAAAAGGTTTTTGACTTTAATGTACTATTTTTTATAAATTATTTTTAATGTGAACCCACCATATAATTTTAGTTGTGGTCATTATAATTTTAATACGTTTAATCAATTGATATATATATCATAAATTACTTTACTTTCTCGCATGAACTAATATTTGGCACTTAATAGTTTAAATTATTACTTTTAAATTATATTTATTTATTTATCCACAAGATAATACAATTTCAATTCCTATTTTTTGCTTGAGATTTATTTTATAGTTTCGTATATCAAATTAGGAACTAAAAAATAATTGTTTATGCTTAAATTAGAATGATTATAGTTGGTCACTCACTGTGAAATTTTTATGGAGATATATACTTTACTCTCTATAGCTTTTTGCACTGTCCATGTATATTTTATCAATTAGTTATTAATTTGACATATTATATTATTTTTTCTTTGTAGAAATTTCTTCTTTGACTTTTGGATTATATAATCACTATGTCACTATTCTAGCATAGACAGGACCTCATTCTAAATGGCTTCAAGCCAATGTTTGAGTTGAACTAAAGTATATACTATTGTTACTATGTGTATATATATTTTTTTAAGAAAATCATGTCTATATTTTTTAAATAAAAAAGAATATTCTAACCTCTGATATTATAAAAATAAAATTAAGTCAATCGAGTGACTAGCAAAAGAGGACTTACATCAGATAAATGTGAATAATAAGATAAATAGGAAAAGTAATGGCATTGCTATAATTGTATTATCAATAGCAAACTATAATGTAAAGTTAACCTATTTTGTGGAGCCTAACTACTGGCTAAAAGCATTGAGGTTTCCATATATACTTTATAATTTATTAAAAAGGGTATATAATCTTATATAATAAAATCGATTTAATACTAAATAGTAATATCATTGTTGTAAAACCCCGAAAATTTTGAAAATATTATTATAAATGATAATAAATGAGTTTTATTATGATTGGTGATCATTTTGGGATGAATGGATCAGATTGGAATCGATTTGAGATCGATTCGCAGTTTCAGCCTCGGTATCGTGAGTCTACTTAAAACTGATACTATTTTATTTTTAGAAAATTTTCTATTGATCAGATGGGTACGAGATTTACACCATTGATCTTAGAATGTCAAGAACGTGTTGTGGGTAAAGTTTCATTGAGTTCTGACGACGGAGACTGAAACAGTATTTTGAGACGGTATCACGTCTACCGACATCCATTACATTTGTATTTTTAATAATTTTTATATTGATCATATATATATGAGGTTTACACCATTGATCTTAGAATGATGAGACGGTGCTATGTATATATATATATATATATACATATATATATATTCTCTTTTTCCTATTTCACCTATCCCTGCCTAATTTCTACTGTGCTAACAACCAAATTAATTTTTTTTATTAATTTAGAGGGTTATATAAGGAGGGGGGAGGAGAGCTCATGAACACAGAGCAAGAAAAGAAAGAGAAGGAGAGAGAAAGAAAGAGAGAGAGGAAGAAAAGAAAGGGAAAGAAGAAGGGGATTTTGGCAATTCGAAAAGCAGGAACAGATAGGTATTCCAATTTCAGAGATCAAGAAAGGCAAGTTCATCTCTTTCCAAACCCATCCCTAGTAAAATTTGATCTTGATGAATATATATGATATTGATGAAAAGACATAATATTGATGAAAAGACATGATATTGATAAAAATTGATGAATATACATGATATTGAAGAAAAGACTTGATAATGATATTGATAAAAATTGATGAATATACATGATATTGAAGAAAAGACTTGATATTGATGAAAATTGATGAATAGAATATAAGACCAAATTTCTAAAGACATGATATTGCTAGCTAGAACTATACGTACATGTCTACCGTTGGAAATATTGTTACTATTTTATACGTATGGTACTATTCATACATACGGTACTATTCATACGTATGGTACTATTCATACATACGGTACTATTCATAAATACTATTACTATTCATATGTACGGTACTATTCATAAATACCAGACTGTTCATACATACGACACTATTCATAAGTACTGACACTATACATACATATGGGTACTATTTATACATACTATTACTATTCATATGTATGGTACTATTCATACGTACTGTTATTATTCATAAGTACTGACACTATTCATACGTATGGGTACTATTTATACATACTATTACTATTCATACATACGGTACTATTCATACGTACTGTTATTATTCATGAGTACGGATACTAGTCGTAAAGTATTGTTGCTATTAGTAAGTACTGCTACTATTCACAATTAGTTAATACAGCAGATAGTCGGAGTTGGTAACCCTGATCATTTACTGGATAGTTTGGCCCAGTTTTATTTTTTGGAGTTTGTTTGCGCCATTTGTGACGCGATCGTGGAGTTTGAGCCGCTCGATGTTATACTTACAGTCATGAATATGACGAAATATGCATTTGAGTATCCCACGGGGATTATGACGAATTGAGATCTATTTACTTGTAAGTTAGTACACCACAAATGAGACTGTGATGATACCTATTTGTCGATCCGCACGGTGATGCGATGATACCTATTTGTCGATCCGCACTATGATGCGATGATACCTATTTGTCGATCCGTACTATGATGCAATGATATCTATTTGTCGATTCGCACTTTGATGCGATGATACCTATTTGTCGAACCGCGCGATGATGCAATGATACCCATTTTTTTCGATCCGCACGGTGATGCGATGAGTTGGAAGAAGTTCAGAATGATAATATTATAAACTATTTACCTGAGTATTTGGCGGATGCCAAAAATGTTTCTACTCATTGTTGAGATACTTTGTTATACGAGTACACGAGATACATATGCTGATGTCTATTATGATGCTTTAATTTCCAATTATATTTTGATTACTTAGTTCAGGGTTAAAATTTAGTTATTTACTACCTGAGACATACGATATATACATGAGGGTTTTCTTGTTTGGATTATTTCGCTCGACGTACCACGTCTCAAGTTATAAGTTTCTAAATATTAATTCCACTTAGATACGGGGCAAATAATCTAGGTAGACTATGCTTATAGGTAGAGCCTCCGTCATTTGTTGTAGCCCTTCCCCTGGGGGCGGACGGAGATGTTCTTGCTGTAGCGCTCTGACGCTCTTGTTGTTGTTTTTTTTCCTTTTATTTTATTTTAAACTTTCAGCGGCTCAGAGCATCGGAGAGTCGCAGGGTGACAGAGTTCTTGCATAGTCGTCGTCACGTATTTTTACTAGTATGGACTCCACAATAGTCTTATGTTTCCATTCAGTCATTTGAGTTTGTACTCATATTGTTAAGGCATGTCGCCTTAGTATGATTTCTAGTTGATCCATGTTGAGACATGTCATGTTATTTCAGACTCCAGATGTATATCAGTTGTATTTCAGTTTATTATAGTTGAGACATGATATCATTATGAGATATTTCTTTCTACATCATGTCTATTGTATTTTTATTTCCCTTATTTGCCTGTTTTGTACCTTCACTTCTACTTGATTCCACTAGAGGATATTACTGTAATTGGTGAAACATGTTATTGCACAGTGAAGGTGCATGGCGGGTTTGACATCTCTGGGTTCACCTTGGACTGCAGCCAAGTGTGAAAACAGGGGCGTCACAGTTGGTATCAGAGCTCTAGTTCCAGTATCCTTAGGATCATCATGTGTCGAGTCGTGGAGCTAGAATAGAGTTTCTTAGGATTCATATATAGAGTCCGATAAGAATTTCTTAGAATGAGTGAGGACGATATATGCGTATATCTCAAAATTTTAGAATTTTTTTTTTGACTACCATACTTTGATTTAAAAGTATTTTCATGAATAATTTATTATTAAATATGTTTTTGCCTGAGTCTCAATACTGTGTCTTATAAACCATCTTCCTGAACTTAAGATGGCGTAACAAGGACGCGGACGTGGTAGGCCTCGTACCAGGAGAGCTGAGCAAGCGGAGTCAGAGCCACAGCAGGCTCCACCCGAGCCACAACAGGCCCCGCCAGAGCCACAGCAGGCTCCGCAGTACCTTGTAGACCTCATGGCACCTATAGTAGCCATGTTAGCAGCACTCAAGGAGTAGATGACGAATCATGTCCAGCCAGTTACACCACCACGGGTGATTCCAGTCATTCCCATCTCGGAGGAGACCCCAGAGATCACACCAGGGATTACACCACCACCAGCTATAGGGCGAGCAGCAGAGCAGGAGGCTTGGCTCCGTTTAGTAGAGCGGTATCAGAAGATGAGGGCACCGGAGTTTCAGGGTTGATCAGATTCACTTGTAGCTCATAAATGGAAGGAGGATGTGAGTAACATACTAGACTTACTTGGTGTAAATTTAGTGCAAAGGCAGAGGCAGCAGCAGCACAAATTTCAGGGGACATGGCACAACTGTCAGAAATTTGGGCACAGAGCAGCACAGTGCCGTAGCGCACCAAGAGGAGGCCAGCAGCAAGGTCGAGGACACGGTCAGCAGCAGAATCATGGTCAGGGCCAGCAGCAGCAGCAGGGCCGCGCATACGGTCAGCAGCAGCAGAGGATCGAGGCACCACCTGTCATTCCGAGGATTGAGGGGCCAACAGGCCAAATGTGTGCTATCCAGGAGATTCCTGAGGCACAAATGGCCCCGTATGCTCCACCACCAGCAGTTCAACAGTTACCAGCCACCGGCAGGATTTATGCGGTCGTACCACATGATCAAGGTGCGAGCGGAGCCATAGTGGAAGGTATCTTTCTTGTGAATTCCTTCCCAGCTCGGATCTTATTCGATTCTGGAGCTTCGCATTCTTTTATTTCTCCTACCTTCATGGATAGACTTTAGTTAGTTGCACATCCGTTAGACGTACTGTTATCAGTCTCTAGTCCTTTGGGGGAGGTATCCCTATTAGAGAGTATCTGTAGGAGTTGTGTCATTAGTTTAGATGAGTCCGAATTTCTCATAGATCTGATCGTGTTGCGGATGTTGGATTTTGACGTCATTCTCGGTATGGATTGGCTTTCATCCTACCATGTCAGTATCGACTGTTTCGCTAAGACAGTCAACTTGCGAGCGTCCGATGGGTCTGAGTTGATCGTAGCGACTTCACAGGGTAACCAGTTTGCGGAGTCTCTTCTGGCATACGTTGAGGAGGTGATGCTGAGGGACCAGAGTGCTGATTTGTGTGAGACTAGAGTTGTCTCGGATTATCAGGATGTATTCCAGGACATACCTAGATTACCTCCTATGAGAGAGGTTGAGTTCTGCATCGAGTTGCAGCCGGGCACAGCACCGATATCCCAAGCACCCTATCGTATGGCACCTGCTGAGATGAGGGAGCTACAGACCCAGTTGGATGAGTTGTTATCTCAAGGCTTTATTCGTCGGAGTCATTCACCGTGGGGAGCACCGGTCCTTTTCGTGAAGAAGAAGGACAGTAGTATGCGATTATGTATCGATTATCGTGAGTTGAACAAGGTCACCATCCGGAATAGGTACTCATTACCGAGGATTGATGACTTGTTTGACCAGCTATAGGGAGCGTAATATTTCTCAAAGATTGATCTTCGTTCTGGTTATCATCAGTTGCGGGTCCGGGAGATGGATATTCCCAAGACCACCTTTCTAACTCGATATGGGTCCTTCGAATTTCTCGTCATGCCACTTGGGCTGACCAATGCACCCGCAGTATTCGAATTTTTCGTCCATACTTGGACCAGTTCGTGATTGTATTTATCGACGATATCCTTATCTATTCGAGATCGGAGGTAGAGCACGAGCAGCATCTACGATTAGTATTGCAGACTTTGCAGGAGCATCAGCTATATGCCAAGTTCAGCAAGTACGAATTTTGGCTATCAGAGATTAGATTTTTAGGTCACGTCATCAGCAGAGAGGGCATTGCAGTAGATCCAGTGAAGGTTAAGGCAGTACTAGAATGGGAGCCGCCAAAAACTATCACAGAGATCCGTAGTTTCTTGGGCTTAGCCGGCTATTACAAGAAGTTCCTTCAGGACTTCTCAAAGATTGTCACACCACTTACACGCCTTACAAAGAAGGGTGTACAATTTATTTGGGGCATGGAGTGCCAGAAGTCCTTTGAGACCTTGAAGACCAAGTTAACTACAGCACCGGTTTTGACTATTCTGAGCAGTGACAGGACATTTGTTATCTACACAGATGCATCACTAGCGGGCCTAGGAGGCATTTTAATACAGACCCAGAGAGTAGTAGCTTATGCCTCTTGACAGTTAAGGACACATGAGTAGAACTATCCCACGCACGACTTGGAGTTAGCAGCTGTGGTCTTCGCACTGAAGACATGGAGACATTACATGTACAGGGTGCAGTTCGAGTTATTCACAGACCACCAGAGCCTGAAATACCTATTTTCTCAGAAGGAACTCAACCAGAGGCAGCGGCGATGGGTCGAGTTCATCAAGGATTACGAGTTTGCGATTCAGTACCATCCGGGGAAGACAAACATCGTGGCTGACGCTTTGAGCAGGAAGCGTCAACATCGGGTTATGGCTTTGAGGTGTTCGTTATACCGAGATCTTTACACTCTTACCCAATTTGATTTCAGGCCAGAGATCGGTGGGAGCAACGCATTTTTGTGAGTTATGTCAGTACAATTATCTTGGAGCAATAGAGTGGTCGAAGCCCAGCTAGTGGACTCTTGGATTCAAACCCAGAAGGAGGAGATTTCCAAGGAGCTCAAAGATGATTGGACCATTGCAATTGACGGAGGCCTTCGAATGAAAGGCAGATTAGTTATGCCAGGTAGTGCAGAGCTGAAGAAGGAGTTGCTTGATGAGGCGCATCGTTCTAAGTACACAGTGCATCCAGGCACAACAAAGATGTACAAGGACTTGAAGAGACACTTTTGGTCATCGTTCTAAGTACACAGTGCATCCAGGCACAACAAAGATGTACAAGGACTTGAAGAGACACTTTTGGTGGAGCGGTATGCGTAAGGAGATAGCAGAATATGTTGCTAGATGCTTTACCTGTCAGCAGGTGAAGGCAGAACATCAGAGACCAGTAGGAACCCTACAGCCTTTATCCATTCTAGAATGGAAATGGACAAGTATCTCTATGGATTTCATTGTGGGATTACCAAGGTCAAAGAAAGGGAACGATTCCATTTGGGTGATAGTTGATCGGTTGACGAAATCAGCGCATTTTATACCAATGAGGACTACCTACACCGCCGAGACTTATGCGAGGATCTTCATTCGGGAGATAGTTCGACTACACGGAGTGAGGACTACCTACACCGCCGAGACTTATGCGAGGATCTTCATTCGGGAGATAGTTCGACTACACGGAGTTCCAGAGATGATCGTGTCGGATCGAGGCTCAGTTTTCACTTTGTATTTTTGGAGGAGCTTTCAGGATTCGCTCGGCAGCAAATTATCATACAGCAGTGTATTTCACCCGCAAACAGATGGGCAGACGGAGAGAGTAAACCAAGTCTTGGAGGACATGTTGCGGGCTTGCATTTTAGACTTCCAAGGCAGCTAGGAGGACCACATACCTTTGATCGAGTTTGCTTATAACAACAGTTATCAAGCGACGATTGGTATGGCTCCGTATGAGGCATTGTACGGAAGACCCTGTAGATCCCCGATTTGTTGGGCAGAGCCGGAGGATAGCTTATTACTTGGGCCAGAGCTAGTGAGACAGACTACTGAGAAGGTAGCATTGATTAGGGAGCGTATACTTGCCGCTCAGAGTCGGCAGAAGAACTACGCAGATCAAAGACGACGACCTTTGGAGTTTCATGTTGGAGATTTTGTTATGTTAAAAGTATCACCAATGAAAAGCGTTCAACGATTCGGCAGATGAGGAAAACTTGCCCCGAGATATGTTGGACCATTCCGGATTACCGAGCGTGTTGGAGCGGTTTCATATAGACTAGATCTTCCAGCATCGATGTCAAGTGTGCACGATATATTTCATGTGTCGATGCTTAAGAAGTACCTACGCGACGAGGAGCAGCAGAGGGTGATCGATACATCTGGAAGTACCTACGCGACGAGGAGCAGCAGAGGGTGATCGATACATCTGAGATCGAGATTCAGACAGATTTTTCCACCATTGAGGTGCCAGTTTACATCCTTGCTAGAGAGGACAAGAGACTAAGAAATAAGGTGATTCCTTTAGTTAAAGTTCAATGGAACTGGAAAGGAGCTGAGGAGGCTTCTTGGGAGTGCGAAGAGGATATGCATCGCGACTACCCACACCTGTTTGAGCAGGTAAAATTGATTGATTATGACTTGTTTGTGTTTATGAGTATTTATATGGTCATATTTATATTTAATGCTAGAATGAGGGTATTAACACTTAGCTCCTAATCATTCGAAACATATGGTATATATATGGGGGGTTCCTTGTTTGGATTTTTCACCCGACGTACTAGTTTCGCTTAATTAGGGGTTAAGTGAGAGTATTTGTATTCTAGATTGTTAAGTGTAGATATTTTTTTTGTTTCATATCTAGAGATTAATGATACGAGATGTGTATGTGAGGGTTTCCTTGTCTGGATTATTCCCTCAATGTGCTTTTCTCATATTATTAATCTCTAAGATACGATTGCGGAATTTCGAGGACGAAATTCTTTTAAGGGGGGAAGAATGTAAAACCCCAAAAATTTTGAAAATATTATTATAAATGATAATAAATGAGTTTTATTATGATTGGTGATCATTTTGGGATGAATGGAACAGATTGGAATCGATTTGAGATCGATTTGAGATCGATTTGAAGTTTCAGCCTCGGTATCGCGAGTCTACTGAAAACTGATACTATTTTATTTTTAGAAAATTTTCTATTGATCAGATGGGTACGAGATTTACGTCATTGATCTTAGAATGTCAAGAACGTGTTGTGGGTAAAGTTTCATTGAGTTCTGATGACGGAGACTGAAACAATATTTTGAGACGGTATCACGTCTATTGACATCCATTGTATTTGTATTTTTAATAATTTTTATATTGATCATATGTATATGAGGTTTACACCATTGATCTTATAATGATGAGATGGTACTATGGGTAAATTTTCATTGCTTTCCGAGAACGAAGTCTGAAATCCTATTTTTAAAATAATATAAAATATTATATATATATATATATATATATTTTCTCTTTTTCCTATTTCACCTACCCCTGCCTAATTTCTACTGTGCTAACAACCAAATTAATTTTTTTATTAATTTAGAGGGTTATATAAGGAGGGGGGAGGAGAGCTTAAGAACACAGAGCAAGAAAAGAAAGAGAATGAGAGAGAAAGAGAGAGAAAGAAAGAGAGAGAGGAAGAAAAGAAAGGGAAAGAAGAAGGAGATTTTGGCAATTCGAAAAGCAGGAACAGATAGGGATTCCAATTTCAGAGATCAAGAAAGGCAAGTTCATCTCTTTCCGAACCCATCCCCAGTAAATTTCGATCTTGATGAATATACATGATATTGATGAAAAGACATGATATTGATAAAAATTGATGAATATACATGATATTGAAGAAAAAACTTGATATTGATGAAAATTGATGAATAGAATATAAGACCAAATTCCTAAAGACATGATATTGCTAGCTAGAACTATACGTACATGTCTACCGCTGGAAATACTGTTACTATTTTATACGTATGGTACTATTCATACGTACGGTACTATTCATATGTACGGTACTATTCATAAATACTATTACTATTCATATGTATGGTACTATTCATAAATACCGGACTGTTCATACATACGACACTATTCATAAGTACTGACACTATTCATACGTATGGTTACTATTTATACATACTGTTACTATTCATATGTACGGTAGTATTCATATGTACGGTACTATTCATACGTACGGTTATTATTCATACATACGACACTATTCATAAGTACTGACACTATTCATACGTATGGGTACTATTTATACATATTGTTACTATTCATGCATACGGTACTATTCATACGTACTGTTACTATTCATGAGTACGGATACTAGTCGTAAAGTACTGTTGCTATTAGTAAGTACTGCTACTATTCACAATTAGTTAATACAGCAGATAGTCGGAGTTGGTAACCCTGATCATTAATTTACTGGACAGTTTGGCCCAGTTTTATTTTCTAGAGTTTGTTTGCGCCATTTGTGACGCGATCGTGGAGTTTGAGCCGCTCGATGTTATACTTACAGTAATGAATATGACAAAATATGCATTTGAGTATCCCACGGGGATTATGACGAATTGAGATCTATTTACTTGTGAGTTAGTACACCGCAAATGAGACTGCGATGATACCTATTTGTCGATCCGCACGGTGATGCGATGATACCTATTTGTCGATCCGCACTATGATGCGATGATACCTATTTGTCGATCCGTACTATGATGCGATGATATCTACTTGTCGATCCGCATTATGATGCGATGATACCTATTTGTCGATCCGCGCGATGATGTGATGATACTCATTTTTTTTCGATCCGCACGGTGATGCGATGAGTTGGAAGAAGTTCAGAATGATAATATTATAAACTATTTACCTGAGTATTTGGCGGATGCCAAAAATGTTTCTACTCATTGTTGAGATACTTTGCTATACGAGTACACGAGATACATATGCTGATGTCTATTATGATGCTTTAATTTCCAATTATATTTTGATTACTTAGTTCAGAGTTAATATTTAGTTATTTACTACCTGAGACATACGGTATATACATGAGGGTTTCCTTGTTTGGATTATTTCGCTCGACGTACCACGTCTCAAGTTATAAGTTTCTAAATATTAATTCTACTTAGATACGGGGTAAATAATCTAGGTAGACTATGCTTATAGGTAGAGCCTCCGTCATTTGTAGTAACCCTTCCCCTGGGGGCGGACGGAGATGTTCTTACTGTAGCGCTCTGACGCTCTTATTGTTGTTTTTTTTCCTTTTATTTTATTTTAAACTTTCAGCAGCTCAGAGCATCGGAGAGTCGCAGGGTGACGGAGTTCTTGCATAGTCGTCGTCACGTATTTTTACTAGTATGGACTCCACAATAGTCTTATGTTTCCATTCAGTCATTTGAGTTTGTACTCATATTGTTAAGGCATGTCGCCTTAGTATGATTTCTAGTTGATCCATGTTGAGACATGTCATGTTATTTCAGACTCTAGATGTATATCAGTTGTATTTCAGTTTATTATAGTTGAGACATGATATCATTATGAGATATTTCTTTCTACGTCATGTCTATTGTATTTTTATTTCCCTTATTTGCCTGTTTTGTACCTTCACTTCTACTTGATTCCACTAAAGGATATTACTGTAATTGGTGAAATATGTTATTGCACAGTGAAGGTGCATGGTGGGTTTGACATCTCTGGGTTCACCTTGGACTGCAGCCAAGTGTGAAAACAGGGGCGTCACAATTGTAATGAGAAATTACAAAGATGTTAGAGACTAACATGTATGTATTTAAGATTTCAGGACGAATATCTTAATAACCTATTTATATAAGCACACCCACTTTGTTACCTATTCTGTTCACTTTTCTCCTCGCTTATTATCCACCAATTTTGATGTCACGCTCGAAGAGAAATAGAATTTATGTCGGCGAGGTCTTCTCTCCCTCTATCTCTCGATCTCATATTTTTTTAATTAGTTTCTTTAATTCTCTTTTAATAATTTATTGGATCCATTTCATGCTTCATTCTGTGGAGTCTCTTGTTAGATTCAATTTAAATATTATTTTATTTCAATTGTTATTTTTTTCCTATTTATGGGTCAATTAATCACCAGACCGGTTAGGTCTTCCGCCCATTTCATATTTTGAATTAACAGTTTATTTTAGGAGAATTTTTAAAAAGATCACTTTTTAAAAATATTAGCAAAATCGACTGTTTTACATAATAATTAACAAAATTGACCTATTTTTTGCCACACCATCAAGACTGGCAAAAGAGGTCAATTTTGTATAAAAATCATTTTTAAAATACACGAGACTAATAGTCCCGTGTAATTAGAGAACATTAATCACAAAAGTAATTAAAGACAGAAAATACATGGGACTACCACTCTTGCGTATTTTGCAGTCAGAACCAGAAAATACATGATACTACTATATATGTCCTATATACAATATAATTGCTCCAGGTAAGTAAGTTATAATAGCATTCTCCATTTATATTGTTTGAGGTAAGATTTGATAGGGACATTGCATCAAAGATATTTTTTATATTTAAAGTACATAGCAAAATATATCATAATCTCCCTGCTCTAATTTTGCAAGAAAATAATTATTCATACTTTCAGTTTTACTTCTATGGTACGGAGAATGAGCTATAAAATTGAATGAGAATGTTAGATAACATAAATATGAGTAAAACCACAACTAAAAGTTAATATGAATATGAGTCAAACGACAACTAAAGATTTAATGGACATATTGCAAATAAATTCATATGAAAAATTCCTTTGCGAATTGAATGATCACACATCTTTTAAAGACTTCAAGATTCTAATAAACAAAGATATTGTACTAGATCAATGTGTTTATAACTCCCAAATAGTAGATCACGTGGCGACAGTCTGGATTGAAGGAAATAATGATAATATTTTATTTGAAAGAGAGATTATTGTGTGTATAATTAATTCCGTAAAAAAACTTTATTTTCTCTTTTATTTTTATTCTATTTTTATTAATTTAAATAACCATGATATTCGACCACGTGATCTACTAATAAACAAAGATATTTTTATTCTATTTTAAATGCACATGATATTCGATCACGTTATAGATGCAATCACGGTACTATCATCTAATCAATCACTAAATGTAATTTCATTGTTCAAATATTGAATTTTTAGCTTATGTCTATATGTTTGATTCATTGCTTACATTCAATAATTTAATAAAAAAATTTCTCTAAATAAAATTATAAATTTATAAAAAAAATACCACGTGCATTGCACGTGCAATCTAACTAGTAATAAATAATAATACAATATAAAGTAATATTTTAATTTGATTAAGTATTATTTTTATATTGTATTTTATTTATAAAATATATTATTATATTTTAATATATGTAATGTATTATATAATTATATATTATATAATTTGTTAAATATTTTAAATAGAAAAAAATTTTAGAAGATAAGAATTATAAAAGGAATATTTTTTTTGGTGTAAAATTTGATGTAATGAATTGGTGATGAAATATTGATTTGATGTAAAAATTATATCAATTTAGTGTAAAAACTATTCTATTTTGGGTTGGAGATGCTCTCGTATAAAGGGCTGTTTGGTCGGGCCAAAAAGTAAAGAAAGTGAGTCGTAAAAATAACTGACACATGGAAACTGGAAAGTTGTATGTTTTGCCCCAAAAACTGATGTTTGATTCGGAAAATGAAAAAGAACAGAAGGGGGAAAAATGGCCGCCACGATGGATTTGTAGGAGGCTCCGTCTTCCGCTGCCAGAGTCCTGATTTCGCCGGAAAAAAAAATTACGCGGAAATGGATCTCCGTATAGCAGCGAAGAGAAAAGCGGGGAAAGTTTAGCGTTTCCTTCAGATCTCGCGCCTCCTCATTTCTAATCCCTCTTTCACTTCCCCCTCCTGCTTCGCATAGCTGACAAACATCTACCCATCCGCATTGGAGAATTGCTTGGAGGTGAGAAATCTCCTTTAAATTTGTTTTTTTTTCTAAGTTTTGAAGGTGGTTTTAATGGCGGTCGTCCTCTCGAGAAGCTGAAATTGGAAGGGGAGATGATTTATTCGATCGCCATAGCTCTTCTTCAGCTGTCGGTGATTGGGTTCGTGCTCGAGTTCATCTTCACTCAGAAAAATGGTGGCTGAATCGCTCTTGCTTATTTGTCCATGGTAAATCCTTTATCTTCTTCTTGGATTCAGCTTAATTAGCTAGAAAGAGAGTTTTTGACGAATAAGTACATTTGGGTCTACAACGCACTGGACAAAAATCTTGCAATGAACTCCTCATTAGGCCATTCTTCGGTCTCTTGTAGCTTCTGAATGCTGGTCAAGCATGAAAATCCCAAAAATAATTCTTTTTTTTCTTCTAATTTCTTATTTCTAATTCATTTGTATTTGTATTTTTTCTGGTCAAATCTAAGATAACCCATGCGGGGTTTTGTTTTTTTATTAGCATAAAGCTTCAGACAAAAACACCCAATGATCTGGGTTGTTTCTGTCAAATATAAGACGGTGCTTATATATTTTTTGCCAAATGAAATCAGTCAGCTCAGAAATTTTCTCGAATTGCAAGATAGAATCTTCATCCAGAAACATCTAATCTACATGTTATCCTTTTCGATTGAGGCCGATATCCTAACTCTGTTAATACGGGAACTTGGATGGTAAATCTGTCAACTGAAGATACTATGCGCAAAAGTAAACCGTCAAAAATATAGTTGCTAAAGGCATTCCAAGCATTGACAACAAACTTGTGATATAGAATATGTTCATATGGTTGAAACTAACGTTTTGATGGTAAAGGTCTCATCGAGACATAAATTTCGAACTATTACGATTATGTTGTTAACTTAGGATTTTACTTGTCGAAGTATCTATTTTAGATTATATTCACCATGTCTCTCCCTTATCAAGGCCATGAAGCCTCTTATATAGTAAGCTCATTAGCAATAGTTAGACTACTTTTGGGTTCATCAAAAGCCATTTTTTAAGCTGGCCTCTGATTGGAAAGATATGATCTCTATATAGCCAATGCTTTACTTAGTTGATAGTTGATGGTGAGCAGTTACATATATTCTACAGAAGCTTGAGTATACTTTCATTATTATAAAGATAACAAAATAAGCTCCATCATGGTGACAGATGTTTTGTATGCATCATTTTGTGTGGAGACTCTACAGTAGGAGAAAATTGCAGCTAAAGGTTTCTTAAAGAACCTTGAAGTGTCGTAAATGAAAGAACATGCATTTGTTTCTTGTTAATAGTTTCTTATCCTTTCCCACACTTCCTTGTAATTGAACTTCATACATTGAAACATGCATTCATTAGCATAGTTGGATATGTTAAAGAGTATTAATGATTTCTCTCGGCCCTCTCACCATAAATCTGGAGTTTTGGTAGTGAAAGTGACTTTAAGATGATATCAAAGCAATGAGGTTCTGATCCTAGTGCATGCACATTAACATGCATGGAAGGAACTCTAGGAGAACATTTAACAGGGATAATGATTCACATACAACAATTAATTTAGTTATTAGACTCATAAATTTATCGCAAATTAATTTGATCTTTTTTTTTCTTTTGTTCCAAAAGGTTGAGACAGCGCTCGCTCTAGGTGCAACACCATGACAAGTAACTCTCCAACATGTAAAATGTTCTCTTGTAATCGCATTATCGCCAGTTCTCGATAATGCAAAGATTGTTGGCCTGTTTTTTTCACCAAGGATTAGCAGCTCGAACACAAAGTATTGAGTGCGGATTAACCTTTTTCCCCTCCATCTTCGATGCGTTTTGTGATTGATGTAGGCTATCAGGCACTGGCATACTTGTTTGTATGTTGATCCTATGCTTTGATCACAGCACATAGTTTATAGAGGCCTAGTTTATAGAGGTTGATGGCTATGTGTTACAAGGACCAAAGGTTTGATAGTATCCTTTTGGATAAAAATTTTGTTTTTAAGAATCTTGATTGTATCCTATGCTTATGTTTGTACAGGTTGTAACTTTATTTGCTTGGAGTTTTTTAGTTTACATGTCTTTTACTGGTATTATTTGTTAAAATCACTGCAAATTTCACTAAATTTCTTATCTAGTTAGCTATTGCCTTTGCCTGTAATGTTGAATTTTGTGAAAAGTTGCAGTCTTTTTGGAGCTTAAGAGATGTTACTTGTTATTATGCTTCAATTTGTAGAATATAACACACTAATGTGAAACCTTAAAGAAAATTAGCTAAATTTAGGTTGTATCCATCTATTTTATGATTTACTATTGGTGCTTATGTTTAATTAATTTGTTTGTGATATTGGTGTTTGATGAAGATTGTAAAACTATAAGTTTTCTGGTTCTACCTGGGTAAGCTGGAATATATTAGAATCACAATTACAATTATTAGATTGGCGCTTTGTAATATTTGAGATGGCAGGTTCTCTCTAGAAATTTGCTTAATAGTAGGTATTAGTTCGCAGTTTGTAATATTTCATTTCCAGGAAATCTACGGGAATACCAGTCTCGTGGATTTTATTTTTACAAAATCCACAGGACTAATAGTCTCGTTTCCTGTGCGTTTCCTGTGCGTGCACGTTTTTGTGCACGTCCAGCAAATAAACGGGACTAGCAGTATTTTTTGGCTTTATTCCAAACATTGGTATGCTAATTTGATAAATAGTTTTCATAAAAGTTCATCAACCTCTCAAATATTGATATTAGTCAGTTAATTAATAAATACTTGTAGTTATTCCCTCAAATACTTTAAAATTTTAAAAATTACTTTGTCAAACATTTTAAAATTCCTCTCTCAAATGTTTATATTTTGGAATTAGCCCCTTAAATGATGGGTATTCTCACCCTACTTATGTTTGGAGGATAATGTTTTCCTATTTGGATGGTAAGCACACCATGGTGATCACAACCATGTTTTTTTTAGTTTGTACCAAATACTAGAAAATAAGGGAATTATTCACACATCAATTAATTTCCTCTCTTTTCAAATTGAACCAAACTAATGAAAGTGGTGGAAAGTAATTATTCTCCATGTTTTTTGACGAAACAAATACAAAAAATAATTTTTTAAGAAAGTGAAGGAAACACTAAAAAGTGAAGAAAAATTGTGTTTAGAATGTGATGGAAAGAAACAAAACAGCCCCTAAGTCCAAAACACAGTTTCTATAAGCCAACTACGTACATTAGTAGCTAGATATCATACAGTGTATTTGCATCCAATTTAACAATGCGTTTATGTAAGGAAATCAGGATCCGTACGTCTGGGCGTGTCCGCGAGAGACAAGTGTTGGATGAGATTAAAAAAAATGTATATAGTTTGCAAGTTTTGAAAGCTACCTTAGCCAGTCTTAGGTTTGGATGTGCAAAGCCAATTTAGGGTCTGTTTGGATAATGGAAATATTGAAAACAAAAAGTAGGTTATAGAAGTAATTTTTAAAACTATGAAGTAGGAAGTAGTGAAAATAGTATTTTTGTTGTTTGTTTCATATATTCTTAGAAGTAATGGAAGTAGAACTTCTTCCTCTTCATTTACTTTTTTGGTTTGGATAACATTTGGAAATATTATTAGGAAGTAATTAACGCATGTTGCTTTTACAATTTCAAACACATGTCACACTCTTTAATTTGATCTAGCACGTTACAACCAGTTTCATGTCGCTATGACCCCTCACCACTTGAGAGAAAGAAGAATCCTTCAACCACATAGCTTCAAATAATTGTTTACCTCTCGCCTATGATGAGACTCCGAGTGACCATAAATTCCTATGAATCTCCAATTTCCCTCCTCCCTCGCTCATTTGATCGTAACATCAACATGGTATTAATAGACAAACTATTCTCTTCAACACAAAGAAAAGTTGGCCGATGACCATCACAAATTATTACAAAATAATGTTAAAATTAAGAGTAATTTTATCAATGAAAAATTGTTAGAAGTAACTAATAAAAAAATATTAATAAAAAATTATTTATTTCCTAATAATATGCATTTCAACTACTTCCGAGCTACTTTTGAGTATTGAGGATTGAATTTTTTTTGGAAGTAAGGATGATATGTAGGCACCACATAAGAGTTTAAGAAAGTATTAAAAGTAAGTTTTTTAGAGAACCAAACACATTTTTTTGTTTGAAAGTAGCAGAAGTAACATCTACTTCTTTTACTTCAGCTACTTTATAATTACTTACGTGCAAACAAACATGGGAGAGAGCAAATTTAGGGATATGGCGTCTCTTTGGAATATTTAGGGATACAAACGTACTTTTCTGTTTTCCATTATTTCAATTGTACGCACATGGTTGGGAAATTCCTATGCAAATATAAAACCGGATGATTCAACAAGTTATTTTTCCTCCCTAGAAATCATCTTAAAAATAGGATGATTATATGAAAATCATCTTTTATTTTTAATTTTTAAATAAACCACTTTTAAAGTTGATTTTTTTGCAATATTTTACTAAAAATAAAAAATAAGCTTAAAATTCTAGTTCAAGATATGTGTGTTGTATCTTAACAAGTCCAAAATACTAAAACAATCAGTCACGTACCTGGAATGTGAGTTTGATAAGGGTAATTTTGGATTTTTAGGCTAGGAGATGTTTGATTGCAAAAAAAAAAAAAACTAACTTTAAAAGTGGTTTATGTATAAATTAAAGATGAAAGCTGTTTCCGTATAATTATTCTATTTTAAGGTGGATCTAGAAAAAAAACCTTATTGTTGTGATAGAAATCACAAAGACAATAAATATCCGTAATGATCCTAATAGTAAGATGGATAGATTTCATGTCATCTGCCTTATGAAAAACATCAACTCATTCCTTATATCTTATATATTACTATTTCATTATGTTTTTTCCCCTTAGAAACCACCTTAAAATTGGATCATTATACAGACATTGTCTTCTATTTTTAGTTTATATGTAAACCATCTTTAAAAATACATTTTTGTTCCAATCAACCACACTCTAGCCAAATCTTCACTAAAAAATAAAAAATAACTTTAAAAAGTGTATGTTTAAAGTATGTGACTTGTATCCTAGTTAGACCTAAACATTAAAGCTTGATTTGGTAGGGGGAAGGGAATGGATGAGGAGGGAAAAAAACTAGATTTGAGGCTATAATTATGCAATAAAATTAAGATAAGCAAACCACAGTATTCTAATGCAATCAAAATAGAGGAGAAAGGGTTAGGAATCGTTATCCTGTGACGCGCGATGTGTTAACGAGGTTCGGTCCGCTGACCTACGTCCCCGCTCCCCACTCTCGAGGAGAAATCCACTACACAACCTAGTTTGGAAGCTGGAACTTTGTCTACACAGCGATCCCCTCACGATCTCACACTACACAGTTGATCTCACTAGATCACTCCCACACAATTGATCTACACAAGATCACACTCTCAAGATAGTATAAATGGTGTAAGACTCTCTCTTTACAACGTCCCTATGGCAAAGAGAAAAAGCACATTGAAGCTGGGAAGTGAACACACAAAAAACACAGAAAGAACAGGTTTGAAAATTTTGCTCAGTAAAAACAAGGTCTCTGGTTTTTGCAAAAGCTGGACACTGAGGAAGAAGAAGAGGTTGAGTTTAAATAGGAGAAACCAGCTGTTTAAACCCATACCCTTAATCCCCCAAAATCTAGAAACAAACGTCGCTGAAATCTGTACTGAGCGGCACCGTAAAAGTACAAAAATTACCGTTTGAAAAACTTGGAGGTCGATCGAAAAAACTTGCGGTCGACCGCGATCCAGATCCGAAACTAAGAATCGAGCAGAGACTTCTTCGGTCGACCGGTGCGGTCGACCGATGGAAATTTCGAGCTCTCGGTCGACCACACCGGTCGACCGACAAACTCTCTGCTGCCCACTGACGAATGAACATAGGTGCGGTCGACCGGTGCGGACCGGTGCGGTCGACCGCATTCTGATACATTCCAAAAAACTGTTTTTGACTCACTTTAAAATATTTGTAAAATATTTATTTGACCTCTGAAAATTACGAAACTTTGTAAAATGTTTTTAATACTAAAAATAAACTGTTTAGAAAAAGAATTTTGCAGATAGGTCCTCATACTTGTGAAAAATAGTATTTTATGAAAAACACTTAAAAAAAACATAAGTATGAAAACGTGTGTGTGATATCCCAATGGCTTCAAGTGAAATCAATAACTCTTTGCCTACATTCTAGCACTAGAGAGAAAAATAAAAAACTAGCTAATATCCTCATATAGAAAGCAATTCTTGAGTCTTGATATAGCTTGAGTTGGCTGAAGCTTCTATTTGAATTTGTTGTTCTTGAAATAACGTTGCTTCACCACTATGCCTCCTCCTCCTTTGGATATCATCGTTGTAGTGCATATTCCATCCAATCCTCCATTTGTGGCACTAACAAGCTTGATATATGAATTCACTACATTTGTACTCAATAAGCCATTAGTACCGATAATGGTGGTTGTAAAACATCATCAAAACATAAGGGCTAACAATCTCTCCCTTTTTGATGATGACAACCAACCATTATATAAGAGCAAAAATAAATATAGCTTATAGATAGGTGCTCCCCCTATCTATGAGCTCCCCCTAAGTATGTGCAACAAATGAGGAGATTTCTCTCCCGCTTTGTCACCGTAAAAAAAATAGGGTAAAGAGAAAAGCATACAAAAATGCAACTAAACAAGCAAGCAAATAGAACTTTCACATATTACACAAGCCCAAACCATTTCTTATACGACAAAAATCATCCTCACCAAGAGGCTTAGTAAATATATCCGCTAATTGAGATTTTGTGTCAACAAATACTAGGGATACATCTTGTCTCTCTACATGATCGTGTAAGAAATGATGATGCACATCAATATGCTTGGTCTAGAATGCAAAACTGAATTTTTGGAAATATTTATAGCACTAGTGTTATCACAAAAGATTTTTATATTTTGAAAATTCAAATCATAGTCAACTAAGCTTTGTTTCATCCATAAAACTTGAGCACAACATAAGCCGGCGGCAATGTATTCCGCTTCCGTAGTGGACAATGCAACACAATTTTATTTCTAGGATGCCCAAGAAACGAGTGAATTTTCTAAGAATTGGCATGTTCCACTCATACTCTTGCAATCTACCTTACATCCGGCAAAATCGGCATCACAAAAACCATATAAATCAAAAGAGGTGCTTTTTGGATAAAACAAACCAAGATTAAAAGTTCCATTAACATACTTAATGATCCTTTTAACCGCAATTAAATGAGATGCTTTAGGTGATGCTTGAAAACGTGCACATGCACACATACTAAACATGATGTCGGGTCTACTAGCGATGAGATAAAGAAGACTATCTAGTCTTCACCACTTTCATCCGCATCAAGCTTAACACTTGTACTCATGGGAGTAGGCGCATGCTTAGAATTTTCCAAATTGAATTTCTTCACCAATTCCTTAGCATACTTGCTTTGAGAAATGAATATCTCATCCTTAGTTTGCTTGACTTGGAGCCCGAGAAAGAAAGTAAGCTCTCCCATCATGCTCATCTCAAATTGATCTTGCATAACCTTAGAAAATTTCTTGCACAAAGATTCATTAGTAGCACTGAAAATGATATCATCAACATATATTTGAACTAAAATAAAATCATTTTTCCTTTTTCTCACAAAAATAGTATTATCAATTGTTCCTTTTGAAAAACCATTTTCAACAAGAAAACTAGAGAGGCGAGCATACCAAGCTCTAGGAGCTTGTTTCAACCCATATAAAGCTTTTTAAACCCGGAAAACATGATTAGGAAAAACATGATCTATGAACCCGGGGGGTTGCTCAACATACACTTCCTCTTCTATAAAACCATTTAAGAAGGCACTTTTAACATCCATTTGAAAGAGTTTAAAATTTTTGAAACTAGCAAATGCCAAAAACATCCTAATAGATTCCAACCTTGCAACCGGTGCAAAGGTTTCATCATAGTCTATGCCCTCCTCTTGATTGTATCCTTGGGCAACCAAACGAGCTTTATTTCTAGTAACAATGCCATGTTCATCAAGTTTGTTTCTAAAAACCCATTTAGTACCAATAACACTAGCATTGTTAGGTCTAGGAACTAATTTCCAAACATTATTTCTTTGAAAATTATTTAGTTCTTCATGCATAGCCAAAACCCAAAATTCATCATTTAAAGCATCATTAATCTTTTTAGGTTCTAGTTGAGATAAGAAGGCAACATTACCACACTCACTCAAAGCTTTTAAGCGAGTAATAACTCCTTGTGAAGGGCTCCCAATTATTTGTTCCTTTGGATGGTTTGATGCGAATTTCCAAGCTTTAGAAAGTTCAACTTGATCATGAGCATTGGAGCTATCCACATCCTTTTGTGCTTCTATAGAAGGAGTATCATTCATTTGTAAATAGTCCAATCCTCCCTCAACATCATCATCATCATCTTTCCTAGGTAAAACAACTTGAGAACCAACATTAGTCTCATCAAAAGTAACGTTTATAGATTCTTCAACAACGAGACTTCGTTTATTGAAGACCCTATAAGCCTTACTTCGAGGTGCATAACCCAAGAAAATACCAACATCAATTTTGGAATCAAATTTATCATGGTGATCTTTTGTATTTAAAATAAAACATTTGCAACCAAAGATACGAAAGTAACCAATAAAAGGAGTTTTTCCGTAAAAAAGTTCATAAGGAGTTTTCTTAAGCTTTGGTCTAATCAAAACACGATTTAAAAACATGGCAAGCCGTATTGATGGCTTCCGCCCAAAAATATTTTGGCAAATCAAAAGAATTTATCATAGTGCGTGCCATCTCTTGTATGGTGCGATTTTTTCGTTCAACAACACCATTTTGTTGTGGTGTTCTAGGAGCGGAAAACATGTGAGTTATACCATGATGAGCACAAAATTCATAGAAAAAATTATTTTGAAATTCACCTCCATGATCACTTCTAATTTTCACAACTTTTAAATCTTTTTTATTTTTAATTCGTTTGACATGATTAGAAAATTATTCAAAGCAATCATTTTTATTTGCAAGAAATATTGTCCATGTAAAACGAGAGAAATCATCAATAATCATAAAAACATAGTGTTTGCCTCCAAGAAATGTAACACGCATAGGACCAAACAAATCAAGATGAAGTAATTGCAAAGGTTTAGAAGTCGATACCTCATTGATGGATTTGAAGGAAGATTTTGTTTGTTTACCTTTGGCACAATCCTCACATGTAGTATCTTTGATGAAGTGCAAGCTAGGTAACCTTTTTACAAGATTTCTCTTAGACAATTTTGATATCAATTCCATATTTACATGTCCAAATCTCTTGTGCCAAATCCAAGGGTTTCATCAATTGCCGCAAGACACTTCACATCTTGATTCACTAGTTCATTCATCTCAAAAATGTATACGTTAGATTTGCGATTAGCAATAAAAACAATTTTTCCATTCATACTAATGATGCATTTATCCGGTTTAAAGAAAATATCAAAACCTTTATCACTTAATTGGCTAATGCTAAGAAGATTATGATTCAAACCATTTACCAAATAAATATCTTCTATAACGGGTGAGGGTTTCTTACCAATAGAACCAACACCAATGATTTTACCTTTCTCACCACCGCCGAAGGAGATGCTACCTCCTTCAATCCTTGATAGGGTTGCAAATAACTCTTTGTTGCCCGTCATATGATGTGAACAACCACTATCAAAGTACCACATCTCCTTACGTCGTTGCCATGATGTTCCCCACAAGAGATGAAGATGAAGATGTAGTAATTTTAGGTACCCAAGTCTTGAGTCCTTGGTGGTTAGTAGTCTTGGTACCTTTGGGTACCCATATCATTCCATAAAAATCATGGTTGTCTTTAATCCTACAATGAGTAGAAATGTGTCCATGTTTCATACAAATATGTGCACACAAAATTTCTCTTGTGTGTATGAGCATGAGATCTATGAAATCTATTTCTACCATGATGATTATAATTATCATAAGCATGAGTGGGTCTAGTCCTACCACTCTTAATTTCTAGTATTTCAATCTTTGATCTTAATTGCTTATTCTCGAAATCGAGATCTCCTAGCAATTCATCTTTTAGTGCAAGAGAGGTTGTTAATTGTTCTAGCTTAATATCACAGGAAGCATGTAATTTTTTAAAAGAAGAGTATTCTTTTGACATTCTCTTAAATTCAAAGTTTAATTCTTCTAGAGCCGTAGCTATGTCACATTGCATGTAGAAAGATTCACTTTCGGTCTCGGATATTACCTCTTGTTCATGGGCCATAAAACAAATGTTGGGGGTCATGAAGAGCAAGTTTGGCTCCTTCTTCATTACTATCCGAATCACTTGGTTCAGATTCTTCCCAACCGGCATACATAGCCTTCTTCTTCTTGTACTTCATGTACTTCTCCTTGAGCTTGGGGCAATCCTTAGCGATGTGGCCCGGTTCATTGCATTCGAAACATTTTCCTATACGTGAAGAGAATTTGTTATTAGATCAGGGGTTAAATTTCTTATTCATTTTTATGAGTCTAGAGATTCTTCTAGAGAGATGAGCCATTTCTCTAGAAAAATCCACTTCACTATCCGATGACGGAGAGGAGTAATCACTAGCTCCTTTGAGAGCTATGGTCTTCAATTTTGGTGATGGCTCATCAACTTCTCGTGAGGGCACTTCCTCCTTCTCCTTTCCCTTGAGCTTCTTCTCATGGACCTTGAGCTTTCCGATGAGGCTATCAAGAGCTAAGGTAGTGAGGTCATGAGCTTCCTCAATGGCCGTAGCTTTGGGCTCCCATACCGGAGTCAAGGAGCAAACTATCTTGTAGTTCATCTCTTGAATGGACAATTGCTTATCAAGACCATGTAATTCATTGAACTTGGGGGGTTCCTTCGTGTGTAATGCACAATTTCACCCATATTTCGTATGCGGTTGCACACGTGGAAACCCTATTATACTCGTTGGGGGAAAGACCATAAATTAAGGCATTCATAGCCTTAGCATTGAGATTGACTTGGTGCCTTTCTCCATCGGTCATGTTCCCGACTTTGGACTTCTCTACATACTTCTTTTCTATGAGCTCTAGGATGTCAAGATCAATGCAACGAAGGTAAATTCTCATCCTAGCCTTCCAATAAGTAAAATTACTACCGGTGAAGAGAGGTGGTCTAGTGGTGGATTGTCCTTCTAACATATGCACATTCATTGAAGCCTCCATAAGATCTTTTCTCTAAGGTGATTAAACCAAAAACTAATATAGAGACCAAGCTCTGAAACCAATTGTTGGACCCTAGAGGGGGGGAGTGATTAGGGTCAAGAGGCTATAATTATGCAATAAAATTAAGACAAACAAATCACAATATTCTAATGCAATCAAAATAGAGGAGAAAGGGTTAGGAATCATTATCCTGTGACGCGCGATGTGTTAACGAGGTTCGGTCCGCTGACCTACGTCCCCGCTCCCCACTCTCGAGGAGAAATTCACTACACAACCCGGTTTGGAAGCCGGAACTTCGTCTACACAGCGATCCCCTCACGATCTCACACTACACAGTTGATCTCACTAGATCACTCCCACACAATTGATCTATACAAGATCACACTCTCAAGATAGTAGAAATGGTGTAAGACTCTCTCTTTAAAACGTTCCTATGGCAAAGAGAAAGAGCACACTGAAGCTGAGAAGTGAACACACAAAAAACACAGAAAAAACAGGTTTGAAAATTTTGCTCAGTAAAAACAAGGTCTCTGGTTTTTGCAAAAGCTGGGACACTGAGGAAGAAGAAGAGGTTGAGTTTAAATAGGAGAAACCAGCTGTTTAAACCCATACCCTTAATCCCCCAAAATCTGGAAACAAACGTCGCTGAAATCTGTATTGAGCGGCACCGTAAAAGTACAAAAATTACCGTTTGAAAAACTTGGCGGTCGACCGAAAAAACTTGCGGTCGACCGCGATCCAGATCCGAAACTGAGAATTGGGCATAGACTTCTTCGGTCGACCGGTGCGGTCGACCGATGGAAATTTCGAACTCTCGGTCGACCACACCGGTCGACCGACAAACTCTCTGCTGCCCACTGACGAATGAACACAGGTGCGGTCGACCGCATTCTGATACATTCCAAAAAACTATTTTTGACTCACTTTAAAATATTTGTAAAATATTTATTTGATCTCTAAAAATTACGAAACTTTGTAAAGTGTTTTTAATACTAAAAACAAACTGTTTGAAAAAAGAATTTTGTAGATAGGTCCTCATACTTGTGAAAAAAAGTATTTTATGAAAAACACTTAAAAAAACATAAGTATGAAAACGTGTGTGTGATATCCCAATGGCTTCAAGTAAAATCAATAACTCTTTGCCTACATTCTAGCACTAGAGAGAAAAATAAAAAACTAGCTAATATCCTCATATAGAATGTAATTCTTGAGTCTTAATATAGTTTGAGTTGGATGAAGCTTCTATTTGAATTTGTTGTTCTTGAAATAACGTTGCTTCACCACTATGCCTCCTCCTCCTTTGGATATCATCGTTGTAGTGCATATTCCATCCAATCCTCCATTTGTGGCACTAACAAGCTTGATATATGAATTTATTACATTTGTACTCAATAAGCCATTAATACCGATAATGGTGGTTGTAAAACATCATCAAAACATAAGGGCTAACAACCTTCACTCCTCAAACCCCTTCCAAACCAAGCCTAATAAAGTGAGTCACGTGTCTTCAATGTTGGGCAGCCCTAATGGGTAGCTGGAACTGTTGTGCAAAGTTTTTTTAGGCCCAATGGTTCTAATCTTTGGTGCCTAACAATTTATAGCAAAATTTTTTTTAGGGAATTTCCGTTCCGAAATCACCAATCGAAACCATCACCAATGTCAACCCCGCCTGAGATTCCTTGTTGCCTCCTTCTTCTCAAAATTCCTAAAACCATGCTTGTCTCTCTCTTTTCTCTTCTTTGAAATCACCCAAAACCCTAATGCATTCGTTATCGGAGACGCCATTGCCGTGTCCTCATCTCACTACAAATTGTGCTACCTTCTCTCTCCCCTCCAAAACCTAATCGGTCCTGATTTGCCCTCTTCCTCTCTCCCCTCTCAACCCTAACCCTAATTCCTCCTCCTCTTCCCTCAAACCCTCGCTATTGTTTATCCTCAACTCCAACCATCATCAACTCTTTCCAACGTCACCACCAGAAGCTCCCCCATCACCTGTACTATAAGCTACACTGCCGCCTACACCGCACCCTCCGTCACCGCCTCTTATGCTTGGCCGCTGCTTCTCCTAATCTTCATAGCTATAAGTCCTCTCTATTCCATCAAAACCCTAACCTTAATTAGGGTAATTTTTAAAATTATAGTGTAGTTAGCTAATATTTTTGGTTTTTCTAAAATTATTAGGTTGTCTACACTCAAAAAATCTTGATCTGTTACTCCTTCACGCCTCCAGCGAGGCCACCTGTTGCTGCCTCCAGCGAGGCGACTAATAATTTGTAAGTTTCTTTCGCATCTAGATTAGGGTAATTTCTGAAAATTGGTATTTGCTATATTTTGTAGTTATTTGTGAAATTAGTACAATTTGTGATGTTATGTATTATGGTATTGATGTAGTTGTAGTCACTCTTAATCTAGTTACCATAATTCACATTAATACCATCATAGTGCTAACTTGAACTCTAATTACACAATCATAATTACCCTTAATGTGATACATAACACAATAGTGTCTTATAAATCTAATTTAGATGAAAAAAGTAAACATTAGCCCTAGACTCCTGTCCAAAAATTACTTTTAACTCTTTATACTTTTAATATATATAGGATACATGACTCAGATTGGGTATCCAACCAAAAAGTATCATGTACTTTATATTAAAAGTAAAAAAGAATTGGCATTCAAAATCATAATTATTGGATCTGTTTGGGAAGGAGGTCCCTTCTCAAACAAGTTAGGAATATAATATTGCGTCATCTAACTTTGTATACTTTGTGTGTTTTCATTTCTAAAAACTTTTGGTAGCACTTTCTCATTATTCTCCATGTATAATAAATGCATGTTGTTTTGCGTTTCAGTCCATTGTCAATATGCATAATAACATCCACACAATGTACAGAGAGAATAATAGGGAGGTGTTGCCGAAATTTTCTAGAAGTGAAAAAAGTTAGCTGCATGCACTACTATACTTTTTTAACGGGGTAGAAGGATTTTCAATGGTAACTAGTGTAGTGTTCAAATCAACCTAGAATAATCTTATTTATAATTAACTAGTATAGTGCACATGCATGTGGACATACTTATTTTATACTTTGAAATTTTCTATGAATATGAAAATTATGAAATTATTTGAAAAATAATTTTTAGTAATATGAATATAGTTACTTTTCATTGTTACTTTTCTATGTTTGAAGAAATAACAAACTAATCACCCAAGGATAAAAAATATCAAGATCGTACAACATGCAAGGAAATATATTTTGAATTCATGGATCACACTTCTCATAAATCAACTATTGAAAACTTATAATAAGTATATCAAACATATTAAAATATTATTGTATTTCATTGCAGCTTTAATTTGAATACAAATCATAATTATAATAAAGTATAACCTAGGTTTTTATCGTGCAAGTTCTATGATGTTATTGAATTTGTTTATTATAACCTAGGTTTTTATCGTGCAAGTTCTATGATGTTATTGAATTTGTTTATTGTATTTTTATGATTTTAAATTTACTTTTTATTAGGGTTATTTATACTTAAGTATCCCAAAATTTACCTTATTTTGAACTTTGATATCTCAAAAAATTTTATTTCAAAAATTCTAAAACTTGTGTGAAATTTAACTTCAATACCACAAGGTTAATTTTGCATATTACTAACAGTTCATGTAAGCATCATTTAACTTCGATACGACAAAGTTAATTTTGCATATTACCTACATTACTCTCAACAATGCTTTACAAACTAGAATGTTGGGAAATTAAAATATAACATGTGCAAAAAAATGAGTGCAGCAGAAATGAGAATGTTGAGATGATTTTGTGGGTATACTCTAAAAGATAGGATAAGAAATGAATACATTCGTAGTAAATTAGAGATTGCTCCTATTGAGGATAAAATGAGAAAGAATAGATTAAGGTGGTATGACAATGTACAACGTAGACCTCTTAGTGCACCGGTTAGGAAAAATAATTATATTATAGTTAATGAAGCAAAGAGATCTAGAGGTATGTAAAACCCTGGAAAATTTGAGTTAACAATTGATAAATTGAATTTATGTGTGATTAATAAGTGGGTATTTATTATGAAAAAATCATTAAATAGAGTATGAGTACACTAACGAGTGTTTTGAGTATAAACAAGTTCATTTATGAGAAAGAATCGAGTCGAAAACATGCACAATGGCCAAATTCTGAGAATCTGGAAAATTCCAGTCCGGTCGATCGCCGCGGTCCGGTCGACTAACACGGTCGACCGCGAAACCTGAAAACTATTTTTCCTGTTTTGGCTTGGTTTCGAGTATTTGAGGCCCATATTTGTTTTTCCTTATATATATACATATTGTTCACGAGTTTTTACATATTTTTCAGTAATCTAAAAATCTTAGCAGCCACCAAACTCTCCTAAAAATCTTAATTTAATTTTTAGAGAGATTAAGGGCTCTAAGGCAGGATTTTCGGTTTGTGGCTTAGAGATCTACTTTGGAATCCTATCTTTCACATTTTTCTTCAAGTCTCAGGCGATTTTAATCTCTGCTAATCTCTCTCCCCTGTTTTTAGATGTTTTAGTGAGTTTTTAATGTGATTTCTTGGGCCTAATTAATTAGTTTGGATATAAACAACAAATCTTTTGTATTATATGTATAAAGATCAGATCTTTTTATGTTTAAAAGTTTAAGAACGAAATTACAGAAGTGTTTTAAGATCTGAGAGTAATTAATAACGTGGTTTTATTGAATTTTAATGATTTTTCTTCGTAACGATGTTCCGTGCATGTTTAAGAGTTTATTTATGAGTCATTATGCAATTAATTATATTTCACATGTTTGATAATTCCCAGAGAAGTTGATTTGATGTTTACAATGTTCTACATGTGATTTAGCACGAATCATACAAGTTTGAATCATAAAAAAAAAACACACACGAACACAATTATTTTAAAACCTGCACAGAACTCTGGAATTCGGTCTGGTCGACCGTGCCTAAGCAGCGATCAACCGCGTGCCAGGAAAAGGCCTAGGCAACTTCTGAAATACGTCGCGGTCGACCGCCGCATATATTCGGTCAACTGTCCATCACACATTTGGTCTGTGCATGTTTTTCTTCACTATTTCTATTTTCGAGAGATGTTTCTCGATGTTGTTATGTTGTATTATGAACCTTATGGGTTGTTTAACACCTTGGATGTTGGTGAACACTAGATATTAGCACACACACACCAAGATATATGCACGTACACTTAGTTTATGATGTATTGACATGCATTGTCGAGATACTTGACACACGTTGAGTTGATAAAAGTGAATTAACATAGGATAAAGCATTGCTCATCAGTTATGGATGCTCAATGTGGTTGTCTATTCCGTAATGAGACCTCGGTTGTATCATACTAGGAGTATTTAGTTACTTTTCCCGTAATGAGACCTCAGTTGTACCAAATACTCGAAGGTGATCGGTGTATTTTCCGGGTTGAGCTGATGTGCCTATTCACCGTTGTACGATCATCTGGAAGCATATCTGGAATAGGAAGATAAAACATGTTACTGTAGAACGATTGAGTAAGGAAGTTGAACCCAGATGTTATTGTGCGAACCTTACAAGAGTATCGTTATCTCATGTAGCCGGAATAGCGAGATAAAACCTATTACTGCAAAGCGATTGAGTAAGAACCTTACAAGAGTATCGCTATTGCAAAAAGAGAGGCATATATATATATATATTAGTTTACGCATGAGTAGGGTATACATTGGATAAATGACATACACGGCATGATATTTTGTAATGTTTAAGCTGGCTAATATTTCCTTATGATGGTGCCAACTACCTAAGGATAGTCTGAGATTGTGACAAATTGTTTTATTATGATTGAGGGTAGAAGCTATAATATTTCTGTTCGTGATGATTGTTCATATATGGGTTTGAAGTTAGTAGTTAGTGATTCATAGCTCGAGATATATGGTATATACATGAGGGTTTTCTTGTTTGGATTATATTGCTCGATGTACCGGTCTCGAGTTGTGGATTTCTAGTTACTAATTTCACTTGTATTTTTATTCTTAGTTGAGATTGATATTTAGCGATTCATAATTTGGGATACGGGGTATATACATGAGGGTTTCATTTTTTGGATTATTTCGCTCGACGTACCCATTCTAATATTATGAATCTCTAAATAACAATTTCCGCTTAGCGTAGTATTGATAACTTTATATTTACATGTACTAACTAATATTTTTTTATATACTGCTATCCCTTCCCCTTGGGGCGGTAGAGATGATCTCGCTAGCACTTTGACGCCCATTGTTTCCCCTCTTTTCAGACGGCGAGTTTAATGCACGGAGAGTCGCATGTTGATGGGATTTCTTCTAGACTCTAGACTTGTATTTTTATTTTGTAGAAGCTGAATGCCTTAATGAGATTTATTTGACTCTTTATTCAAAGACATGATACATTATTACAGTTTAGAGATATTCTTATTCTATTTCAGTTGGGCTATCATGTCTTAGAATAAAGAGTCAAATAAATCTCATGCTCATACATTCACACTTTGATAATAAAATTAACATAATAGGTGAACAAGGCTCACATATAAAAAGAAATAAATACACCATAATCAATTTGATGGCTGGCCATAATTCAGTATAGTTCGCATGAACAATTAACTCTTTGAGTAGTATTCTTACTAATGTACCTCTAATTGTTTGGTATCTTAAATTAAAATAGTGTTTCAAAAAGTTTGTTGGCGAGAGTTGCGTAGGATGCCAATTCATACAAACACTCTCATGCTCATACATTCACACTTTATCGCATACGCACGCACACATACACACACTCATGCACGTACTATTTTACAGATGGATTCATAGAACGCTCATCCACCTTCTATTGCACCAGCTACCACTACTTCACTAGCTTCTCATCCTTCTCTGGATGCTCAGGCTTCAACTTCTACCGTTCAATGTTCTCCTTTCAGCACAGGTTCCTCTTCCTAGTCTATTCCAACACTACGCCAAGGAGGATATTCGCAAGAATTTTGCCTAGAATTTTGGTATCTATTTGTAGCAGTGACTGTTGTATATTTTTTAGATATTAGAAACATGTATATTTTGGATATTCTTCTTTATGTTTGGGACTAATTAGTTTAAACATTATTCATTGCAATTTGGTTATCGTGACTCTTGTGTTTTAGTTTACATTACGAATTCATTTTATTATAAATTTGTGTTGTTGATTGTACAATTGCGTGGAAATTGTGAATTTTATGAAATATAATTGCGTGGGAATATGAATTTGTAAACATGGTGATTATATATTTGTATGTGAATATGACATGTATATAGGTATGAAGAACAAACTGAAAGTGTACTAAAAAAATGGCCCCACGGTTGTAACTGTTGGGGCTGATCACTTGCACCAATGGTTACAACCGTTGATGTATACATCAGCCCCAACGGTTGATGCATACATCAGCCCCAACGATTAGCACTGTTGGGGTTGATATTTTTCTATTTTGGAAAATTGACTTGTACCAACGGTTGTATTCGTTGGTGTAAATAATCGGCCCCAACGGTTATAAACATTGGGGCTAACATTTCTTTTTCGAATAATTAACTTCATTATTTACTTGTCTCCACGGTTTTAACCATTAGGGCCGATATTTAAATTATTGGGTCTGAGCCAGCACTGACGCGCTATGCCCTAACGGTTTATTTTTTGGCCCCGATGGTGCCAATCATTGGGGTCATAGTTAGGACCAGCGGTTTTAACTGTTGGGGCTAGCCTTGTTTGTAGTAGTGATGTAAGGGGTGTGGTATGCATTGTGATTAAGTAGGTAGAACAACGGTGGTTAAGATAAAATTATAGGCAATGGGCTTAATTAATTCAATATGATTGCAACAGCACATAGATCATGTCCTGCACGTTGAGGATGGAACCCACGTCTACTAGCAAAAATTACTTGTCAGAATATAAGGAAGAAGTCAATAAATACACAGAAATATGGAGCCAGCCATAGATAAGAGAGCTGAAAGAGCTGTACTCTTTCTTTTTCTGGTTCAACTTCTTGTGGGATTATGGGCCGGCCCAACACAAGCTTCTGCTTGAACAGGTTTCCACTCTGTTTTCGGGTTGGGTCACCGAGAAAGATGGATCCGAAACCAATATCTGCTGCAGTCGGGTCAGGCTCCGATAAGAGTTGGAGCCTTGGATCAGAGACCGGTGGGAGGAGGATCATGGTGGTTGTGAATTCCAGCAGGGAATCCAAAACTGCGCTCCAATGGACACTATCTCATACTGTACAGAATCACGACACGATTGTCGTTGTTGCTGTAATAAAACCCACTTCAACGCAGGCTCATGGTGAGATATTTTTTTAATCATTCTGTCTGTCAATCCTTGTTCAAGTTTGTGTTTAATTTGCTACTGTCTGTTGTTACTTATAATAGTATGAATTTGCTGCAGGTGATCTATCTGAGAAGAAGAAAGATCCTAGGAAATTATGCGCCTTTGTGTGCCATGAAAACTTTTTGTCAAGCCAGGAGACCAGAGGTGAATTTTATTAAACCCCCTTTTAGTACGTAATTGGTGTCAAATCTTGATTTCATTTAAAACTACACAGGTTGAGGTGGAGGTTAGTCTGGTGAAAGGAGAAGAGCCAGGTCCAGCGATCGTGGCTGAGGCCAAACGGCAAGCAGCGTCCCTCTTGGTCCTGGGGCAGAAGAAGCGGTCGATGGCGTGGCGGCTGATGATGACGATGTGGGCCCGCCGTCGGAAGAACAGAGCAAGAAGAGCAGTGACTGAGTACTGCATAAAGAATGCTAGCTGCATGACTCTAGCGGTGAGGAAGAAGAGCAGAAGAGGTGGTGGTGGGTATCTAATTACAACCAGGAGGCACAAAAACTTCTGGCTTCTGGCGTGATCGATCAGTGAACATTTGTTATTCATGCATGTGCGTACTTATTGTGAAGAGATTGTATGTGATAATATGCGAATTAGTGCATTCTTTTTATCACTGACGTTTGAATGATGTGGGCGCTGGGCACCGATGGGACTAACAGTCGCATATCTTATCTACTTCACCAGTTTTAAGTCTTGGGACTAGAATATCTCAAATCTCAGTCTCTTGTTTACTTCATTGTATTTTCTTGTTACTCAAGAACTTAGCATCTCATCTAATTAGCGATTCGTGTATTTAATTATTGTGAAAAAGTTGTAAATGACAATATGCTAAGCCATTCTTGTTATTATTGACTAGTGAATGATATTGGGCATTTGCATTGTTAACATCTAAACAAAACTTAGAAGAAACTAGAATATTTTCGTGGGACAATAATATTATTATTCCTTTTCAAAACAAAGTACCTTGGATAGATCAATGTATTAGAGACCCCACCAGAGTAGGACAGACGAAGCGCAATACCCGAGGATATATTGAGGACAAGAGTGGCGTAGATACTGATTGATCCCTATGCCACAATACCCACCTGTTAGGCGCCTTGCCGGGGGTACCCACATGTTAGGGCATCTCCAAAAGCTTCTTTAAAATTTTCTCTAAAATGGAGAAGCAAAAGTCATATTCTCCAAATTATTTTTACACCAACTCTAACAGTTTCCCCATTTTGAAGAATCCATTTTTTCCTCCAAAAATTTGGAGAATGCTGCAGATTTGGGGAAGCTTCCCCATTTTTTCTACTCCATCCCTATTTTGGGGAATGAGATGAGGAATCTGTTGGACCAAAAACCTAACTAAATTCTTCAAAAATGGGAAATGAGGAAGCTGTTGGAGATGCTCTTATGGCGCCGGCCGGAGGTGTGTGTGCTGCGGTGGGCGTGGGGGGGTGGTGGGGCGGTGGGGTGAGGGGTAAGCAATTTTAATTTTGCAATGTACTTTAAATTAACTACTGTGTAAACTGCTATCATTAATTAGTTCTCAATCAAAAAAAACGCAAACATTTTGGGGAAATTGCGATTTTAAGCCTCTTAATCATCTTTAAAGGGTCAAAACGGCCTCAAATCTCAGTGTTTGCAAAAACCATTGCCCCAAACCATCAATTTCATTGTCAATTTATCCCTCTGCTCAAATGTGTTATGTCTACAAATTCTAACTACGCAGTTGGGTTAAGCCGTTAATATAATTGTGAAATTACTCCAATTGCCCTAGGGACGGTTACCCCCCCCCCCACCCCCCCCCCCACCCCCCCCCCCCAACTGAAAAGTCCGTTTATTTCTCTAATTTTTTGGGGGCTCTAAAAGGTTGAAAGAACATCTTTGGTTGGATTTGGGGGAATTTACCATTGAATAAGAAGGGTTTGATGGGTTGCAAGTTGTGGATTATCAATATAAACGTAGTATAAACCGGGTGGGTAATATTTTAAATGTTAATGTTTATGAGAAAGTGGTATAACAAGAAGTAAACATATTTTCATTAGATTTGATTGGGTTTAGCTCTCATAAGTAACCAGAGGGAGGTTTTGGCAATGAAATGATTATTTGGGGGAGGTTGATGTGAATAAAAATGAAACATTACAAGTACCAAACAATCAATATATAGTATATAGAAACGTTGGAAAGAATGATAGTATAAAGGTTGACTGGGTTGAGGATTTATCACAAATAAAAAAGGCTAAAACAAGAGGGAAGAATGAGAGAAATAGATGAACAAATAAAAGAAAATTAAATCAAAACAAGAAGCAAACAAAAAAATGAAGGAAATCAAGTGAGAAGACTAGTAATCTTTGGATTGAATCCACTAGTTAATTTTAATTTGGATTTAAGAATTACTTTTTTTATTTATTCTCATATTACTTAGAATTATTAAGTATAGACTATTAAATTACTAAAAATAAGCATAACCTATGAAAGTATTTTCAAGAAATATTACTACTCGTGAAAAGAAATAAATAACTAGATAAAACCATAGAATTGAAAACATAAACGATAAAACCATTTAAGATAACTATAGCATATCAGATTCTTTTTCTACCAAGTAGTTCTCTAGCTGATTATCCTAAACTGACCATTTTAAGCACAACAAAGAGCAATTCAAAAACTAAAAGAACATTAAACTAGTTTCATCTAATCCTAGAAATCCTAAAGAGATTAGCTACTCATACTAGAAATTATAATGCAAGAAATTAAAATTTAAACTATGAAGTATAAAAAGAAAATAAATATAAACTATAAAAGCAAGAAAAGAGAGATAATAATCTACACTACTGATAATCACATTTATATTATATTTTTATACCATCATTGTCTATTTTATTTAAAAATGTCACTAATAACATATTTTATCTTAATTTACAGGTTAATAAAGAATTAGTGAATAAAAGCCCAAAAAAATTTATTTCCCTAATTTTCTACTATTAATTGAAGCCCAAATATGAAGACAAAAGAAGGCTCAAGAAAACTCAAGGATCCACCAAGAAATCGGGTTAAGAAATTAACAAAAAACCAAATCTGTTGCAAACCAAACGGTCGACCAACCGATTGGTCAACCTATAGGTCAACCAATTGGTCAACTGATTAGTTCGCACCAGAAATATTTTTCTAGCTGAGATTTAATTATTGTTCTCCAAGAAAAATCCAAAGGTTCTCATTTATTGTTGTAAGCTATAAATATGGGTAGATTGTAAGAGTTTGAATGTGCACTACAAAAAAAAGAAGAGTTAGGGGCAATTATTTTCGTCACTTTTAATTCAATTAGAGGCAAATAAATGGAATTATATGCCTCTAATTACATGAGTGGCAAAACTCGTATCCGCACCTAAAAGTGGTGTTGCTAATAGTTATTAGGGGCAATATTGCACAAACTTCCGCCCCAAATACTCAATGCGCCACGTCAGCCGGTTTAGTTGAAAAAGTATTAGAGGCAAATATAATTGCCTCTAATAACTTATTAGATGCAGATATAAATGCCCCAAATAGTTTGAATTATAATAAATATATTTACTTAAGGTACAAATATAATTGCCTCTAATAACTTATTAGATGCAGATGTAACTGCCCCAAATAGTTAGAATTAAAATAAATGTATTAATTTAAGGTACAAATATAATTGCCTCTAATAACTTAAATTTGATATTAATATTTTATTTTTTTAATAAATCCGAAAAAATAATTAATTTTTAATTCATATAATTAAATTGAAAAACAAACATAAAATAATTGAAACATGAATAATTTTGATTAATAAGAAGTCAATCCAATTTGATTACATAATAATGTACCAAAATTACTTAAAAAGAGTGACAAATAGTACTTAACAATAACTTAAATAACCAACAAAATTGACCTTCAACATGAATGTAAAAATATCTAACTTTTATCCTTGTCATTCCTATCATTTGGTGGCATCATCTGCTGCATAAAATCTGAATCATTGAGCATTGCTGTAAACTCTCCAGGTGGGTGTGGCACTGGGTGGTACAAAGGTGGCTGGTATGGATGGGGGTAGTAGAACTGCGAAGATGATGTATACAGATACGGTGGAAGATGCTGATATGGAGGATATGTGTACGATGTCGGAGCGTGCTGGGAAGGCGAGTGTTGTTGGGAAGGAGATTGCGGACGACGATGCTGATATGGTGGATATGGGCAAGATGTCGGAATTTGTTCGTAATGTGACTGTTGTTGGGATGAAGACCCCTGCTGGGAGTTAGACTGTTGTTGGGAGGAAGATTGTTGATGCGGATGTGCGTTCCTTGAAGTGATCATCAGTTTCAACTCATCCAACTCCTTTTGTTGTCGCTCATACTTTTCCTCAAGTTCTGAATATTGAGATTGCAAATTAGCATATGCTCGCCCAGTACGTGATCGAAGTGATGAAGATGTTGGCTGAGTTTGTGCCACCCAAGGAATCATGTCTGGCGTCACCCCTCTTCCATAACCACGAACTCTACCACGAGTCTCTAAACCCCTTGCTGCTACATAAGCTTGTTGCCTTAGTTCTGATGTTTCCTCGCCATGGGTTTCAACCAAACTCGTTAATTCCCGTGAGATCTTAACCTGAAAAAAGAATTCACTTCAACAGCCAAAATGGACAAAATATGAAGTAAAACAATTTTTTTACATGTATTACTTGCTAAATACAAATTATTAAATTTCAAACTCACCGCCAATTCCTCCGATGCATCATCTATCCAACTTTTGTTTTCATCTCGCCGTTTGTGCACTATATAAAATATCTCAATAGGATCGGGTTTGCGACCATGTTTTTTCTCCTATTTGTAAAACACAGAAAAACAATCATAAATTTTATTTAATTAAAGAAGCAACATCTCAAAGAAGCAGACTTCAACAGTAAATGTAATGTTATGGACATTAAATGGTCTACATAGAATAATGGGATTGAAGAAGGTACTCCATTTACAATACCAATTGAAGGAGGTATGGTTATCGGCTTTCATGGACAAAGCAGTCAATATCTTGACTCAATTGGCATGTAGTTGTCTCGTATCCATGCATCAAGAATCTACATATACCAAAAAATGCAGAAACTAGGGGAGAAACTAGGGCATAGGGATGTCTGACATAGATGCCCATACAAAGCTGGGGCCAGCAGAAATATTGCAGCAGAATAATGTTTTGCTAATGATATGTGTGATTGTGTGGGTCTTTAGACACAGACAAGTCGCACGTATTTTTTGATGTATCCGAGCAGATCAACTATGTCAGAATAAACACGTCTTTAAATAAACATAATATGAGTTCCATGAACAAAATGTACCGGATGGTTCTCCAGGCATAATCAAAACAAAATCACATCATCCAAAAAAGGCAATTCACCTTCTTGATTTAAAGGCAATTCAAACAAAATATACATCTTGAGGTTTGTGCCGCCACAACTGTTTCTATTAGATGTTGATAAGTTTTTTCCTTAAATCGTAACTCTCTTAAACCCTTATATTTCGTCTTTAAGCAAACATGTTTAGCAGTTGTCTATAAGAACCAAATAATTTTCCCAACTTAATAAATAGGAGATATAGGAGCCATAACGTTGCTATACATCAAAATTCTAGATCTTTGGCCTTCAATTGTAAATTTAAAGCTCCCAAAATACATGTGGCGGAGTACAAATCAAACATTCATATAATTAACTAGAATTTGCTTAGAAGCAAGTTTAGTTATGTAAACATACCAATCTGCATGATGGATTCATTTATTAACATATACATTCCCCAATTTTCGTTTGATTCATTATACAAACTCAGTTCT
Source organism: Asparagus officinalis (assembly GCF_001876935.1). Classification (NCBI taxonomy): domain Eukaryota; kingdom Viridiplantae; phylum Streptophyta; class Magnoliopsida; order Asparagales; family Asparagaceae; genus Asparagus; species Asparagus officinalis. The sequence goes on from NC_033800.1 coordinate 93,638,582, forward strand.
CAACAAACATATTAATTATTGTCCAGTAATAGAAAATTTATTTGCCACTAATATAATATGAACACCGACTACTGAAGCAATCACCCATTTTTAAAGGAACAATAGAGAATTAAATATAGATGGTATGCTATAATTTATAGATTATTTAAATTTGTCAGTTGCTGTTGACAGGAAGACCTCATGTAACTAGCTAAGATATAGTTCCTCTCAAAATTGGTGACCAGGTAGGCTGTCAAATAATGATCTTGTTTAGCTTTAAGTTTTACACAGCAGTTGTATATTTGTGTACCTTATTGAATAACTGATACGGTGTTTTCCAGGTTCTGCTGAATGGTGCACTTTCGTTTTCTGTTTCATTCCTTGCAATTGATGATCATAGCATGGACAGGAGAGAGCCAAAATTGTGAGTACTCTCTTTTTTTGGGCATCATTATTGTGTGTAAATTTCTTATTATCACACTACAATGCTTTACGCAGGTCCCACAAGGAACAAATGTCACATTTTTTATGGCTGGGTGCAGGTGGCTGATGGTTATGTACTATGTTGGTGAGATATTACATAATTATTATGATGGATGTTCTGTACGCTTTTGTATTAAATGACATTCATATAATGGCATAGGCCTAGTTTTATCTGTGTATTCTTTGTTTTGGTACTAATTACTGACTAAGTGGATCCCAGGCAAGGGAGTGAGAGAAAGGAACTTTGTTTATTGATACGATATGTGATTATTGACTTCCACATCGAGTTTGCTACTAAAAAGGAATATATATAAGTTGAGTATCTGATGTCAATGCTCCCCAAACACAAAATAACATGACAAATTCTATGAAACACATACAGTCTAAAGAAAAAAGGGCTGTGGTAACTTACATAATCAGCCATGATGTCGTGGAAGTCTTTGTGCACAGTGCTGATTCATTTTTTGCCTCTATGCGGCTTTTCAATATTCTTTCAAATCTAACTGAGAGGCGCACAACATAATACAAAAATATATGCCTAATTTGAAATCATTAAGTTGTATATTTATGGGCAAGGGTAGTACTTACTATTATTTTTTGGATCAGTGTCCAATGAGTTTAACCATGCCCGCCATTCGTCGCGATCTTACACGCATCAGTCTCCACACAAGAATCGTTCTGTGCCCAAACCAACCATAAGGAGTATGTAATACTTTAGCTTTTAAACTTGCCTTATAGTTGTCTGCACCTATCAGACAATCTTTGCACATTCACTAAGTCGGATTTTAGGAATTAATTGGGACATCTTCAGGCCGCTAAGTCTATGGTATCCTGCACTCGATACAAGTTTATATACATTTACAAGTGTTATACTATATGTTTCATACTATTAAAGCTGAAAGTGTGTCAAGAAATCATACATATATTGTTTTCCACACATGCATCCAGGTGTATCATTCATGCAACCGCCAATCTAATAGCTTGAGGGAAGAACTTGAATTTTTTTGCCTTAGGCTACCTAAGAAGTACCTAGATAACTGGGCATCCTTGGCGGTCAACGCACAATCCATCCCTCTGTGAATGCAATAACTCTTGCCAGATTTTCCCCAACTTTGGCATTTCATAACCTCCGCTTCTTTTCTTTTGCCGTGCTTGACCTGGCATACACTAAAGTTAATAAACATATAAAATAGATAATAAATAGTAAAACCCGGATTTATGGTTGATATGTCGACAATGTTATGCAAATTTCTCGTTCGAGATCCAAAACGATGTCATTGACCTTCCAAACACATGTATACATTTAGAATGGATATGAATGTTATGTAATTGACTTGATTGCGTAGGTGTACGTTAATTGACAGATGACCGGGGCTTTTCCCTTTTTGTTCCCCCTTTTGCAAGCAGCAGTAGCTCTTTGCAGCTGGCTGACTGCAGCCAGCCAGCCTCAAGAGGACTGCAGCAGCAGCTCAGAGCTGCTGCTGTCTGCCCCACAGCAGCAGCTCAGAGCTGCATGCTGTTAGACAGCTCTCTAGTTGCTGGCCTGCTTGCTAACATCAGCAGCATCTTTGAGCTGCTGCAGCAATTAAGTTTAAGAAATGGACTTGTATATTTTAGCCTTCTCGTCTGTTCTAACCATTTAGTTTTGCTGGGCCGCAAGAGAAAATCCACCATGCATACAGATAAATCTTTGAGCTCATCCGTGTTTCGCTCAATATTGCAGTGAAATAAATTCACTGGCGTGATATAAGAGTCATACGACATATATTCTTGTGAGGGCTCACGCACATATTTTGAAGGGCTCAATTGTCCATTAGCAAAGATGTACCTTAAATTTGCAACTATACCATTTGAAAGCAGCCAAAAGTAGTCCCCAAATTGCCCTTTTCCCCTCTTTTGGCCAGGCAGCAGGCCAGCTGCCAAGCCAGCCAGCTTGCTTTGAGCTGCCTGACTGCCAGCAGATTTCAAAGACTGCTGACTCCAGCAGCAGTTCAAAGAGCGACTGCAGTCCAGCAGTTCAAAGAGAGCTGCTGCTTGTTGCAGACAGCTCTCTGAGCTGCTGTCTGCAACAGCTCTTTTGAGCTGCTGTCTGCAGCAGTAGCAGTGCTATCCTGTCATTTCTGATTCTTAATCCCAAAACAGCTGACTACCTCATCATGAATGTGGTGGTAGTCATCATATTGTGATACAGTTCCGATTAAATATGTACTGTAGTTTAATAGGTACACGACTACATTAAGCGAACATTTACATATTTGACATATAATGCAGGAATGTGGCTATTTCGAAGTCACACACACTAGTACAATGAACAAATGTCATTGATAATTTGGATAAAAAGTGGATTCATATACTTTGCTGTAATAAACCGTCAATGTCACACAAGGAACCAATTTTTGTTCACCTATAGCCGGTTGCAATGGCACATGCCTTAGAAAGTCAACAAAGGGAACCTTTACAAGGCATGCACTTCACAGAGAATCAGATAGTAGCCTTTAGGTATTGATACAAATGCCATGCCTGAGAAAACTAAGTGGATCTTTGAGATGAATCAAGAACTAAAAGAAGAATTGCAGAGTGAACAGATTTGGAACTGCGCCATCTAATAAAACAGAAGGAACGCATTAGATGTATTCAAAAAACACTCTCGGTACATACATAAATTTAAGTTACAACAAAACAGAGCAACAGGCCATAAGACTACTTAATGGAACTGCACCAGGACTGGCTGGTGTATATAATGGGTTAACTTCCCCAAAGTTTTGGCCCCCACTGTTTTCTGTCCTAGACTTGCATATATGTTATATATAAAGAGAACATGGATATTTTGGAGCTATTAACTGAGATACACAGTAGTTTATTGAGCGTGCTTCCCTTTCACTGCTGAATGGTGCACTTTCGTTTTCTGTTTCATTCCTTGCAATTGATGATCATAGCATGGACAGGAGAGAGCCAAAATTGTGAGTACTCTCTTTTTTTGGGCATCATTATTGTGTGTAAATTTCTTATTATCACACTACAATGCTTTACGCAGGTCCCACAAGGAACAAATGTCACATTTTTTATGGCTGGGTGCAGGTGGCTGATGGTTATGTACTATGTTGGTGAGATATTACATAATTATTATGATGGATGTTCTGTACGCTTTTGTATTAAATGACATTCATATAATGGCATAGGCCTAGTTTTATCTGTGTATTCTTTGTTTTGGTACTAATTACTGACTAAGTGGATCCCAGGCAAGGGAGTGAGAGAAAGGAACTTTGTTTATTGATACGATATGTGATTATTGACTTCCACATCGAGTTTGCTACTAAAAAGGAATATATATAAGTTGAGTATCTGATGTCAATGCTCCCCAAACACAAAATAACATGACAAATTCTATGAAACACATACAGTCTAAAGAAAAAAGGGCTGTGGTAACTTACATAATCAGCCATGATGTCGTGGAAGTCTTTGTGCACAGTGCTGATTCATTTTTTGCCTCTATGCGGCTTTTCAATATTCTTTCAAATCTAACTGAGAGGCGCACAACATAATACAAAAATATATGCCTAATTTGAAATCATTAAGTTGTATATTTATGGGCAAGGGTAGTACTTACTATTATTTTTTGGATCAGTGTCCAATGAGTTTAACCATGCCCGCCATTCGTCGCGATCTTACACGCATCAGTCTCCACACAAGAATCGTTCTGTGCCCAAACCAACCATAAGGAGTATGTAATACTTTAGCTTTTAAACTTGCCTTATAGTTGTCTGCACCTATCAGACAATCTTTGCACATTCACTAAGTCGGATTTTAGGAATTAATTGGGACATCTTCAGGCCGCTAAGTCTATGGTATCCTGCACTCGATACAAGTTTATATACATTTACAAGTGTTATACTATATGTTTCATACTATTAAAGCTGAAAGTGTGTCAAGAAATCATACATATATTGTTTTCCACACATGCATCCAGGTGTATCATTCATGCAACCGCCAATCTAATAGCTTGAGGGAAGAACTTGAATTTTTTTGCCTTAGGCTACCTAAGAAGTACCTAGATAACTGGGCATCCTTGGCGGTCAACGCACAATCCATCCCTCTGTGAATGCAATAACTCTTGCCAGATTTTCCCCAACTTTGGCATTTCATAACCTCCGCTTCTTTTCTTTTGCCGTGCTTGACCTGGCATACACTAAAGTTAATAAACATATAAAATAGATAATAAATAGTAAAACCCGGATTTATGGTTGATATGTCGACAATGTTATGCAAATTTCTCGTTCGAGATCCAAAACGATGTCATTGACCTTCCAAACACATGTATACATTTAGAATGGATATGAATGTTATGTAATTGACTTGATTGCGTAGGTGTACGTTAATTGACAGATGACCGGGGCTTTTCCCTTTTTGTTCCCCCTTTTGCAAGCAGCAGTAGCTCTTTGCAGCTGGCTGACTGCAGCCAGCCAGCCTCAAGAGGACTGCAGCAGCAGCTCAGAGCTGCTGCTGTCTGCCCCACAGCAGCAGCTCAGAGCTGCATGCTGTTAGACAGCTCTCTAGTTGCTGGCCTGCTTGCTAACATCAGCAGCATCTTTGAGCTGCTGCAGCAATTAAGTTTAAGAAATGGACTTGTATATTTTAGCCTTCTCGTCTGTTCTAACCATTTAGTTTTGCTGGGCCGCAAGAGAAAATCCACCATGCATACAGATAAATCTTTGAGCTCATCCGTGTTTCGCTCAATATTGCAGTGAAATAAATTCACTGGCGTGATATAAGAGTCATACGACATATATTCTTGTGAGGGCTCACGCACATATTTTGAAGGGCTCAATTGTCCATTAGCAAAGATGTACCTTAAATTTGCAACTATACCATTTGAAAGCAGCCAAAAGTAGTCCCCAAATTGCCCTTTTCCCCTCTTTTGGCCAGGCAGCAGGCCAGCTGCCAAGCCAGCCAGCTTGCTTTGAGCTGCCTGACTGCCAGCAGATTTCAAAGACTGCTGACTCCAGCAGCAGTTCAAAGAGCGACTGCAGTCCAGCAGTTCAAAGAGAGCTGCTGCTTGTTGCAGACAGCTCTCTGAGCTGCTGTCTGCAACAGCTCTTTTGAGCTGCTGTCTGCAGCAGTAGCAGTGCTATCCTGTCATTTCTGATTCTTAATCCCAAAACAGCTGACTACCTCATCATGAATGTGGTGGTAGTCATCATATTGTGATACAGTTCCGATTAAATATGTACTGTAGTTTAATAGGTACACGACTACATTAAGCGAACATTTACATATTTGACATATAATGCAGGAATGTGGCTATTTCGAAGTCACACACACTAGTACAATGAACAAATGTCATTGATAATTTGGATAAAAAGTGGATTCATATACTTTGCTGTAATAAACCGTCAATGTCACACAAGGAACCAATTTTTGTTCACCTATAGCCGGTTGCAATGGCACATGCCTTAGAAAGTCAACAAAGGGAACCTTTACAAGGCATGCACTTCACAGAGAATCAGATAGTAGCCTTTAGGTATTGATACAAATGCCATGCCTGAGAAAACTAAGTGGATCTTTGAGATGAATCAAGAACTAAAAGAAGAATTGCAGAGTGAACAGATTTGGAACTGCGCCATCTAATAAAACAGAAGGAACGCATTAGATGTATTCAAAAAACACTCTCGGTACATACATAAATTTAAGTTACAACAAAACAGAGCAACAGGCCATAAGACTACTTAATGGAACTGCACCAGGACTGGCTGGTGTATATAATGGGTTAACTTCCCCAAAGTTTTGGCCCCCACTGTTTTCTGTCCTAGACTTGCATATATGTTATATATAAAGAGAACATGGATATTTTGGAGCTATTAACTGAGATACACAGTAGTTTATTGAGCGTGCTTCCCTTTCACACAGCTCTCTGAGCTGCTGTCTGCAGCAGTAGCAGCTCTGCAGACAGCTCTCTGAGCTGCTGTCTGCAGCAGTAGCAGCTGCTTCTCCTGTCATTTCTATTCTAATCTCAGAAAGAAGACTTGGTTTCCAGATAACACATGACATGAAGTTAGAAGATGAGGAACATCAAACGGATATTTGCTAGCATAAAAAATATAGCATGGGGAGAAATGGCATTAGCAAAGAAAAGTTCAAAAATTATTTGTGTTTTCTTGTTAAGCAACGTAAACGGATCCCATTTGAAAGAGAGATGCATAGCTGTTTTCTTCAGGAGAAAAATTTAAGAAAACACGTACCATTATCATCATGAGTGCCATCAAATTCTCCTGTATTGTCTTCTATATTGTGTTCTTCGTTGGAAGCAGAATACTCAACTCTACTCATCTAAATAGTTAAAAATCCAAAACACAAAGTATGACATCAATTATCAAATCTAACTTCACAAGTTTTTCAATAATTTATTAACTAAACACTTTCAAAAAAAATGCATGAGTAGTAAATCCAATGAATAACAAATGAAACAAGTGCAATTTCAAAAGAATCAAGTCTACTAATAATACAATCACAAAATCTACTAATTCAATTCTTCTTCACTGTCCTCACTTTCATCATCTTCGTTTTCCTCATCATCATCCCCAAGCTCTTCCTCATTACCTACAGAATCATTAGCAACTGGTAGTGGTAACTGCTTATTAACAAAGGTTCCACGGATATCAGTTCTAACTTGTAATTCTTCATCATCTAGTGCCCGATCATCAAGATTTGGTACGGCATAACAATCATCTGAATTTAATGGGTTGGACATACTTGATGATCCATCATCACTCTCCATGACATCAAAGAAATCCCTCGGGCTTAATTTAACAGCAACATTCCAATCCATGTCTTTTGGATCACAAACATAAAACACTTGTACAGCTTGTGAAGCTATTATAAATGTATCGTTGTTGTGTGCCAAGTGTTTAAAATTCACTAAGGTGAAACCATAATTATCAAGCTTCTTCCCAGAGTTGCTGACCCAATCACAATCAAATAACACCACTTTACATCCATGACCTTCAGGCTCTCCAGGAAGACCATAATCACATTCGTAAATATTCTTTAAAACTCCATAGTAGTCAACATTACCGGACCATAATCACATTCGTAAATATTCTTTAAAACTCCATAGTAGTCAACATTACCGGTAATCGGATTGTTGTCCCTCACACTAGAATAACTTGCTTTAAAACTCCATAGTAGTCAACATTACCGGTAATCGGATTGTTGTCCCTCACACTAGAATAACTTGAAGTTTGTGCAGAAACAAAGACTCCACAATTTTGATTTTTATGGTTGTCATCAATTGATTTAATCCGGAATCTGCAACCATTAACAATGCATGTTTTATATTGCTTCACAGTCATATTAGGACCATTAGCAAGTCGACGTAAATCTTCCGTTGCGGAAGAATCGCCTTTTGCATGCAAATCATTCACCTGAGGCAATAATTAACAAAGTCAATTATATATTACAAAAAAGTGTGGTACAAAAAATGATAATTGTATAACTACGAAGTTGTAGCTTACATGGTTCTGGAACCAAGTAGGAAATTCCTTATTTCTCAAATTCTCTACTTCTCGAACAGTTTTTCGTCGGTGGATTTTGCGCAACTCCGCCATCATTTTTCTATTAAAGTTAACCATAACAGATAAGTACGAACTTAAAATTCACTTAATGAACTAGACATACCAAAAAAAAAGCTAAACATCTAATAAAATATCTCACTCTAGAAATGGATAGACTTCGGTGCAATTGAACAAAATATATTTGCGACATTGCTCCCATACACTTCTTTCAAGATCTACTTGTGTGGCTTTACCCACACAACGACCTGAGTATGCAAAGATTGACAAGCCTTCACGAGGGGTAGAAACATCGGCATTACGACCACGACGAGTACGACGAGTCTCAATGTCTGATAAGTACATGGAGCAAAATGCCAAAGCCTCGTCTGCAAGATATCCTATGCAAATGCTTCCTTCCGGATAATTTTTATTTCGAACATATCGTTTCAATGTTTGTAAATACCTTTAGAGAGGAAAAAAGCATTAACTGAGTTATAGAAGGCAAGTAAAATTTAGAAGCAAAAAGTTCAATAATTTTTTTTTGTGTTTTACCTTTCAATGGGATACATCCATCGATATTGGACTGGTTCAGCAATAGCAGCCTCGTGGGCGAGATGAACTAGTAAGTGAACCGTTATATCAAAGAATGAAGGAGGGAGCATTTTCTCCAAATAACATACGGTCAATGCAATTCTATATTCCAAATGCTTGAATGATGCTTCAGATTCTTTCTTACTGCACAACCGTCTAAAGATTGCACTTAACTCAAGCAAAACAAGAGTAAGTGGTCTAGGCAAAACCCTTCGTATCGCAAGCGGGAGTAATTGGTGCATTATAACATGATGATCATGACTCTTCAAACCATGTATTTTTTGATCCTTCACATCAACAGACCTCGCAACATTTGATGAGTATCCATCAGGAACTCGCACCTTCGATAACACAAGACAAAATAGTGTCTTTTCTTCATTAGTCATAGAGAATATTGCAGGAGGTAAGTATGTCCTAGCTCCCACACGAATTGGATGGAGACCTTTCCTTATATTGAGAAGTTCTAGGTCAGCACGAGCTTCAAGTCCATCCTTTGTCCTTTTAGAAGTGCCCAACAATGTATACAAAATTTTTTCTGATACGTTCTTCTCAATGTGCATCACATCTAGATTATGACGTATCAAAAGATGCTCCCAATATGGTAAAGAAAAAAAAAATACTTTTCTTTTTCCATGGATTATTAGTACCATTTCTTGGTTCTTTGGAGGCGGCAAAAGTATTTCTTTTCCTTTTCTTTTTTCGTGTAATATCATCAGTTTCAGATTCTGAAGTTGGTGATTTCCCAAAGGTAAAGATCAGATTAGACATTTGTGCTATACACTGGGCCCCGGTCAACATCTTTGGTGCTTGACCCCTCTCGCATTTGCCATCAAATGAAGCTCCATCATTTCGAAATCTATGCGTTATGGGCAAAAATCTACGATTACCCAAATAACATTGCTTTTTACAATTAGGCAAGCGTTTGGATACTGTTTGATGATGACACTGAGGACATGCAAGCTTCCCCTTCGTGCTCCATCCCGAAAGATTCGCATATGCAGGAAAGTCATTTATTGTCCACAACACAGCAGCTTTCATGTTGAATGACTGATTGGAAAACACATCATAAGTGTTGGCACCAACCTCCCATAACTCCTTTAGCTCATCCATTAAGGGTTTCAAGTACACGTCAATATCATTTCCAGGTGCATTAGGGCCCGGAATAAGTAAAGAAAGAAACAAGAAGGGTTGCTTCATGCACATCCACGGAGGCAGATTATAAACAGAAATTACGACGGGCCAAGTGCTATGATCACTACTCATATGTGCAAAAGGATTGAACCCGTCGCTTGCCAAACCCAATCTTACATTTCGAATTTCAAATGCAAAATTCGGGTACAACGAATCTAAATGCTTCCAAGCTGGAGAATCTGACGGGTGTCTCATAAATCCATCTTTAGGGCATTCGGTCGCATGCCATCTCATATATTCTGCAGTATGTTTTGACATATACAACCTTTTCAACCTCGGTGTTAGTGGAAAATACCGAAGAATCTTAGCTGATACTTTTTTGCTAGAATTATCCCCAGTTGAAGTATCCCCAACTCTTGTTATTTTTTTCACTTGATATCTTGACGCACCACATGTAGAGCACACAGTTAAGTTTGCTGTCTCTTTCCAAAACAACATGCAGTCGTTAGGGCAAGCATCAATCTTCTCATAAGTAAGGCCCAAATTATCAATAATCTTTTTAGCTTGTGAAATAGATCATGGCAAACAATTTCCCTCAGGCAACATATCTTTAAAAAGCTCTAAAAACATATCAAAAGCCTTGTTAGTCACATTTCCCAAACACTTGATCTGGTATAATTTTACGACGGCATCCAATTTTTTATACTTCTTGCATCCTGGATACAACTCCTTATCAGCTTGTTCAAGTAACTTAAAAAATCGCTCTGCCTCGGGTGTTCGACCATCAAAAACAGGTTGCCTCGATGACCCTACGTTCTCACCAATATTTGGTTGCACAAATGTTTCATTAAGGAAATCATGCATTTCACCTACATCTCCTCCTTCAGCAACATCCATTTATAGGGATGGAATACCTCTCTAGGAAGCTGAGTACTCTCAAAAATGATAAATCATTCAAGTTTCATCCTAAATGTGGTCGATTAGGGATTACTCACTTATCCTTTGCAGATGATCTTCTCCTCCTTGCAAGAGCTGATATCCATTCTATAATGAAACTGCACATCTGTCTTAAGTTCAGCAGGGTATCTGGGATGGAAATCAACCCTACAAAATGTTCAGTTTATGTCAGTGGTGTTGAGGACAGCTTAAAAATCCAGATTTGCAATCTGCTCAATTTTCCTGAGGGAACTTTACCAGTTAGATATTTGGGGTTACCTCTTATGTCTAAAAGGCTATCATTCATTGATTGTTCACCACTCATCAACAGGATTTCAGATCAATTTATTCAGTGGAAAAAGAGGAGATTTCTCTCATACGCAGGGAGATTGCAATTAATAAAATCTGTCATCTTGGGTGTTCAAACATTCTGGACGAGTAATTTTATCCTGCCTATGAAAGTACTTGAAAAAATAGACAGTCTATGTTCATCCTTCCTATGGAACAACAATATTCATCAGGTTTCCTGGTCTGATGTTTGCAAAAGCAAAAAACATGGAGGCTTGGGGCTCTTCTCTGCAAGGGACTGGAACTATTCTGCTGCACTTAAGCTCATCTGGATGATCCATATGAAAAAAGATCTGCTTTGGATCAAGTGGGTTCACGAAAATTATATACACCAATCAGATATATGGCATGTACAAAACAAAGCTTCGGACTCCTGGGTGTGGAGACAGCTCCTAAGAGCTAGAGACAAGATGTTGATCAAGTTTGGATCTGTCAGCAATCTCACAAATTTCATCAATAGCTGCTGTTTTAATGGTAGGCTTAAAATCTCCTCTATCTATAACCTGTTCAATAGCTCTGCTCAAATTTCCTGGTACAACACAGTTTGGGAGGGGTGGAACTACCCAAAACACTCTTTTGTGCTATGGCTTTCTACTCTTTCCAGATTGTCAACACAGGACAGGCTAATTAGGATGAGGATACTCAATACAAACCACTGTGTTTTGTGTCCTTCTGATCAGCAAAAAGAGGAAACTTGTCATCATCTCTTATTTGAATGCATATATTCAGCCCAAGTATAGAACAGTGTGATGGATTGGTTGAAATTTAAATGGAGGTCTTGCAATTGGACTTGTCTACTAAACTGGTATGCTCATAATCTTAAGGGCAAGGGGTTCATGAAGAAGATTAAGAGAATGGCTCTAGCTGCAACAGTTTATTTTGTGTGGCAAGAAAGGAATTTGAGATTATTCCAAGGAAAAAATCGCAGCCCTGACATTCTCCTTCGAGTAATCAAGATTGCCATTCTTTCAAAAGTTTTGAATGAGGATATACCGATACATTTCAAAGAGGAAATTGGGAGGATGTAACTGTAAATACTTAGAGTGACAGTTTTGTTTCTCCAGGCTGTTTCAATGCCGGAGATTTTGATGTTCTAAACATTCTTTACAAGGACATGTGATCTTATCTTTACGACTAGACTTGGCAAGGGCTTCATCTACAAATAAGTTCAACCCTGCAACATAATCTGGACTTCGGCGATCAAAATGTACCCAACTTTTATCCATTGTTTAACTATTTTGCAGAACAGAACACCAAATTGAACCTATTCACACATGCAAAACCTATTCAGTCAATGGTCAGAACTAAGTAAAAAAATGGAAAGAGATAGAGACAAACATCAAAATCCTAATGTGAAATGGGGAATACAACAGAAGTGAAAACAGTCTATCTGATGCATCAAGTTTGACATCAGTTTATATTGTATAATTAGATGTATGGTATCTAAAAAATATTGGGGAAAAAATGAATCAAGAAATACAGAAATGACTAAGCCAGTGGAAAACACATATGCAAAAGGATTGGTTCAATAAAATTGGACCAATCATACTTACTTTCTATACAGTGTTCTAATAGAATCCTAAATATGTTGATGATCTGAACTATAATAATCTGAATTAGTAACAAAACCAATGTCAAAGAGAGATGCAGTGTAACAAGATGACATATTTTATGAAATTCTGCAGTAGAGAACCTGTCATCTCCTAGTTCCTCCCTGTATGATTTTCTATGATATGAGGATCAAGGAATATAAGAGTCATGCATCATGAACTTCTTGAATCAGCTCCAATATATTCCCCATCACTTAAGCGTACAACTTAGATGGAGCCATTGCTAATAAATATTAGAAAGCACATTCTAAAGATGGAAGGTATCCCTTAATCATGTCCACAAAAAAGTATATATTATATATTAAGTCATGGACCCTTAGAGCATAATGAAATCAATGTGGTCGGTAGTTCTATAGAATGAGGTTAATTGTGTGATGCTCCACAAGGGAACATGAAAGGTCCAACGTGGCCTTGTGCTAAACACCAGTTTCTATCAAAACCAATGTTTTCCATAACTGTGAAGGATAAACTCAAGACAACTCTTTTGTGCTCTGTGTCCTATTGAGTGAGGCAAAACATTTTCTATTCTATCAAGGTGTAAAATAAAAAACTTTTTGTACTATTTTAGACTTGCGATTAACTCCTCTTGATCAATGGTGGGCTAGGGCATTTTGTAAAATTTAAGCAGGTAAGAGGGTTCATTTGAAAAACAAGTAGAAGAAATGAATTTTAGCTTAACTCATTGAGACCCGAGAGTTTTGGTAATAAATCTTGATAGAAAGGAGAGCTTTCTGCAGTTTTTTCATTGGAGAGTCATATATATTTGCTCATGTTTAGAATTCAGGTAAGGACAACAAAGCTCAGAGGCTCTTTTTTGCTCCTTTATTCTTTTCACCACAAGCATATTTGAGATTTAAACTTGATATCCTCCAAACAACACAACCCTTCATCATCTATAGATAAAAAAATTAATCCACTTGTTCATGGGGGAGGGCAGTGATTGAAACATGATGAAGAATTCAATATGCAAATTACTGATGCATGTATCAAAGTAACACTTAGTAGCCCAAATGTCTCCTATGGATAGCAACTACAAAATAAAAATTTACAATGATCAGTCAATTGTGAATCTTGGATGGAACATTTAAGGAAATGAGGTGATTGTGTCAGAGAGGAAGATTACTTAGTAAATCATCAAAGAATTTACGTCAAGGTGATTGCTTCAATTGCATGATATTATCCAGTATTAGTAAATAACAGTTGTATCAATTTTTCGTCATTAAAATAATTAATTAACGACACAAAAAGTAATCCAATAAAAAATAAATAAACTCAATAAAATTCAATGGAATAATCATGATGCTAAAATAACGCTAAAAATTGGATTTACCTTGAGGGCACCCTTGCAATGGTGGCAACGAAATTATACTGCAAAAAAATTATACTAACATTAAAACAATTATAATGAAAAAAATATAAAAAGAAAGATGACCTAAAAACAATTACACTGAAAAAAATAGTCTAATCTAAGATTTTTTTTGTAATTTTCTTAGATAAAAATAAAATTAAATCTTCTACAAATCTAAAATTAAACGTTCTATAAATTAAACATGGGGAAGCATCGGAACGAGGAGGGTTCGAACTCCGATGACTCGTCGGGATCGGTGAAGGAGATCACCGCCGACGATCGGTGAATGAGGAGGGTTCGAACGAGGAGGGTTTCTTCGTCTATTGTTTGGGGGGAGAAATAGCCGACATCAGGGTTTAGAAAATATTTACCCTAATTGTTATAACAATAGGGGCGGAAGTAGTTGGATAATAGGCACGGTTTTTTTTTGGGAGATTAGAAGTGGCGCGGGTTTTTTTTGGGAGATTAGAAGTGGCGCGGGTATTTTTTTGGGATTAGAAAACATTAGGGGCAGATATATGTGCCTCTATTTAGTCAAAATTATTTAAGTTGGCACCTTTATTATTTTTAATTCCCGCCAAACTTATAGGGGTATTATGAACCGCCCCAAATAATAGTAATAGGCACATATTCAACATCCACACCTAATTCATGATTAATAGGGGCAAATCACTATTTTTGCCCCTAATTGATTGCCCCAAATGCTCACTTTTTTTGTAGTGGTGAAAGTTTTTGTAAAATCTCTATTTAGAGAGGAGGGTTACTCTTAATTAAGAAGACCTTCCAAAATTATAATTTTATTATAATTATTAAAAGAAATTTTTTGTCTCTTCATATTTTTATTTTCTTCACTTTATTTGTTGATGAAGATGAAGATGAAGATGAAAATAGGAGATTTGTCTTCAAAGGCTTGAACCCTCTTGCAATGTAAGTTTTCCTTTTTTTCGTTTATTTTTGCTTAGATATTCATGTTTTAGGATTTTTACTTTTTTTGGTAGATTAGATTTATTTTGATGCCTTGTAGAGTAGATTTACTTTTATATTTTTATTTTTGTATTATTTTTGTGTATTTTTATTTAGTAGTATAGATTTACTTTCTTGTATTTTTCTTTTTGTAGTTAGATTTATCTTTATGTTGATAGTTTAGATCTTTATTTGTTTGTTCTTATTCTTACTTTTCTAGTTAGCTTTTATTTTTCTTGTATTTTATTTTCTTTCTTTCATACTCTCTAGTTTAGATTTTATCTCTTTATTTTCCAAAATGTATAACTAAAATCTTGTTGGAATTCTAGAACTGTATGAAACTTTGATTTCTTTTATAATTTGTAAATTTCTCTCCTACTGATACAGGTGTATCTTCTTCCTTACTTCAGGAGCTTAGCGATCCTCATGAAAGCTTGAGGAACGATGATTCTCATGGTATCTTGAGAATAGAGACGTGGATGAAGTTGTTAAATGCGGCAACGTCTTAAAGTACAGGAAAATTATAGGAAACACTTTGGACTTCCAGCGGTCGACCGCACATGACGCCGTGATCGACCGCGAACGTGCACAGCTCAGGGAAAGTCTTTGGACTTTTCACGGTTGACCGCGACGAAATCTGCGATCGACCGCTAAAACCTATAGGCGATTTTGGTTTTGGCTGTTTTTCACGGTTGACCGCTATGGGTTCTGCGGTCGACCGAGAGTCAGGCTGGGCCAGACTTCCAGTTTCCTGTTCACTTTAGGTTTTGTATTTGATACATATTAAAACACGACTTTTTTAGGGTTTACTAATCAGATTGTATTCAA
>NC_033800.1:93654527-93674845 GCF_001876935.1 Asparagus officinalis
GTTCTTTAATCTAGAGAGATTGTGAGAGGGAGATTTGTAATCTATTATTTCTCATAATCTAGAGAAGGTATTTTTCTTCGACCAACTCAATTCTGTGTGTGTTTTATTTTGTCTTTTTTCGCAACCCACTCTTGATAATTTCACGATCAAGGGTGCTCGTTCAGTGACTCGTATCAAGTTGGTATCAGAGCGATTAGGTTCTGTGAAGGGGATCCTGTGTATGGTCCTTACTCGATGCATTACAAGAAGCTAGGCAAGATCCTTATTTCTTTAGAAGGAGTTCAGAGATTAAGGAAGAAGAAGATGACTGAAGGGGATAGTTCAGCGAGACTTGATGCATTGGAGAAACAGATGGAGACAATGTGTTCAACTCTCACACAACTCGTCAATCTTTTCCAAGGAAAGGACAAAAAGGAGGAATCTTCTTCGAAAGGCAAGAAGAAACTTATAGAGTCTGATGAGAAGGGCGAGAAATCTTATTCTGATGAGGAGACCGAGATTATCAAGACAGTTCCGCATCAAGAGGGTAAGGGTTCTTACCTGAATTTAAAAATAGACTTTAAGGTAGAGATTCCTGTTTATGATAGGAGTGCCAACGTCGAGAGGCTTGATGATTGGATCGAGCTGATGGAGACATATTTACTATCTACGGATATTCATCTAAGGAGAAGCTTGTGTTTGTGACTTTGAAGCTTTCGGGGCATACATTGACATGGTGGTAATCCTATTGCAAGCAGAAAAGGAAGACGGTGTCATGGAACAAATTCAAGGAGCTACTGAGGAAGTAGTTCTACCCGGTGGGATTTCTTGAGGAGCGTTGGTACAAGTGGTACGGTTTGCCCCAAAGAGTCAATCAAACCGTTCAAGAATACATCACAGAGTTCTAGCAGCAGGCGATGGTCCTTAACATTGCGATGAAAGAATATTCTGTGTTTATGAAGTATATGGTGGGATTGAGTAATTACATCCGAAAAGAGATGACGTTATTCACGGTGGAATTTATTGTAGAGGCGAGCGTGAAGGCTATTGTCATGGAAGGCAAGCAAAAGAGGAGCAACGAGGCAAAGGGAGATGCAAAATAAGCTGGAAGTGAGTCTAGTGGTTCTCAATCTAAAGAGGAGAAGAAGAAGGGTAATCCAGGAAAAGCAGGGCTGATTTGTAGTCATGTGAGAAGATAGGACACGTAGATGATCGGTGCTGGGAGAAGTATCATCATCTCAAGCCAAGGGGGTTAAAGAAGGAGGAGAAAAAAACATACGTGATAGCTCAAGTTCCGAAAGAAGTCTTGGGGATGATAGAGCCCAACAATAGTCTCAACCTTATAACGGGGAAGTAAACCATAAAAGAGGACGACGATCCTAGAGAGCAGCTCTTTGTTCTTAAATTACAAGTGAAGACCAATTTGGTAGATACCATAGTTGATCCAGGCAGTAAGAAGAATTTGATATCCGAGGCCTTGGTTCAGAAGTTGGGTCTGAAGACAGTCAAGCATCCAAAGCCCTATCCATTGGGATGGATTCAGAAGGAGACGGAACTGAGTATAGTTGATCAATACACTTTCAGATTTGCGCTCCATGAGTCATATACTAACGAGGTCACGTGCGACGTAGTTCCATTGTATATTTGTCAGGTTATACTGGGCAATCCCTATTTGTGGGATAGATATGTGATTTACAAGAGGCGGGCTCAGAAGTACACATTCACCAAAGATGGTGAAAAGTTCATATTTCAATCGACTTCTTTTTCGAAGGAAACAAACTTGGTGGCGGTGAACCAGGCGAAAAGGTTAGTGAATGTAAGCAAGAAGTTTATTGTGCTATGCATTAGTTCTTATGAGGAGCCACTGAAAGAGGGTTACAATTTGGAGAGGAATGTGACTATGACGAGACATAGGACAAAGAAGTTAATTCTGATCGGATGTTGAGACCAGATTCCTAGCAAGGCTAAGTGGTTTAGAAAAGAAGGAGAGACTCGCGAGTTCCCTCCGCTTCAGTTCTAACTTGAACGGGACTTTAAGTTCCAAAAGGGGGGAGCCATGATACGGGTGTATCATCTTTCTTGCTTTAGGAGCGTAGCGATCCTCATGGAAGCTTGAGGATAGATGATTCTCATGGTATCTTGAGAATAGAGACGTGGATGAAGTCGTTGAAGGTGACAATGTCTAAGAGTACAAGAAAAACTATAGGAAACACTTTAGACTTCCAGCGGTCGACCGCACATGACGCCGCGGTCGATCGCGAACGTGCACAGCTCAAGGAAAGTCTTTAGACTTTTCGCGATCGACCGCGACGAACTCTACGGTCGACCGTCAAAACCCTATAGGCGATTTTGGTTTTGGTCATTTGCTACGGTCGACCGCAATAGGTTCTGCGGTCGATCCCGAGTCGAATTAGGCCAGACTTCCAGTTTCCTGTTCGCTTTAGGTTTTTTGTTGGATACATATTAAAACATGACTTTTCTAGTGTTTACTATGCAGATTGTATTCAGAAACGAGATCGGGAGATTGTTCTTTGATCTAGAGAGATTGTGGGAGAGATTTGTAATCTATTATTTCTCATAATCTAGAGAAGGTATTTTCCTTCGACCAACTCAATTCTGTGTGTGTTTTTTTTTTATCTTCTTCGCAACCCACTCTTGATAATTCCACGATCAAGGATGCTCGTTCAGCGACTTGTATAACCTACGCTTAAAATGATCATGTTTAGAATAATCAATTAGAGAACTAATTGGTAGAAGAAGAATTTAATAATCTACACTTATCTTGAACGGTTTAATAGGTTATGCTTATGAATTCTAGACTTAATATCTAGTTGTGTACTTACAATTTAGATATCTTTGATCACCTATCAACTACTATAAAGATCGTGAATTTTGATACTAGTTAAAATAATTTTCTAGTATTTAATTATGATTTTTAAAAGAGTATTTATATTTTTCTCGAATTTCTATAATTTTCTATGATTTAAAGTCTAAGTTTTATATTTATTTAAATGATTTAAATATTTATAAATTTATTTAGTGCAGTAAAAATTTCTAGAATTTATCCATTGTGTTACCGATACTATTCGTATCATTTTGAAAAATACGTGGCATTACTGTTATTATTACATATATTTTCGTATAATACGTTGTATTATTAATTACGTATTATTTATATAATTTATTATATTATTTCTACCCTTACATGTTATCTCTCATATTAGTATAACTGGTACGTTTTACTATGTATATAATTATTCCATAATTATTTAATTTTAAAATAAATAAATAAATTTTATTTATTAATTAGTCTCATTTAATTATACAATATGGGTATATTTTAACTATTTTGTATCAACTATTGTATTAGCACAACATGTACATTTTATTTGTAGATAATTATTCTGTAATTAGTTTAATTTTTAAGTTCCCATAATTATTTATTATAATTATTTTTGTTTTAATTATCTAACCCTAACCCTAATATATTATATATTATATATATATATATATAATATATATATAATATAATATATATATAAATATATATATATATATATAATAAATCTGTTCTTGGTCGCTCTCTCTCTTCCTTCTTCTGCAAAAACCCGCCGCCATGCAACACTTCTCCTGGCTCTCGTATTTTCTTCGGCGAACCAGCATCACCGTCTTTCCCTGCTCCGGCGTCCGCCACCCATCTCGTCTCGCGGCGTCAATAACCGCGCGCTCACACTCGCCGCGCCAAGCTCCACTCTCCGACCACCTCAGCGTTCGCCTCGCTCACCCCCATCATGCGTGGGGGCGCTTCACTTCTGCCGGCTCCCTCAGGCCCCGCTCAAACGCCGTACGTGCCGTGGCCAAACACCTGACGACCCGCGAGACCCACCGTCCTCAGGCGCTGCCCCAACATTCCCCATCTCTCACGTCCTCTCAATTCGCAACGCGTTTTGGCCTCTCGCAGCGTGGCCTCCTCCGCCTAGTCCCCTGTCCGCGTGCTCCACGCTCGCAGCCCCGATGCCGCCCCGCTTTCCACCCTCTCGACGCCTCTGACAGCACACCTCCGCCCACGCCCTCTACCCTCTTGGAGCCTTCCTCCAGCCCACCACAATGAACCCTAACAACCACTCTCCAACCACCCGACCGCCAATCATCACCAATTGACTGCCGTCACCATCCTCTCTCCCCTGCTACCCTCATCGCTGCTCGACGTCCAGCCTCAACCTGACCCGAGCTTGCCACTGCCTGACACCGACCCTAGTTTGTCGTCGTGCTCTTTGTGTCAGATCCGACCGTACCGTCCTTCAAACCCGCACTCAGATTTGACCCATGCCGTCGACGTTGAATCATTCCACAAAACCCGAGGCAAGATCTCATTGCTCAGTTTGTCATTCTTTAAATTTTAGATTGTTATGAATTATCTGCATATTTTTAATTATGATATAATTATTTGCGTAGGTTGTTTGGTGAAATAATATCAGATAAATCATAACAATATGATAAATAGTATTTTTAGAACAATTAAGACTAATTAAAAAAATTATTTTGGTAGCAGAATCATTTTTGGATAATTATATTAATTAAAAAGAATTTATTTGAGAATGGAATCATTTAGAAAAATTATAATAAATTATAAGAAATTATTTTCGGCAAAAGAATTATATTTTTGATAATTGTGATGATTTAAAAGAATTTATTTTGTGAAAGGAATCATTTTAGGATTATATTTTTGATAATTGTGATGATTTAAAAGAATTTATTTTGTGAAAGGAATCATTTTAGGAAGACTACAATAATTTAAAATAAATTATTTTGTTGTGAAAGGAATCATTTTAGGAAGACTACAATAATTTAAAATAAATTATTTTGGAAAAGATTATTTTTTTTCGAATTACATAGTTGGTTGTTCATAAATTTATGACTCCTAATTTCGACTATCTGATATGCCATGATATTATTGTACATGAGTAGTTGTAATTGTTATTACCTGTGGTGATAGAGAACCTTAGTAGTTCATGACTTAGTGGCATCGTGTGTCATGAACAGACTTAGTGACATGTGTGGATGTGGACTGAGTTTAGATGGTAAAACCGAGTTCCAGTATGGATTATGTTTGACTTAGAAAACGAGAAGAGTTAGGATGGGGAAGTTAATGTTCATGTGATCGGATAAGGCTGTTAATGTATCTTCCAAACTTGCACCAGAGATCTGTTTCATCCTGGGATTGGTTTGTTGGACAAAGTGACCTGTTTCGCCACTTGGATTCATGACCTGTTTCGTCACCTGAGCTTTTCTTTAGTTCAGACCGGGCCGAGATCGGATTGCGTGTAGTCCTCTAGCCGCCTGTTTCGTGGGATTGGATGCGCGTAGGGGATTTGTGAACAGTCAGTTATCCGGTGATATGAGTGTTAACTTTGTGAGAGATAGACCAATGAGTTGTGATAGGATGGCTAGTTACATGACCTTGTTACTTAAGGTGATTATGGACTCTTGTGTGAGATGTAGGTCAGTTGTGTTTCTATTCATACATAGATCGGGGTTAATATTTTTTTGATGTAAGATCGGGGTTAATATTTAATTATCTACAATTTGAGACATGGTATATACATGAGGGTTTCCTTGTTTGGATTATTTTGCTCGACGTACTTTGCCTCTTGTTATAGATTTTTAAGTATTAATTCCATCTATTTGTATGACATGGTTACCTGGATGATTATTCTGATGGCTAGCTACATGATCGACTTGTTACTTGATTGATTTTGTTAAATTTCCAGTTGCACGTCCTTTTATCATTTCTATTATCGTATCAATTTCCACTTTGGTTTTCGTTTGTTCTATTTTTTTGTGGGGTCTTGCTGTGTGCCATGCACGCTGACGTACACCTGTTTTCTCTGGTGTACGTCAGACTTAGAGAAAGAACAGGTTCAACAGGAGCCAGAAGATCCTCAGCAGGAGTGCCTTGTAGATGGAACAGAAGAAGAAGCCGAAGTTTAGGTATTCCCTCTAGTTGTTTGATGATCTTAGTTTACTTTTGTAGCATTTCTTTTCCGCCTGATCATTGTATTTTACATTTCTCCAGTATTCATTTATTCAGATATGTATAAAGGCATGTTTGACTCGAGTGTTATGTCTTGGATGATATTCATTTGTGATATGATATGTATTATTTTATTCTGAGTTTGTCTATTATATTCTTGCTAATTGTGATCGGGGACCTGTGCCTTTGCATTGTATATATTTCTAGACGCTTAGCGTATTGGATTGAGAAAAAAAGAGGAAAAAATAATAGTGTATATTTCTTCTCAATCTAATACGTCACGGGCTTGTTCACATTCCGATTTCTGGTATTTTAGGAAGCGGGGCGTGACAAGTTTTAGTGTTGGCCCATACAGGTCACAGTCCCGGTCATGGTCTCGAGTCCTCACTAGTGAGAATATAACGGGTAACTTAGATACATATCATAATTCATCTGTGAGACTATTCTTGAGCCATTATCCTATTTTTCTTGATAAATTTGTTTCATCCCTATCTTATCACTCTTTGACTCTTGAGTTTTCCTCGGTTCTTGTCCCATCGCTTCGCGAATATACGCTCTCTTCCTATAACTTTTCTTTTCTCGTATCGGTCATTATTTTATGTGTTATTATTTTTACACTATATTTTCTTTGATTTTGACTTATGTATCGTTTAAGTGTATTGAACTCTGTATTATTTATTATATTATTTTATGTATCAAATACAGTATTATATTGTATGTTTTTATTTGTTTATAAATCTATTTTATCTTTCATAGTTCATGTTTTATATATTATACATTTTATTTATGTATATTATGCTAATTGTATTTATGTGATTTTTGACTACTACACAATATACTACTATGTCTAAATTGATTTTATATAACGATGATTATTATTGTTGTATCTTATTTATATTTATGAATATTACTAATACTTCTAACTTATCATATTATTTGTTGAATATATAATTATGTTCTTCTTATTATGTTTTATATAATATGTTTATTTTGAATTACGTGTTTACTCTTATGTCTATTTTATAATATAATATTTTGTGACTACCATCAAAATTTATTTTTGTTAGCATGATTAGTACCATGAGTATACAGACTTTTATATGCTTATTATTATGTATGTGTTTTCATTTTTAACGCTTATTATACATAATGATTATATTTTTTATACACATCATATGTTTCTGAATTTTGTTTATCTTTTTACTTTTTTATCTTTTATTTTTATACTTTGATTTTATTTGTGTTTCTTTGAGGCTAGCTATGATTTTGTATTATTTACCTTGTTTTATGTAATTGTTTGTATGCTAATAATTATTATGTATCGTTTCATTCTGCTATTGATTGTTATTATGATTTGTCTCTGTTTGTTTGTCTAAATGTATTTACGTGTTTCTATCTATGTTTATTTCTTAATGTTATTTTTAATTGTGATTATGTATGTTCTGTATACCTTATTATAATCTTTATTGTCCTTATGCCGGATTGTTTTTAATTCTTGTTTTATATTTTTTGCTTTTCTAGTAATATTGCGTTATTCTCGTGTTTTAGTATATTTCAGTCATTTTACATTGTCTGCTATTGTATATTGTATTATAAGTGTATTATTAACTTGCTAGCTTGTTTTATTACGTATAAAGTAGTTTCATTTAGTATATTTTATTTCATTCTACTTCTAATTACATGTATCATCATTGTTTGATTTAATTTATCAATCATTCCATCTTTCTTAGTTTCGTTTATGTTTTGCTTACTTATTTTCTCTATACAGTTTTTTATTCATTCTAATACTTACTTTTTATTTTGTTCTTTGTTCAGGTTAGTCTGCTTCATTTATTTAGTCATAATATTTATATAAAGTGTGTATTTTCGATAATTATTGTTGTGATATACGATAATAATTATTTATTTTGTTTTTGATATGATATACTACATATAATTCATTTCTTATATGTTGTTGTATCATATCACCTTGTCCTTCTATGATTATCTGCTTTGTATTGTTTTGTATATCATATCTTTTTGGTTTATGTTCAATTACCTTCGAATATTCCACTTGCATTGTGCTGCTTATTTTTACATAATTATATTGTTTGTCACATTCTAAATTTTGTGTATACAATTTGTAAATTTCCAATATTTGTGTAATGAATTATTTATCTGTTAAATTTTGTATACTGCTTTACATGATTATTTGATTATATAACTATTTTAATAATTGTGTTTACTATTTATACTTAACTGTCTTTGTATCTTTTCTATGTTTTAGATTACTTTTCATCATTCCATTAATTAAATATGTTTTCTTTTATTTGTGTTTATTTTGCATGTATTATTATTCTAATTTCTTTATGATTTCTTTTCCTATTATCTTTGATTTAAACTTATTATTATATTATTCTATTTTGTTATAAGATCCTATTGATGTTTGCTTTTTGGTCATTTACTCGTTTTTATTGATTTTGTATCTTACATTGTGTTTTTTAATATCTTTAGTTTGAACCTGTATTGATTGTGTTTTTTCATAATTAAAATTTCTTTTGTTTTTTATTAACCTTTGTTATACCTTACTATTATATTTTGTTTAAACTGTTTGTATTTTAGATTTTTTGATTTTTCTTATTATATTGTTTATGTTTCTATCTGTTTCTATTGTATTTGACTTATTTTGTGTTTGTTTTAGATTTATTGTTCTTACTTGACTTTATTCTTACTTAATATGTTTCTGCTTTTTTTTCTATGAATGCTTGTATGTTATTTATATGATTCACTCTATATGATTGTTTATTTATATTGTACCTATTTGTTTTAATTTTATATTATTGCTTATCTTATACTTTATACTGATTAGATTGCTTATATATTTACAAGTACTGTATAACAAGTTTACACAGTTAAATATGTTTGTATCATAGTATTTGTTTTGACTTTGTTGCGAGTCTGAAAAGCGATAGCGATATTATGACGCCCCTAGGTTCACACAAGGCTGCAGTCCAAGGTGAAACTAGGAATGTTAAACCTGCCATACACCACATCGTGTAATAACATGTTTCACCATCACAATTACTATCTCTCTAGTAGAGTCAATAACAGGTGTAGGTACAAAAGCAAGTGAAAGATAATACAAGAATCAACTGATGAAATGATAGAGATCAAACTAATATTTCATCATCTAACATACTGAAATACAAGTGAATGTCTAAAATAAATGAACTGGAGTTCTCAACAAGTCTCAAATACAAAATATCTGACAAGAGGAAATAAGGCACACAACCTTTACAACTTCTAGAATAAAACTCTCAAATGTCTAAACAAAAGTCTACAGTGGAGCTCAAAAGAAAATATAACTAAATAGACGGCTGAAGCTAAAGTGCATCGCCATCAACCTGCGACTCTCCGGGCTCCTGGCTCGTTACCTTAAAGGGGGAGGGACAACGAGCGTCAAAGCGCTAGCGAGCAACATCACAACCAACCCCAAGGGAAAAGGGCTCGTTGTATACAGAAAATACAGTTATTACATAATAGTTAAAATCATTGATCCTAGCAAATAATGGGTTTTAGTATTTAGGAAATTACAACACGAGCATAGGTACGTCAAGCGAAATAATCCAAACAAGGAAACCCTCATGTATATACCTTGTATCTTAAATTGTAAATCCCTAATTACCAAACCCGAAGTCTAATACATGAATAATAAACTAAAAGAAACAGCTCATCTTAATACTTAATCAAAAGTCACGCCAAAACCATATAAATGTCAAAGGGTCAGTATCCCATAAGTGTCGTGTCCAGCCTAGGTAGCTATCATGTCCAAATCTTATGTAATCATGTCAAGTCCTGATTCAGATAAGTGTCATACTCATAGCTTAACAATTGTCCAACACATGGTCTAATATGTAAATGTCCAACACGAGAACTGAAATGGATTATAGTCCAACACGAGGACTTCAATAGATTATAGTCCAACACTGGGCAGATATACATAATCTAAAATCATCCGCATCTCGGTGTACATGTCTAAACTTGTGTCAAAAGTCATCCCACATGTACAGAGCGATTCTAAATCGGTGTCCTCGGTCATCTATCATGCATAGATATATAGTAAATCTGAAACCTAGTATCAGATAATCGAGACAAATCCCTCGAAAGCACGAACAAAATAATAAAACCAATAGTGCACCAAAACTGTGCGGCGGTCGACCGCGGAGGCCACTCCGGTCGACCGCGCGCAGAGCAGAAACTTACTGCTCAGCCAAAACCCTTCACGGTCGACCGCCGAGCACACCGCGGTCGACCGCCGAGCACACCACGGTCGACCGTGCAAAGGGCAGACAGACTCTGTCCTTCTGTGCGCCCAGCGGTCGACCGCCGCGTCCACCGCGGTCGTCCGCGAAGCAGACAGAAGCCCAGTTAGGGTTTCCGTCAGCTTCAAAACAAATGCAAACTTGATGATTTCTATGTTAACAAAAATCTAACATTTCTAATATGTCATATGGAAGAAAACAACAAAATTTAAACGTGTAAACTACATTCCCAACACTCTAAACACATATGAAATATGTTAAAAACGTTTTGAAAACAGTAAATCGTGATTTAACTCTTGTTTAAGCAATTTCAGATCTAGATCTTCACTAAACAAAATATTGGTGAGCTTTTATAAACTAAAACATTTGATTCTTGTAATCCACATTATAGAGAATCCATCTTTATACAAAAATACCTTTTAGGCTCATCAAACTCATGAAAAATCATTATAAAAATTCGTAGAAATATGGGTGAGGGATTGGGCGAGAGGTTACTCGCCTCTGAGGTGAACAAAGCTCCTGGATTCACAAGAGAATGATCCCCTTTGCTGATCCGCACAAAAATCCATCGCAAATCCTTCGAACTCCTTAAAAATCACCAAAAACGAAGCTAGGGTTTGAGAGGAGAGAGAGAAGGGGGGCTGAGGCTATTAGGGTTCAAAAGAGGGTTCTGAGAGCTTCAAAACGAGTATATATATCTAGTGTAACAACCAGGTTTGGTATAAACAAAACCAACCCGAAAACAGAACTGAAACTGGCGTCTGCGCGCCCAACGGTCGACCGCCGAACCCACTGCGGTCGACCGTCTGACAGTCTGCACACAGATTGAGGTTTGGTATAAAAGCCATAACTTTCTGATACGACATCGGAATGAGGTGATCTAAGATTCGTTGGAAATATGTTGAAGAGACCTACAACTTTGGTCTTTTGGGTTTCTCCAAATTCTAACTAAATCGATAAGTAAAACACATAAACTATTAACTAGTCATAAATTTCCAGATTTATACCTCGAGCATGATTTGTACATTTGCTCTTATATATATACATATATACATTGAATTGATCTAAAATCAATTCCTAGCATACTCAAACATCATAATATATTATTTATAAACATATAACATAATTATTATTATTTATCACCAAATATTCAAATTTTGGGGTTTTACAGATATCTTAGCTGTCACATCTTGTATCTTACCTTGTGTTATTATTATTTTACATTCTCCTCTGTTTATGGATATTGTTCCATATCTCCATCTTTGGATTCTTTCTACATTATTTTTATTTTAATTCCGAGGGCAGAATTTGTTTTAAGGGGGATAGAATATAAGGACAGTGAATTTTGATACTAGTTAAAATAATTTTCTAGTATTTAATTATAATTTTTAAAAGAGTATTTATATTTTTCTCAAATTTCTACAATTTTCTATGATTTAAAGTCAAAGTTTTATATTTATTTAAATAATTTAAATATTTATAAATTTATTTAGTACAGTAAAAATTTCTAGAATTTATCTGTTGTGTTACTGATACTATTACGTATCATTTTGAATAATACATAGTATTATTGTTATTATTACATATATTTTTGTATTATACGTTGTATTATTAATTACGTATTATTTGTATAATTTATTATATTATTTCTACCGTTACATATTATCTGTTGTATTAGTATGACTGGTACGTTTTATTGTGTATATAATTATTCCATAATTACTTAATTTTAAAATAAATAAATATATTTTATTTATTAATTAGTCTTATTTAATTGTACAATTTGGGTATATTTTGACTATTTCGTATCAACTATTGTAATAGCACAACATGTACATTTTTATTTGTAGATAATTATTCTGTAATTAGTTTAATTTTTTACCCAAAATTAATTTATTATAATTTTTTTATTTAATTATCTAACGCCCTAACCCTAAATATAATATATATATAATATATAATAATATATATATATATATATTAATATTATATAATATATCTATATAATATATAATATATATATATAATATATATATATATATATATATATTATATATAGATATATAGTATATAAATAAATAATATATATATATATATATTATAATCTTTTCTTGTGTCTCTGCTCTCTCTCTTCTATTCTTCCTAAAACAACGCGTCACCAATCAACCTTTCTCCTCTCTCATCATTTTCTTCCGGAACCCATCCCGCCTGTTCCTCCTCCGGCTGTTCGCTACGCCCCAATCTCGAGAGGACGGGGGCTGACGGGTCAGCAGCTACAATACCCGCGCCAGAGCTCCGTCTATCCAACACCTCAAGCACCTGCCATCAGCCCACCAAGTCACCGCTGGCCGTTCAACTTCCGCTGCTCGCCCTCAGCCCCAGCTTGAACGCCGAACAGCCCGCTGCCGCACCCCGACGACCCGCGCAACCACCGTCCCTGCAGCCACCCCCACTTCCGCGCATCTGCTCGACCTGCTCTCAGATCCGCCGGGGCCATTTCCGGCCCACTCCAGCGCCTCTCCACCAATCCCCTCCGCTGCTCCAGCTCCCGCCACACCGTCCCTTTGCCACTCTATCGACCTGATGCACCCTGGCCTCTCGCCTTTCTCGAGCTCTCCGCCCCACCACGAGCGCCGGACTCTCCCACCACCCGACGCCATCATCACCATCGACAGCATCCCGTCACCATCCTCTCTCCCTCGCTGCCCTCATCGATGCTCGACATCCAGCCTCAACCTGACCCGAGCTTGCCGCTGCTTGACGTCGACCCTAGTTCGCCGTCGTGCTCTCTGTGTCAGATCCGACCGTACCATCCTTCAGACCCACATTCAGTTCTGACCCGTGCCGTCAATGTCGAATCATTCGACAAAACCCGAGGCAAGATCTCGTTGCTCAGTTTGTCATTCTTTACATTTTAGATTGATATGAATTATTTGCATATTTTAAATGGTGATATAATTTTCTGCGTGGGTTGTTTGATGAAATAATATTAGTAAATCATAACAATATGATAAACAATATTTTTCAGAATAATTATGACTTATTAAAAAGAATTTATTTCGGCAGCAGAATTATTTTTGGATAATTATATTAATTAAAAAGAATTTATTTGAGAATGGAATCATTTAGAAAAATTATAATAAATTATAAGAAATTATTTTTGACAAAAGAATTATATTTTTGATAATTGTGATGATTTAAAAGAATTTATTTTGTGAAAGGAATCATTTTAGGAAGACTACAATAATTTAAAATAAATTATTTTGGAAAAGATTATTTTTCCGAATTACATAGTTGGTTGTTCATAAATTTATGACTCCTAATTTCGACTATCTGATATGTCATGATATTATTGTACATGATCAGTTATAATTGTTATTACTTGTGGTGATAGAGAACCTTAGTAGTTCATGACTTAGTGGCATCGTGCGTCATGAACAGACTTAGTGACATGTGTGGGTGTGTTGACTGAGTTTAGATGGTGAAACTGAGTTCCGGTGTGGATTATGTTTGACTTAAAAAACGAGAAGAGTTGGGATGAGGAAGTTAATGTTCATGTGATCGGATAAGGTTGTTGATGTATCTTCTAGACTCGCACCAGAGACCTGTTTCATCCTGGGGTTGGTTTGTTGGACCAAGTGACCTGTTTCTCCACTTGGATCCGTGACCTGTTTCGTCACCTGAGCTTTGCCTGAGTTCGGACCTGGCCGAGATCGGATTACGTGTAGTCCTCTAGCCGCTTGTTTCGCGAGATTGGATGCGCGTAGAGGATTTGTGAACAATTAGTTATCCGGTGATATGAGTGTTAACTCTGTGAGAGATGGGCCAGTTAGTTGTGATAGGATGGCTAGTTACATGACCTTGTTACTTAAGGTGATTATGGATTCTTGTGTGAGATGTAGGTCAGTTGTGTTTTTTTTCATACATAGATCGGGTTAATATTTAATTATCTATAATTTGAGACATGGTATATACATGAGGGTTTCCTTGTTTGGATTATTTCGCTCGACGTACTACGCCTCTTGTTGTAGATTTTTAAGTATTAATTCCATCTATTTGTATGACATGGTTTCCTGGATGATTATTCCGATGACTAGCTACATAATCGACTCGTTAATTGATTGATTTTGTTGAATTTGCAGTTGCACGTCCTTTTATCATTTCTATTATCGTATCGATTTCCGCTTTGGTTTTCGTTTGTTTTATTTTTTTAGGGTCTTGCCGTGTGCCATGCACGCTGACGTATACATGTTTTCTCTGGTGTACGTCAGACTTAGAGGAAGAACAAGTTCAGTAGGAGCCAGAAGATTCTCAGCAGGAGTGCCTTGTAGATGGAGCAGAAGAAGAAGCCGAAGTTTAGTTATTCCCTCTAGTTGTTCGATGATCTTAGTTTACTTTTGTAGCATTTCTTTTCCGCCTGATCATTGTATTTTACATTTCTCCAGTATTCATTTGTTCAGATATGTATAAGGGCATGTTTGACCCGAGTATTATGTCTTGGATGATATTCATTTGTGATATGATATGTATTATTTTATTCTGAGTTTGTCTATTATATTCTTGCTGTTTATGATCGGGGACCTGTGTCTTTGCATTGTATTTATTTCTAAACGCTTAGCGTATTGGATTAAGAAGAAAAGAGGAAAAAATGATAGTGTATATTTTTTCTCAATCTAATACGTCACGGGCTTGTTCACTTTTCGATTCCCCGGTATTTTTGGAAGCGGGGCGTGACAACTACAAAGCATGAAATAAAAGAGCAAAAAAATAAAGTTACACTACAAAGCATAAAAAAAATCTACACTACAAAGCAATAAATATACACTAAAAAACATGAAATAAAATTTAGAACATGTAAATCTAAAATAAGAAAATTAAAGAGGAAAATTAAAACTTATATGCAAATCTTCATCTTCATTAGCAAAAAGATGAAATTTTTTATTTATTATAAACTAAATTTTATAAATTTAGATGGTCTTCTCAATTAAAAGTAGCCCTCCTCTTCAAAAAACACTTTACAAAAAGTTTACATATCTCTCACCCTCACTTCTCTACCTCTATTTATAGCTTACAGTAATTAAGAACTACCCTTGGATCAAACTTCGGCTTCAAGAAGATTAATACTAACCATTGATATTTACCGTTAAAAACTAGTTAATTCGCTAATTGATTATTGTAATAGAATTTGTTTTCCTTGTGTTGACTTGCTGACTTCACTTCTTCTTGGGCTTTTGGTATTGTGAGCTTCCTCTAGGCTTCTAGTGGACTTTAAGAAGAGGAAGTTTGGATAATTTTTAGCTCTTATTTAATAGATTATTTATTATCTATAAATTCATAAAATAACAACAATTAACAAGTTTATTATTCAATAAAATAGATAATTAGGGCATCACATTGTAACAAAATATGATGATCAAATACCCGACAGCTAAATTTTGCTTGTCCTCTAGCAAAGAAAGAAAATAAAAAAGAAAGAAAGAAAAGTCCTACTTCACTTTTGCACAAATTTGCGATTAGCACATACAATAACCGTCACAACCTCTAGGTTATCCTAGAGGACGAGTTGTAGTATCATGAGAGTTTGTAGTGAATAAACCCACAAAATTTGGTCTACTTGCTGATGTCGCCATCTCACAGGAGATAGAGACTTCTATGATGCCCCAGGGTTCACAAAAGGCTACAGTCCAAGGTGAAACCCGAATTATCAAACCTGTCATGCACCCACACAGTGCATTAACACATTTCACCAATCACAGTAATATCCTCTAGTGGAATCAATAAGAAGTAAAGGTACAAAACATGCAAAATGAGGAAGTAAAAACAATAGACATGATATAGAAGGATAAATCTCATAAATGAAACCATGTCTCAAATGAATACAACTGTATACACCTGATCTCTAAAATAATGTAAAATATCTCAACATGAATCAACTGGAAATATAACTAAGGCACAATGCCTTTACCATATGGAATACAACTCAAATGACTGAATTGAAACATAAATCTACTGTGGAGCCTCTACTAATAACTCATGTGACGGTGACTATGCAAGAACTCCATCATTCCGCGTCTCTCCGAAACTTTGAGTTGCTTGAAAGAGATAATTTAAACAAAAAGAACAACAATAAGAGCGCCAGAGCGCTACAACAAGATTACATCCATCCGTCACTAGGGGAAGGGCTGCTAGATGAAGTAGAGGCTCTACCTATTAAGCATAGTCTACCCAGCTTATTTTCCCTATATCTAATGGAGTCAATATTTAGACACCTACAAAATAAGACGTAGTACGTCGAGCAAAATAATTCTAACAAGGAAACCCTCATGTATATACCATATGCCTCAATTTATAGATACCTAAACATTAACACCGAACTAGAGATAAACAATATAAAGGAAATCAATAATTAGAAACCTACAACACAAGATTAGTATGTCGAGTGAAATAATCTAAAAAAGGTAACCCTCATGTATATACCATATGTCTTAATTTGTGAGTCTCTATACATACCAATTCCAACTCTATAAATGAAAATAGCACTCAAAAGAAAATACTCCAAACCTCAAATATATAGAACCAATATCACATCTCGAACTATACTCTAGTAGTTAGCGTAATAATAAAAGAATATCTCCCAACTCATAAATGTTAGCCTCTTTATTTTGATGATGTTTAATAAACAATTTACATCTAATATTATTTGTCTAGTATTTGTATTTTGTATTCATTGTAGACAAATAATATGTTGGAGGTTGGTTGGAATTACGCCATAACGATCATATCAAATGGAGGTTGGCAGAATCATGGAGTGAAGCCTTGCAATTCAAGTTAAAGATCCAAGTTCAAGCTTCATCCGTAAGTGTACCAAGATAGAGCTTCGTTGAAGATCACAAGCTTGGGTATAATTAGTTTAGGAGTTTATATTATGTGTGTTAAGTACTTTAAGCTCAATTATATATACACACACATTTTATTGGTTTCTTTGTATATATATGTAGTTATATATATACACACACTTTAATTGTGGTTTCTATGTATATATATAGTTATATATATACATATATGTTTTGGTTTGATAGCTTTCAAGTTTTAATATGAAACGATTGAATACAATTAAAAATATATTTCTTGTTTCATACTTATATGCATATATATGATTTTATCAATATCAATTTTATTTAGTTCAATGAAATCATATTTATTGTTTCTGAAAAGTTTGCAAAATATGAAATTTTGTGAAAATATTATATTCTTAGTTTTTGGACTTAACAATAATCATATACATCTTTTATTAAGTCTACAAAATTATTTTGTAATGTTTCAAAACATGGTTAAGCTAAAATGTCAAAACTCATGTGTTTACATTTTCATGTTTTGGACTATTTTGCAAAATAATAATATTTTTCATTTGGGAGGTCCTTTTTAAAAACTAGTTTTTGTAGCATATTTATTATCATGTTTATAATCATTTCCCAAAGTTTTATATTTTTCTGATTTTATTTACTATTTTTAAAAGAGGTTTGAAAATTAGATTTCTGTTTAAAACAGATAGTGTGCATGTCTTGAGTCGACTCATGGACAGTGTTGAGTCGACTCATAAACTGTTGAGTTTTTTATATTTTTTTCTGACGAGTCGACTCACAACATCAATGAGTCGACCCATCAGGTTGAGTCGACTTATGCCTGTCATAAGTCGACTCACAAACTGTGCTGGAAAGTGTGTTTTATTTCTGCTGAGTCGACCCATGACTTCATGAGTCGTCCCATGCATGATGAGTCGACTCATGAATTTTATGAGTTGACTCATAAGTTGGTTTTTAGCCTGTAACGGCTACTTATGAGTCGACTTATGAATAGTACCGAGTCGACTCATAACACTGTAATGGCTATATTTTCAGACTGTACTATTTTTAGGTTTTTGTTCTTTTTGCCTTATTTTCTCTTAGCTTTGGGTTCCTATAAATACCCCCACATATCCTCAGTTCTACATAACTGAAGAGAAATGTTTAAACAAGTTTAACAAGGGTTTTAAAGTTTGTTTAGTGTGTTTTAAAAGAGTTTGTTTGTGAAGAAGTTTCTCACAAGTGGAGGAGATCATCTACATTGTTTGAGCTTCATTTTAATCCATCTTTCCGTCTTGTTTTCCAGAGAAGAATTTCTAAACTCAATACTAGTTTTATATTAATTATTTATTGTTTATTATTTTCATCAAGCTAGGGTTTATATTGAGTTTATAATTGATTTTCTCATTGCTTACACACACAACCATTGAGCTTATTGTATTTTTATACTTAGAATAATTTGGGTTGTGGGGAGTTGTAACAATTAAGGATGAGCCTACATTGTGTTCTCATCTATTGTAGAGAACAATTTATTTGTATTGTGAGCCTAATTATGAGTTGCACATTGTATTACACTTGAACACCGAGAGAAGTGGTTGGTGAGAGACGGGGTCGGTTCCAAGAGAAATGGGGTCGGTAGTAAAGCCTAGAGAGAGGTGGTAATTTCAAGCACTTGAGGAAGGATACGGGCTAGAGACCAACACTTAGAGGGTGTGGAGTGTAGTTACATTGTGAGATTGTGAACGTTGATCGGTGAGCGTTGAAAACCGATATTATGTGGTGTAAACGTTAATCGGATGAGCGTAGAAAACCCGGTTATGATAGTAGAGATCTCCTCGAGGTGAGGAACGGAGACGTAGGTCGTGAGGACCGAACTCCGTGAACATATCGTTTGTTTGTGATTACATTGGCACACTTATTTTCATGTTCATATCTTATATCGTCTTTGTATATTACTTGTTGCTTATATAGCCCACTATCTAGTTTAGTTTGTTTACTCTTGTGTTAATTTATATATCATTGCATATATTTCATCATATATCTCTTTGCTAGGATATATCTCTTTGTTCATATTGCACATTCTTGCTTATAATATATTGTATATCTATCTTGCAAGAATAATTTATTAATAAGTTTTAATTGGCATAAAATCGGATTGTATATCTATCTTGCAAGAATAATTTATTAATAAGTTTTAATTGGCATAAAATCGGATTAGATTAGTATAAGACCCTAATCACCCAGAATAATTTATTAATAAGTTTTAATTGGCATAAAATCGGATTAGATTAGTATAAGACCCTAATCACCCTCCCTCTAAGGTCTAATAATAAACACCATGGGCCATATCATGTATGCCATCTATCAAAGGATGTACCCTACTCATGAGTAATCTAACATAGGAGCAAAACTACAACTGTAAGACAAATATATACGTGTACATCTCCATGTACAATAGTGATACTTTTATAAGGCTCACACGATACTATGCGGATATTGAATACAATCCTCCTTACTCAATCGCTCTACGGAAATAAATTTTATCTCCCTATTCCGGATACACAAAATAACAATACTTTTATAAGGCTCGCACAATACTATGCGGATATCAGATACAATCCTCCTTACTCAATCGTCGTTACAACAAATAGATTTTATCTCTCTATTTTCCGATATGCTCATTAGTCTAGTGGTAATATGTTTTATCTTCCTATTTTCGGATATGCTTCCAGATGATTATATAATGGTGAATAGGCATCTCAGCCTAACCTGAAAAACATACACCGATCATCTTCGAATATTTGGTACAACCGATGTCTTATTACGGGAAAAACATCCAAATACTCATAGTGTGGTACAACCGAAATATCATTACGGGACAAACCTCCACACTAAGTATCCATAACTGATGAGCAATACTTTAACATATATTAATTCACTTTCATCAACTCAACAAGTGTCAAAACAAAATAAACTAAGTGTACGTGCACATATCTCAGTATGCGTGTCCATATCTGGTGTTCACCATCTTCCCAAGTGTTAAACAACTCTTAAGCATCGTAATATAACAATACACGATCGAGAACCTCTCTTGAAAATCAAAACAATTTATCACAAAACATGCACATGCCACTGCAAGACTGGCGGTCGACCGCAGAGCAT
>NC_033800.1:93674855-93685831 GCF_001876935.1 Asparagus officinalis
CGACCCGTAACCAGAAGCCTCTCAGGCCTCGGACTGGCACGCGGTCGACTGCAAGGTGTGCGGCAGTCGACCGAACATGATATTTACAGAATGTGCAAGTTTTTGCACAGATTGTGTTCGTGCCGTGATTTTGTGATTTAAACTTATTTAATTCATACTGAAACATATATGGAACATTGTGAACATCAAAATATCATCTCTGAAAATTATCAAACACTAATAACATGATTAATTGTAAAAAAACATGCTTAAACCTTTAAACATGCATAAATTATCACTATGATGATTAAACTTATAAAATCTCATTTAAATAACATGAAATATTAAAACATGATAAAATATAAATATGAACAGAAGGAAAATTTGTGATTACATTTCATGTTTTGTGAATATTTACTGTATTTGACATGTCTATTATTATTCCTGGTTGTATTGAAAACCCTTAGTAGTTCATGACTTAGTGGCCTCGTGTGTCATGAACAGACTTAGTGACATGTGTGGGTGTATTAACAAAATTTAGGTGGTGAACCTGAGATATTGTGGACTATGATTGTTGACTTAGAAAAACGAGAAGAGTTAGGATGAGAAAGTCTTTGTTCATGTGATCAGATGTGGCTATTGATGTATCTTCTAGGCTCGTACCAGTGAATTTGTATAGTCACTTGGGTTGGTTTGTTAGGCTAAAGTAAATTCGTGTAGTCACCTTAGTCCGTGACCTGTTTCGTCACCTGAGCTTTGCCTAAGTTCGAACCAGGCTGAAATCGGATTGCATGTAGTCCTCTGACCGATTCGTGTAGCGGTATTGGATGCGCGTAGAGGATTTGTGAACAGTTAGTTATCTGGTGATATGAATGTTAACTTTATGTGAGATGTGGACCAGTGAGTTTTAAGATGGCTAGTTACATGACCTTGTTTCTTGGCTAAGTATGAATTCATGTGAGATGTAGGCCAGTTGTATTTTCTTTTCATACATGGATCATGATTAATATTTAATTATCTACAATTTGAGACATATGGTATATACATGTGGGTTTCCTTATTTGGATTATTTCGCTCGACGTACTACATCTATTGTTGAAGATTTTTAAGTATTTATTCTATCTAGTTGTATGACCTTGTTACTTGGATGATTGTTCTGATCGCTAGTTGCATGATAAACTTGTTACTTGATTAATTTTGTTGAATTTCTAGTTGCACGTCCTTTTGTCATCTCTATCATCGTATCATTTTCCGCTTGGGTTTTCTGATGCGGCATAAACATGTACCAAAAAGGTTACAAGTGCACAACCGTGTCAAGTTATAGTATTTAAGATATCGATCCCACGAGGAAAGTGTTTTGTAGGAGAAAATATAAAATTGGTTCTTATTTTGTGTGCGTGACAAATAGGAGTGATGAGTAAATGTGATTGTGGAGAGATAGAAAGAGTGAAAGTGATAGTGTGTAAATCGGTACGAAATATAAGTGAGAGTGGATGTGACAAAAAATGAATATGATCAATAAGGCAAGAAGGAAAAAGAAAATAAAAATCAAGAATAAAGAAAATAAAATTCAAGAATAAAAGAAAATGCAAGAAATTAAATATGGTGGATTCAATTATAGATATGAGTAATCTAAAATTGAACCCACTTCTTAGAAAAGGGCGATTCCCTAGAGGGTTCTAGCCTAAAGGTGAATCAAACAAAATAAAAATAAACAAAAAGAAAAACTAAACCCAAGAGGGTTCTAGCCTCAAGGTGAATAGTGCAAGAAATTAAAATCTAACTACAAAATAAATTACAAAATCTAAACTATAAAATAAAATTGCAAGAATTAAATACACGAAAATAAATCTACTCTATAAGCATGAAATAAATCTAAGGCAAGAGGGTTCTAGCCTCTTGGCTATTTAACAAGAAAATAAAATCTAACTACAAGCATAGAAATAAATCTAAACTAATAAGCAATAAAAGAGAAAAAGAAAAGAAATGCAAACCTTCAAATAATTCTCCATCTTCATCTTCATCTTCATCATCCAACAAAGAGAAGAAGAGAAAAATTTAAAGTGGTGAAAAAATTATTATTATTAATTGCAACAAAAAGTTACAATTTTGGAAGGCCTTCTCAATTAAGAGTAGCCCTCCTCTCCAAAAGGAGTTACAAAAATTTTCACACCTCTAACCCCTCACTCTCTACCCCTATTTATAGTAATCTTCAATGAATATGAGCCATTGGATTTGTCTTGAGCCCCAAGCAACAATCTCCACCATTGAATTTGCTTTTTGTTCTTCTCTAGCCCAAATATAGGAAGCCCATATGATTCATCCCAGTTCGGTCTGCAAATCCAATTTCCAGCAGCTTGTCTTCATTTGATTTTTAAAACAAAATCCGGTCCATCTTGAAAATCTGCAGCTCATTTATTTTTTCGGAAAATTTAATAATGCAACTGGCCTATTCAAAATCTCTGCAGTCCATTCATTTATTTTTCGGAAAATTAAAGCTGCAGCCGGCCCATTCAAATCTAAACAATCCATTCATTTATTTGAGGCCCAATTAATTCTCTGCAGCAACCGTATTTGAAGTCCAATGAAAAAAAACCACAACTGCAGCCTAAGTAGCAACAAGTCCGGTCATTGATTTCAGAAATCCAATGCATTTTTTTTTTCAAATCCATGGCCCATCAGCAAAGTTCAAAGAGTGTCCATGATGGAAATCCAACAAAGGCAAATTCATGTAATGGGCTTTTGGGCCTTCAAGCTATCATAATCTCAGAGGGCAAATTCATGTAAGAATGGAACAAATTTGGGCTTTTGTCCTTCAAAATTCAAATATTTTTCACTAAGTCTTTGTTGAATTTCTCTTATTTCTTCATTTACTCAAGGGCCTTTGTTGAGAGATGAGATTTTTGGGATTTATTCTCAACAATGCTACAAAATAGAGAAGAGAGATTTTTGAGGGGTTTTTACATTTAATAATATTTATTTATATTTTTATTCAATTATGTGCAAACTAAACTAATAACACTTATTAATGGTATATTTATTCATATAAAATAGATAATGAGGGTATAAAATTGTAATAAAATATGATTATCAAATACCCCCACACCTAAACTTTTGCTAGTCCTCTAGCAAAGAAAAAAAAAAAATCCTAACTCACTTTCGCAGGAATCGCGGTTGTATTTAGCGCATACAACAAGCCTTTAAACCCCTAGGTTACCCTAGTGGACGAGTTGTAGTCTCGTGAGGGGTTGCAGTGAATATACCCACAAAATTCGGTCAACTTGCCAAATTAAAAAAGTCAGTAAATAACTAAATTCACTTGATAACTTTTAGATAATCTAATTGGAGCCAGTTATCACTCAAGAAAACATTTTTATATATAACTCTAAGGTATATTTTTAAGAAAATCTTCTCATTGTAGCAATACAAAACCAAGCCAAACTTAGAAATTTAATTTAAAAGTTTTGAAAAGAACATGCTAACTCTTTGTTTTTAAATAATTTTCAAGTTGCTTGATTTAAAATACAACTATAAACATTTATTAGTTTTTTTTTTAACTCTTTCATCCTTGGTGATTTTTTTCTACTTTAACGGGCTTTCTAAGTGACCTTTTAATGAGTTTTGGGCCAATGGATCACAACCCAAATGGGCTTAGGTCATTAAGTATGGAAATACTCCTTGGGCTTAATTACTCGGTCAGCTTAGGCTTTATAAGATAGAATCACCTTGAATTCAAGAGTTTTTTTTTCGTTTTTGGTGCCTATTTTTCGCACTCTTCTTTTGTTTTTTTTTTTTGTATATTTATATATTTTTTTGAAAATATGTAAATCAAGACACTTTGAAAAAAATTATTTTCAACTCTAAGTTAAGCATGCAAAAATTTCATTATTTTAAATAAAAGTCCAAGTTAAGGCTTAAGTAAAGTATACTACTTTGAAAATCATTTCTTAAGAAATTTATTTAGAGTTATCATAAAAGATGAACTTAAGTAAATAACCAACTAGGAATTAGAAAATTTCAAATTTATCAAATAAATCAATTATTACATAACTCAATCAATTTGGCAAGTGACGATATTTTTATAAATTTTTTTTAAGGAAAAAAAAATGTAACTCAAAATGTAAAATAAAGAGGAAAAATAACTAATTCCTACCCCCACACCTAAATTTTTGCATTGTCCTCAATGCAAACTCTATGATGCATAAAGTAAAGCAGATAAGAAGTGAAGCACTTACATTTGGTCGGCTGATAAAAATCTGCAATTACCTTTGGTCTGAGGAGGATGAAATCAAAATTTTATTCTTTTTCTTTTTTCTTTTCTTTTTCTTTTCTTTTTTTTTCTTTTCCTTTTTTTTCTTTTTTTTCTTTTTCTTTTTTTAACAACTGAACAAGAAACTCTTAAATAAGAGAAGAATAAATTCTTTTTATTATTCTAAAATAAACAAAATAATCAATGTAGAATGAAATATTCAACATGAAGAGTTCCTGTTCCACATTGAATCCTACCTTACTGTTGAAAATTCTTCCCCGGATTTTAAACAAATTCAGAATGATATAATTAATAATGTGAATTTCCAAGCATTTCGGGGTGTTCAGTAATTCATGCAACAAGGTAAGGTAGGTATTATTGGTGTCATGCATTTTGTATTTCTTAATGAACTTAGACTCTTGTACTGTGAAGTTTTGTTTTCCAACAACCAATTCTTCTGTGAAGTTCTGAAAGTTTGGTTGTTGATTATTCTCCAAGAATCTAAGTTCATCAAGAAAGAGTTCTTCAAAATTTAATTCAAAGCAGCAAATGTTTAACACAGTTTTATTATTCTCAGGGACCTGATCTGCTTCTTCTAAAAACTCTAACTCTTCATCAAAAATTTCCTCTAAATCACACACTTCTTCTTCTTCTTCTTCTTCTGATCTTTCCTGAATATAGTTTATTTCTAGAGGCTGATTATTTGGTTGGTCCCCTGGATTAAAAATGTTAAGATCAGCAGTCAAATTCCCAAAGGACAGTTTCATTTGACCAGTTCTACAGTTAATGAGAGCATTAGAAGTGGCTCAGAACGATCGTCCTAAGATGACAGGTGTCTGTCCTTTGGGATTGGAAACAGGCTGTGTTTCCAAGACTACAAAATCTACTGGAAAAATAAAATCTCCAACCTTAATCAGAACATCCTCTAACTCACCCATAGGGACCTTAACAGATCTATCAGCCAACTGTAAGGTGCATTTGGTTGGGTTCAGTACACCTAGACCCAATTGCTGATAGACTGAATATGGAAGCAAATTGACACTGGCCCCTAAGTCTAAAAGCGCCTTATCAATGTGAGTATTACCAATGATACATGAAATGATGGGGGAACCTGGATCTTTACGTTTCAAAGGTATGGGATTTGACAGCATTTCACTGATATTGGCGGCTAAAAAGACTTTCTTTGGAACATTTATTCTCCTCTTCTTAGTGCATAATTCTTTTAAAAATTTAGCATAAGATGGAATTTGTTCAATTACATCTAAGAGAGGAATGTTGACCTTAACCTGCTTGAATGTCTCTAGGATTTTCTCCTCCTGAGGAGAGTGTTTCCTAGACCTGAGTCTATCTGGAAAGGGAGCAACCGGTCTAAATCTATCAAAAGCAGGCTCAGGTTCGGGTTCAGGTTCTTGGTCATCTGAGGGGAGTGATTGTTGAATAGATTCATCAGAAGGAGAAGGAGAAGGAATTTGTACAGGATCAAGAGTTTGACTTGGCGGAGTTCTCACTTGATTATCGACCTGTCTACCTGACCGAAGTGAATGGATTGCATTCACTTGAGCTTCATAGGATGAACTGCATCCTGTGTTATTAGGGTTGACCACGGGTTGACTCGGAAATTTTCCTTTCTCTCTTTCACTCACGGCACTAGCTAGTTGACCAAGTTGGGATTCTAATCTAGCTATAGCTTGAGTGTTGGAGTTGAGCATTTGTCCGGTTGATTGCATGAAGGAATTCAACGTGCTAGATGTTTGAGTCAACATATTCGTGGTTTGAGTAGAGGCCTTAATTATGGTTTCTAAACCCCTTTCCAAGACATTGAGACGTGAAAATGTTGGGTCGAAGCGGGAGGGAAGTTTTGAGTTCCGGGAGAATTTCCTTGATTCCATGCAAAGTTGGGATGATTTCTCCAACCTGGATTGTAGGTTGGAGAAAATGGATTATTTCTAGGGTGCTGAAATGCAGCGTTCATCTGTTCTAATGAATTGTTATTTCCTAGGAGAGGGCATTCCTCTGAAACGTGGGTAAGAGACTGACAATTATGACATCCTGGGAAAGAAACATGATTGAGTTGAGCTGGAGCTCGTTCCTTAATTTCTAAAGCTTCTAACCTTCGCAGAATTGTCGTCATCTTCGCTTCAGAAGCAATGTTTGACTCTAAGGAAAGACCACAAGACTTAGATTGGGGGACTGATGAAACCTTATCATCGCACTTTTCCCATTGCATTGTTTTTTCAGAAAGACTCTCTAAAAACTCCCAAGCTTCATCTGCATTTTTCCTCATAAAATCCCCGTGGCACATTGATTCTAAGGAAGTTTTTGCAGAATAATCTAATCCCTCATAAATTATTTGGCACAATCGCCATTTCTCTAAACCGTGATGGGGACATTGGATGAGAAGATCTTTAAATCGGTCAAAATACTTCCAAAAAGGTTCTCCCGGGATAATTTTAAAGTTTTGAATGCTGTTCCTAAGCTTTACCGTTTTATGAATAGGAAAAAATTTCTTAAGAAAAACGGTGACAAATTCATCCCAAGTTGAGATGGAATTTGTTGGTAAGCTGTACAGCCATTTTTTAGCTTTATCCTTAAGAGCAAATGGAATAAATCTAAGCTTAACCGCATCTTCATTTAATTCTCTCATTTTAATCATAATACACACTTCCTCAAATTCCAAAATAAAAATATATGCGTCTTCTGTTTCATTACCAAGGAATTTAGGAAGTATGTTTATGTATTGCGGTCTAAGCTCAAAACTTATTCCATTTGTTTCGGGGAGCCTAATGCATGAGGGGATTACATTCCTAATGGGATAGCACATATCATGAAGAACGGGTGGATTAGGATGCTCCATTTCTATAATTGGTTCAAAGCGAATTAATCGATGTGTATTATCCCTAATCCACTGTTGCATACACCAATTTTTTTATTTTTTTATTTTTTTTTTGATTTTTTTTAAGAAGAAAAAAAAATTAGTTTTTTTTTAAGAAAAGAAAGAAAGAAAATTAGTTTTTTTTTAAAAGATAAAGAAAAAGAAAAATCCTAACTGAAACAAATCAAAACAATCACTTTTCAATCAACTCTAATTCTAGGGTTTAGCCTAACTCAACTAGACTAGCTCCTAACCAAAAACTCCTACAGTGAAAAGATCAAAGTTTTACCCAGGTAGTTAGCCAGGTAAGGATAGTACTAGAGGGTGATCAAAGATCAATTAAGTACCTCTTTCCTTGCGGAGCGCTTTACGCAACCCCTAAACCTTGCCTTAGACACCAACTAATCTGAGAAAACTTAAACCGGTTCACTTAAGGATTTCTTGTTCCTTATTGAGCTCGAATCCTTAGGGGCCAATGTCTAATGAGTTTTTATTAGGCTTGTGTGGTGTAGTGAGGAATTAGTGATTTTTGGGCTAAGGAAAGGGTGATGAAATCCCTCACCTTATCTTGATTATGGGGTTTTGCCCTTAAAAATATTTTTAAGTGTGTGTCAAATCAAGATGCTCAAATCACTTGGTGAATTCCTACACTATATGAAATGCAACCCTATGAATTAAAAGCAACTAAAAAGGATGGAAAAGTAAAATCTTTTTTTTTAATTAGGGTTAACAATCAAACAAATGAGAAGGGGGGAATTTGTTTGAATTTATTATCTTGTTAGTAAATGTCAAAGTGGAGGATGAATTTTATTATGGTCAACAAAAAATAAAATCTCTTTTTTTTAAGTCCTAATTGTCTCTAATTGTGAAGAAGTAGCTAAAGGGTGGAATTAAAAACTAGAAAGAGGACTTACCTG
The DNA here is from genome assembly GCF_001876935.1 of Asparagus officinalis. Lineage (NCBI taxonomy): Eukaryota > Viridiplantae > Streptophyta > Magnoliopsida > Asparagales > Asparagaceae > Asparagus > Asparagus officinalis. The sequence goes on from NC_033800.1 coordinate 93,682,873, forward strand.
AAAGCAAATCTTCAAATCCTAGCTCTCCAATCCGCGATCTTCAAGCTCCAAGCGTTTCCTTCACAAAAAACACACAAGTTAAAGAACCAAAATAATTAAAACCTACTTAAGCACCTTCCCCGGCAACGGCGCCAAAAACTTGATGCGGCATAAACATGTACCAAAAAGGTTGCAAGTGCACAACCGTGTCAAGTTATAGTATTTAAGATATCGATCCCACGAGGAAGGTGTTTTGTAGGAGAAAATATAAAATCGGTTCTTATGTTGTGTGTGTGACAAGTAGGAGTGATAAGTGAATGTGATTGTGGAGAGATAGAGAGAGTGGAAGTGATAGTGTGTAAATCGGCACGAGATATAAGTGAGAGTGGATGTGACAAAGAATGAATATGATCAATAAGGCAAGAAGGAAAAGGAAAATAAAAATCAAGAATAAAGAAAATAAAATTCAAGAATAAAAGAAAATGCAAGAAATTAAAGATGGTGGATTCAATTATAGATATGGGTAATCTACAATTGAACCCACTTCTTAGAAAAGGGTGATTCCCTAGAGGGTTCTAGCCTAAAGGCGAATCAAACAAAATAAAAATAAACAAAAAGAAAAACTAAACCCAAGAGGGTTCTAGCCTCAAGGTGAATAGTATAAGAAATTAAAATCTAACTACAAAATAAATTGCAAAATCTAAACTACAAAATAAAATTGCAAGAATTAAATGCAAGAAATTAAATCTATTCTATAAGCATGAAATAAATCTAAGGCAAGAGGGTTCTAGCCTCTTGGCTATTTAACAAGAAAATAAAATCTAAACTACAAGCATAGAAATAAATCTACACTAATAAGCAATAAAAAGGAAATAAAAGAGAAAAAGGAAAGAAAATGCAAACCTCTAAATAATTCTTCATCTCCATCTTCATCATCCAACAAAGAGAAGAAATATTTAAAGTGGTGAAAAAATTATTATTATTAATTGCAACTAAAGTTACAATTTTGGAAGGCCTTCTCAATTAAGAGTAGCCCTCCTCTCCAAAAGGAGTTTACAAAATTTTCACACCTCTAACCCCTCATCCCAGTTCGGTCTGCAAATCCAATTTCCAGCAGCTTGTCTTCATTTGATTTTTAAAACAAAATCCGGTCCATCTTGAAAATCTGCAGCTCATTTATTTTTTCGGAAAATTTAATAATGCAACTGGCCTATTCAAAATCTCTGCAGTCCATTCATTTATTTTTCGGAAAATTAAAGCTGCAGCCGGCCCATTCAAATCTAAACAATCCATTCATTTATTTGAGGCCCAATTAATTCTCTGCAGCAACCGTATTTGAAGTCCAATGAAAAAAAACCACAACTGCAGCCTAAGTAGCAACAAGTCCGGTCATTGATTTCAGAAATCCAATGCATTTTTTTTTTCAAATCCATGGCCCATCAGCAAAGTTCAAAGAGTGTCCATGATGGAAATCCAACAAAGGCAAATTCATGTAATGGGCTTTTGGGCCTTCAAGCTATCATAATCTCAGAGGGCAAATTCATGTAAGAATGGAACAAATTTGGGCTTTTGTCCTTCAAAATTCAAATATTTTTCACTAAGTCTTTGTTGAATTTCTCTTATTTCTTCATTTACTCAAGGGTCTTTGTTGAAAGATGGGATTTTTGGGATTTATTCTTCATTAACCTGCAATTAAAGATAAAAGTAATTATTAGTGGTATATTTATTCATATAAAATAGATAATGAGGGTATAAAATTGTAATAAAATATGATTATCAAATAGATAATGAGGGTATAAAATAGATAATGAGGGATTTCTAGTTGTATGACCTTGTTACTTGGATGATTGTTCTGATCGCTAGTTGCATGATAAACTTGTTACTTGATTAATTTTGTTGAATTTCTAGTTGCACGTCCTTTTGTCATCTCTATCATCGTATCATTTTCCGCTTGGGTTTTCATTCATTCTATTTGTTTTGTGGGATCTTGCCATGTGCCATGCATTCTGACGTACACCTATTTTCTTTGGTGTACGTCAGACTTAGAAGAAGAACAGGTTCAGCTTGGAGATGTACCGGAGCCAGGAAATTCTCAGCAGGAGTGTCTTGTAGATAGAGTTGAAGAATAGGCCGCAGTTTAGTATCTCGTCTTATTTGATGATCCTTGTTGTTTTTGTAGTCTTTTCCCTTCTAGTTTTATTAAACAATGTATTTCATATTTCTTTAGTATTCATTTGTTCAGATATGTATAAGGGCATGTTGACCCGAATATTATGTCTTGGATGATATTCATTTGTGATATGTATTATTTTATTCTGTGTTGTTCATTATATTCTTGCTAACTGTGATCGGGGACCTGTGACTTCGCATTGTATTTATTTCTTAACGCTTAGCGTATTAGGTTGAGAAGAAATATTTATTTTTATTTATTCTCCTCAGTTTAATACGTCGCGGGCTTGCTCACATTCTGATTCCCGACATTTTAGGAAGCGGGGCGTGACAAAGACCAAGTCACCTTTTTTGAAGGTTCATTCTCTGACTCTCCTATGAAGGCCATTGAAATCCGTGATAGGTAGATCTCGATTCTTTACTGAGCTTGAAGTCTCAGCTCATCTAGTGCTTTTAGTTCTTGAAGGTACTTTTGATGATGTTCTTTGGTTGTCATCTTCTTGGTGATGACGGTTCTGAGTGATGGTACCTGAATTTCTAGTATGATCATGACTTTACATCCATAGACCAAGGAAAATGGCATCGAGCCAGTAGGGGTGTAGACTGTTCTTCGATAAGCCATAAACATACCCCAAGTTTCTCGTCCCAATCTCGTTTGTTAGAGGAGACAAACTTCTTCAGAATTTTGATGATAGTTTTGTTGAAAGCGTCAGCTAGACTATTAGTAACTAGGTTTTATGGCATGGAAGCCGCATCTTGAATTCTAAACTTGTTGTAGAATTTGAAGAATGGTCAACTAGTGAATAGAGAA
>NC_033800.1:93685841-93728594 GCF_001876935.1 Asparagus officinalis
GCCGAATCGATAGATCACGTGATGTCTCAAGAATTTGATCACTTGAGATGTCTTGACTTTTTTGAGGGAAACAACTTCAACCTATTTGTAGTAGTAATATTTAATGGCCAAGACAAATTGATGGCCTTTTGCAGACGGTGGGCTGATTAGCCTAGTGATGTCCATACCCTATGCTTCGAATGACCATTAGGCAACGGTCAGATGTAACACTTCCGGAGGTTGATGTAGAAAATCAGCATGGACTTGACATGCATGACATCGTTTAGCATATGCCACTACATCTGCTATCATTGTCAGCTAGTAGTAACTTAGATGACAAAGTCAAAACTGAAGTTTGGGACCTGGTTGATGAGCACCACATGCACTGATGTGGGCTTGCTTTAATGCTTCTCGAGCTTCACTTGGTGATAAACATCGGAGCAGCACACCGTCGAAAGACCACCTGTATAACGTCTACGATGTAGAATCATAGAAGAAGCGCAAAGCTCTTCTTTGATTAGAGACTGATTGCTTCAAACTATTAGGTAGTATCCTATGCAAGATATAGTTGATGATCGGGAACAACCAATCATTGTCTTCAAAATGAGTTGGCATGACATGCACTTCGTTAGCCTTGAGAATTTTCTCTAGGAGCATAGTTGATAGCTGGCCACTATGATGCGCTTAGTAAATTTGGGAGCCAAGACAAGTGTGGCTGTAAGGGATACTAAAGCATCTGCATGGGTGTTCTCAAGGTAGGCTACATAGTTGATGTAGAAACCTTCAAAAGATTGAGCAAGCTTCATCACGGCTTTGGGGTAGGGTATGAGGTTGTTGTGGTGGATCTCATATTCTCCTCTGATCTGATTAGCGATCAGTTTGGAATCACTATGGCCCTCAAGGTATTTGACACCTATATCTTCAGCAACTTGTAGGATGACTATAAGGGAATTATATTTGGCTACGTTGTTGGAACTTGGCTTGGTCAATGTATAAACCCGAGGTAGGACTTGTCCATGGGGATCGATCAGCACTAACCCCACTCCTACGATAATTGCTCCCTTGTGGTTACGTCTTGACACACCATTGAAGTACAATTGCCATATCTAATGGTCTAATATTGTATTCGACTCAAGGACTTCATCCAAAATGTCTTCGTAGAGTTTAGAAGACTCGGGGATGGGATGTTCCACAAAAAAATTGTCTATCACTTGAACTTTGACTGCTTTTTAGGGTACGAATGTCATGTCGTACTGCGAGAGCAATATCGTTTATTTTGCTAACCTCGAATTTAGTGAGCCAAGTTTTTTTCATGAGTATTCATAGAGGATTAACTCTTAAAATGACATAGATGGAGTGGTTGATGAGGTAGTGTCGCATCTTCTGAATTGCAAAGACTAATACCAAACATTCCTTTTTGATTGGATTGTAGCGATGCTCAACACCAATCATAGTCTGGCTGAGGCAATAATGGCTTGTTCATGGCTATTATCATTCTTCTGAGCAAGGAGTGCCCCAAGAGAATGGTCAATTACCCTAACATAGATAAGAAATGGTAATGGTTTACCTGATACTGGTGCGGCTAAAACTATTGGCTTTATGAGATATCCCTTGATCTTAATGAAAGCTTCTTAGCAAGTGTCGTCCCAAATGAACTAAACACCTTTCTTCATGAGTCTTTGAAATGGTTGACATTTCCTAGACATGTTCGCAATAAACCTATGGATATAGGCTAATCATCATTGTAGACCTCTGAGTTCTTTAAGATTTCTCGGAGGTCATATCTCTTGGATGACTTTCACTTTTTTGGGGTCGACATGTATTCCTTTGGATGTTACAATAAATCCTAAAAATTTGCATGATGATACCCCCAGGAAGGATTTGGCTAGATTCATCTTGAGCTGGTGTCTTTGCATAATTTTGAACACTATCCTCAAATCACCGACGTAGTCTTGTTTGTGAAGACTTTGGATTATGAGGTCATCGACTAAGCACTCTACTATTTTGTGCAAATATTCATGAAAGATAATGTTCACAGCGTGTTGATAAGTTGCTCCAGTATTTTTTAGACTAAAGGGCATTATTGTATAACAAAATACCCCTAAAGGTATTCTGAAGGTTGTGTGCTTTTGATAGTCTTGATACATTTTGATTTTATTGTATTCAGAGAACCCATCCATGAATAACATCCTCTCAAACCTACACATATTGTTAACCATGATATCCATAATAGGGAGAGGAAATTCATCTTTTACACAAGCGAGATTGAGATCCTAGAGATCGATGCAGATTCGAATCTTGTCGGTCTTTTTCATCACCACCATGATGTTGGCTAACCAATTGAGATGTTGTTTTTCACGGATAAACTCATACTCAATGAGTTTGAAAATTTCCTTTTCGATTTGCTCCATCAATTTAGAATAGAAACATCGTTGCTGTTGCTTGAACTGCTTAACACTAGGGTTGATGATAAGGTAATGTACATCCACGTTGGGATCTAGACCTAGCATGCCTTCATAACTTTAGGCAAAGACATCAATGTACTCTTGAATGAGAACCATGAGTTCTTCCTTTTTAGTGGATGATAAACTTTCACTCATGAAGATGGGTTTGGGTTGATTTCATCACCTATGTTGATTTGAACCACTTTAGCCTTTGTGAGTGATTTGCTAACCTCGAAATGTGACTCCCATTGCTTCTTAAGGTGCTTTGCCCATGTATCATTTTCAGCATCTTCAAACCCTTCAGATTTATTACGATCCATGGTTAAGTCATATGAGACCATATTAGCTATGAATTTACTATGCAAGACTCTAAGACTGGTGTCAGAATCCCAATTGGACATATCTAAAGAACTGCTTAGAAAGTCATCAGATGCTGGTCCTATTTATTGTTCGGATTTGGGAAAAATGTAATCGAGTCCTTTTTTAGTTCGATTGTAATAATCGAAAACTTCACCTTTCGATGTAAAGGGGATCAAAGAGACTCTTAGTCCTCTATTAAAATTTAACCCTTGTTTTGTAGTTAGGCCATAACCTATTTTTGCTATAATTTGTTGAGACTACTGGCTATATCAGAAGAATTCCAGTACTCCTTTAGCTTCTTCATCGGAGTGTGATAAGTGAGGTTATGTCTCAAATTTTCTGTAGATGATTGGATTTAGGATGTTCCCTTTGGGTAAGACCATGAAAGTGACATCCTCTAAGTTGTCTAGTTGCTTGTAAGCAGAGAACGACTCGCTTATCGGCATATGCAATACCAGTTCTAAAGCTAGCCTAACCATCAGATTTTCAACTCTAGAGTTATCAAACTCAAAGTAAAGAGTAGTCATAAGCAAACTCTTCTTCATTATAGATCTAATCTGTAAGTGCTCTGATACTAATTGAAAGCACCCTAAAGGGGGGTAAATAGGGTTTATGCTAATCTAATCTAATTTATGCTAATTTAAAACTAATTAACAAATATCCTAACAAGAATGATATGCAATAAGATATATATGCAAGGATAAGCAATATAAACAAGGGTGAAACAAGATAAACAAATACAAACGATATAGTGGATGAATTATACAAAAGAGAATGGCGATAGAGATAAACTAAAAATAAGGCACAAGCCAAACTCAAACACAATCAAATGATCACGGAGTTCGGACCTTCCATCCTACGTCTTTGCTCCCCACTCCCGAGGAGAAATCCACTATCACACCGGGTTTTTAACTATCATCCGAAAATGTTTACACCTCACACTCAGTTTTCTAGTTCACCGAAAACTTTACAATCACTCATAATATAAACACACTAACTACCACCTTAAGTGTTGGTCTCTAGCCCGTGTTTCCCTCAAGTGTTAGGAATTATAATCTCTCTAGGCATTACCACCTACCCCGCTCCTCTTGGGATGACCCCGTCTCTCACGACACACTCCTCTTGGTGTACTAGTGTAATACAAAGTGAACATTATAATTACACACTCTAATACACTTCACACCCTCTAAGTGTTCGCCTAGCCCATGTCACCTTCCTCAAGTGTTTGGAATTACCACCTCTCACTAGGCTTTACTACCGACCCCACTCCTTTTGGAACCGACCCCGTCTCTCACCAACCAATTCTCTCGGTGTCCAAGTGTAATATAAAGTGCAACTCACAATTTAGGCTCTCTACAACAAAATGTTCTCTGAATAAGGTGAGAACTCGATTAGGCACAACTCAATGTCACAAACCCCACAACCTAAATTATACTATGAATGTAAATACAATAAGCTCAATGGTTGTGTGTAAACAAAGAGATTTAATAAAATAATTAAACTCAATATGAAAACTAGCTTACAAAATTAAGATCAGATATATAAAATGCTAGAATTGAGTTTAAGAAAAACTTCTCTATAGATCAAGAGAGAGAGAGGGAGAGGATTTGGATGCTCAAACACCGATGGCTGATCTTCCTCAAGCTCTCGTGAAATTGTTTTCACAAAACAAACTCTTAATTGCTTAAAAGGTTTTTAAACAAACACTAAAAAAAACTTTAAACCCTTGTTAAACCTTCTTAAAACATTCTCTTGGTGTTATGAAAGATGAGAGAAAGGGGGTGTTTATACCCACTCAAAACTTCAGCAAAAACCCCAAGGAAATGACCAAAAACCCTCACAAAAACGAATCTAGAAAATAGCCATTACTGTGTAACGGTCACATTTATAAGTCGACTTGCATTCGACTTAGTATAAGTCGACTTGTATTCGACTTACAATAAGTCGACTTGAAAGTTCACGTAAGTCGACTTGCAGAAGAAAATTAACACACAAGAATCTGCCTATAAGTCGACTGAATTCGACTTGTCATAAGTCGACTTGTAGTCATGAATAAGTTAACTAAGCAGAGGAAAAAATGCATATTTCAGAGCATTTCATAAGTCGACTTGTCAGGGTTTATAAGTCGACTTATAAGCATGCACAGACATTGTTCATGCTAAAAATCTGATTTTTAAAGTGCTTGAAAAATAACAAATAAATTCAAAAAATATAAAACTTTGAGAAATGATTGTAAACATGATAATACACATGTTACAAAAACTGGTTTTCAAAAAGTATCTCCTAAATGAGAAATCTTTTTATTTTACAAAATAGTCCAACACATGTAAATGAAAAACACTTATTTTTGACATTGGACATAAACCAACTTTTAAAACTTTGTGAAATGTTTTTATAGACTTGATAAACTATGTATAAACTGATATTGAAGTCTATAAACTAATAAAACAATGTTTTTCACAAAGACGGTAGAATATGAAACATATGAGTATGTATATGAATATATTTTTGTTTCATATCTATGAAATTAAACCAAACCAAATATGTGTGTATATGATATTGAGCTTAGAGTACTTAACACACATAATATAAAACCTAAACTATTTACCTAAGCAATAATCTTGATCTTCAATAAGCTCTTCTTGGTAAACTTACGGATGAAGCTTGAACTTAGATCTTCAACTTGAATTGCATTGCTTCACTCCACTATTCCGCCAACCTCCATTAGATATGATCGTGAAAGCTTGATTCCATCCATTCTCTAACGTATTATTTGTCTACAATAAATACAAAAACACAAACACTAGACAAATAACATTAGTTGTAAATTGTTTATTAATCATCATCAAAACAAAAGGATCCAACAATCTCTCCCTTTTTGATGATGACAAATAATTTACAAAAAGATATATATACATGAAAGAAAATGAATATACAAATTATAATTATCATGCATATAACCAAAATAAGATATACTCACAATATTTCTCCCCCTTTGACAACATCAAAAAAGGGAAAACAAAAGAATGAAGAGAGCGAAAGCTCCCCCTACAAATAAGCATGGTGAGTTTAAAAACAAATATTGGGATTGCTCCCCCTATCAAAATGCCATATGTAATAAAAAAATATGGCAAATATGTGAGCAAGCATAAACGAAAAATATGCTAAATATCACTCACATACAAGAGGACAATGGGAACACATATAGATATACCATTGAAAAAATGGTATGTCTCAAAACACAAGCCTAAAATCCATGTATAAAAATAATAGATTTTATGAAATCAAAAGAAAGAAGAACATGAGTATCATGCAAAAAGTTTTCAAATGAAAACAAATCACTCAAATTAAATCATAAATCACAAGTAAATCACATAAGAAAGAAATCAACATCAAAATGGCAAGAGAGGAAACCGTATTAATCTCTTAAGCTTGTTTTAACCCATGTAAACATTTTAGCACCCGGTAAACATGATTTGAGAATAAACACCCAATAAACCCGGGTGGTTATATAAACACAAACCTCTCAACAAAAATCAAAGTTAATAAAATGAAAATAAAAGAATTGACCAAAAGAAAATTGTTTTCATTTACAAGAATTTCAAAATATTTTTCAAAACCAAGACATGAAAAATAAAAACACTAAAATTCTTGGTTTAAAAAAATCAAACATGTTTTGGTACCCAAGTATTCTTGGTACCAAAAGGTTTAAAGACATGACCCCTGTCAATTAAGCTCAATGCCCTAAGGTTATAAACCCTTTTGGACGCATGTGGTGCATGAACACGGTCAAAGCAAAAATTGTGTAAATGACCTTTCCGATTGCAATAAGTTCAATGAAAGAGGCTCATTTTATTTTGTTGACCATAAACATGTGTACGAGAAACATTTGCAAACATAGTTGGTCTTTTAAGATTATTTTACAAATGTGAAATATTTTGAAACAATATTGGTCTACTTGAAATATTTTGCGATTTAGAAATTTTTCGCAAATCAAAACAAAGCTTAGCTAAGTGACCAACTCTACCACTAAAATCACAATGATACACATTAGCATGCTTATGATGAACAATGAGTGCATGTGTGTGTACATATGATAAAGAAACTTGATGAGATGCACAATGAGCATTAGTATTCTTATGTTTGTGTGCATCATAGCAAAATTTAGCAATATGGCCTTTTCGGCTGCAAATAGAACACTTGTAAACTTTGCTATATATGTGTGCATAATGAGTGGATGATTTTGCATTAGACTTGACATACATATCCACAAGTTTCTTATGATTAATCATGCATGAATTAAGAGTTGAATCTAAAGAGGTAATACGATTTTTAACATCATTCAACTCATCATTAGGCACATATGCATTAACATTAGAAGTAGAACATAAATAGTCATTTATGAAAGAAACAATATCATTTTTTTTATGTTCTCTACTTCTAACATGGTATTATTTTTAGCATGAGATAAGCTAGTGATGGATGAGGTTAATTTTTTATTTTCCAAATTTAACAAGTCATTGTTTTTTTAAGCATAGTATTTTCTTTTGCAATGACATCAAATTTAGAAGCTAGCTTCTCATGATCGGATTTCAAATCAACATACTTGCTTTTTAAATTTACATAATTATGATGCAATTTATTGTAGGCTTTCATTAATTTCTCATATGTACATACGAGATTAACTATAGATGATTCACTATCGGGTTCGGACTCGCAAACCTCACTAGGGCTATCGGCTAGTGGCCGTGTGCATGATGCTCCATTATAACTTGAAGAGGAAGCCTCCAAAGCTTGTCAGATCACCTCCAAGTCCCCTTGATGCGCTTCTATAAATTTCCATAATGTGTAAGCGCTATCAAAATGAACAAATTTGTTAGAAAAGGATGAGTCAAAAGCATTAAGCAAATATTCTAACAAAAGCTTGTTCATGTTAAACATTCTTTTATCATTTTTACTCCACTTGGATTTTTTTCTAAGTGGGTACAATATAAGCATCTTTAATAACTTCCCATAAATCAAATTGTCTAGATCTAATAAAAATATTAAATGTAGAACACCATTGGTCATAGGGGAAATTATCCATTCTAGGAGAAACATTAGGGTCATAGCCTAAACAAGGTGCACTATGCATATCTAACATTATAGATATGTGCAAGCAAGATAACAATAAATCTATAAACTAGATTAGCACAAAAAGATAACTTGAATCTTTAACTCAAGGTTGTTAGACCTAAATCAAAGAGCACCAAGCTCTGATACCAATTGTAAGTACTCTGATACCAATTGAAAGCACCCTAAAGGGGGGGGGGGGTGAATAGGGTTTATGCTAATCTAATCCGATTTGTACCAATTTAAAACTAATTAACAAATATCCTAGCAAGAATGATATGCAATAAGATATATATGCAATGATAAGCAATATAAACAAGGGTGAAACAAGATAAACATACAAACGATATAGTGGATGAATTATACAAAAGAGAATGGCGATAGAGATAAACTAAAAATAAGGCACAAGCCAAACTCAAACACAATCAAATGATCATAGAGTTCGGACCTTCCATCCTATGTCTCCGCTCCCCACTCCTGGGAAGAAATCCATTATCACACCGGGTTTTCAACGATCACCCAAAAACGTTTACACTTCACACTCGGTTTTCTAGTTCACCGAAAACTTTATAATCACTCACATTGTAAACACACTAACTATCACCTCAAGTATTGGTCTCTAGCCCATGTCTCCCTCAAGTGTTAGGAATTACAACCTCTCTCTAGGCATTACCACCTACCCCACTCCTCTTGGGATGATCCCGTCTCTTACCACACACTCCTCTTGGTATACTAGTGTAATAAAAATTGAACTTCATAATTAGGCACTCTAATACACTTCACACCCTCTAAGTGTTGGCCTAGCCTGTGTCACCTTCCTCAAGTGTTCAGAATTACCATCTCTCACTATGCTTTACTAGCGACACCACTCCTCTTGGAACTGACCCCGTCTATCACCAACCACTTTGAGAAATGATTGTAAACATGATAATACACATGTTACAAAAACTAGTTTTTAAAAAGCATCTCTTAAATGAGAAATCTCTTCATTTTGCAAAATAGTCCAAAACATGTAAATGAAAAACACTTGTTTTTAACATTGGACATAAACCAAGTTTTGAAACTTTGTGAAATATTTTTATAGACTTGATAAACTATGTATAAATTGATATTGAAGTCTATAAACTAATAAAACAATGTTTTCACATAGACAATAGAATATGAAACATATGAGTATGTATATGAATATAATTTTGTTTTATATCTATGAAATTAAACCAAACCAACTTATCCATATAAAAACATGTATGAATATAAATATTTATTTATATGCTTGTAGAAACTTTGTTTGTGGATAAACCAAAATTGTGTGTGTGTGTGTGTGTGTATGTGTGTGTGTGTGTGTGTATATATATATATATATATATATATATATATATATATACATACATAGAAACCAATAAAATGTGTGTGTATATGATCTTGATCTTCAATAAACTATTTACCCAAGCAATGATCTTGATCTTCACTAAGCTCTTCTTGGTAAACTTACGGATGAAGCTTGAACTTGGATCTTCAACTTGAATTGCATTGCTTCACTCTACTATTCCGCCAACCTCCATTGGATATGATCGTGAAAGCTTGATTCCATCCATCCTCCAACGTATTGTTTGTCTATAATTAATACAAAAACACAAACACTAGATAATAACATTAGTTGTAAATTGTTTGTTTATCATCATCAAAACAAAAGGACCCAACACAATCACCCTAATCTTTGGTGGACCGATCGATACAGAGATCTTCTAGGGTAATTAAATTGTCAATGGGATCTAGCTCAACATCTACTTCATTACCACTATCCTCTTCATTGGAAAGGACAATCTTGTTATATGATTTTCATCATATAAGAGGGAGTCGGTGAAGTAATTCTTCATTCCTTGAAAGGATGCTTTTCAGCTTTAACTCCTTGTTGAACCCTTGTCCATCAATATATTTGAAACATTAATGAAAAGTTGAAGGGACGAGCATGTTGGAATGGATCCTAGATCGTCCAAGGAGAAGGTTGTAAGGTGCCTCGATGTCAATGACATAGCAAGTCACCTCCATCTTTAAATTTTCAATTTGACACCTTAGTCGAATCTTTCCAAGAGACTAGCTACTGCTTGAGTTGAAACGAGTATGGTTGCATAAGTCTTTGAGATTTTGTGAAGGGGATTCCCAAAAAATGGGATTATGCTCAACGTGGAATTATGCTCAACGTGGAGCCTAGATCGATGTGAATTCTCTCAACCGTTAACGATCATATATACCTAGTATAGTAAAGGGGGAGATTTTGATGATGATCTTTAACAAGCATATCCTCTAAAGTGAAATTGATGCAAGGCATCTGCTGTTAGCATTGATAGCATTGCTCGTGTCCTTCATCTTGAGGAGGTTTGATCATGTGGGCATGAAATGCCTCATTATTATTCAGAGCTTCTTTCAAAACTTCTCTCATGTCCTTAGACAAATATAAAAGCTCAAATAAGGTTTTATGAGCTAGAATATTGGCCAGTTGAGCCATGATATCATATCTAAAAGGAGCCTTAGGATCACTTGGAGGATGGTGTAAGACCTTGTCAAACCGAGTCTCATTTTGCTTTGTTGGTACCGGTTGTTTGAATATTCCGAGCTGATTATAATCCTTTAAGTAATATTTGTCGAACCTCATTCCTATTATGGCAACTTTTTATCCCTCTGAATCAGTGAAGTGGCATGCAAAGATTCTTCTTTGATGATTGCGGAGATGTTGTTGCAAGTCTTCATCTTACGTTTGTTTTTGGACTTCTGAAGAGTCAAATTCTCATCCTGGAGAAGGTCGGGATGTACCCACATTATTTTGCCTCTCTCCGTAGTGAGAGGAATCAAGCCTTAGCTTTGTTGATTCTGGCTGCCATAATTTACCACTTCCATTCTTACAGTAGGAATGGGGATAATGCCGGTTTGGGCTTGAAGTTCTAGCATGGAGCCAAATTGGAGAGTCACTATGTTGACGGTGACATTCTTTTGCTCTAGTTTGAGCTTGAGAATTTCTAATTCGACGAATGTCTAGATCTTATCCTTAAGGATATAGCAGTTCTTTATCGAATGTCCTAACATTCTATGATAAAAGGCAATAGTTAGGGTCATCGATCTTTTCGACTTCTTCAAAACGTCGAGCTTCTGGGAGCCTTAGACGATTCCCTTTGTTGAGCACAAGGAGGAAGGTGACTTTATTGTAAAACCCCGAAAATTTTGAGTTAACGATTGATAAATTAAATTAATATGTGATTAATTTTTATAAGTGGATATTTATTGAGATAAATATCATTAAATAGTGGATGAGTACATTAACAAGTATTTTGAGTATAAAAAAGCTCATACATGAGAATAGAATGAGTTGAAAACATGCACAAAGGTAAAATCTTGAGGAACTAGAAATTCCCAGTTAGGTCGACCACTGCGATCGACCGCAACCCGGTCGACTGCAGCCCGGTCGACCGTCACAGTCGACCGTGGAACCTTTTTCTGTTTTTCCTAATTTGAGTTGGTTTCGGTTATTTGAGGCCCATATTCATTTTCTCTGCTATACATACACATTGTTCATAAGATTTTCAGTATTCTTTCATATTTTTGAAACCCTAGCAGCCACCAAACTTTTCTACAAACTCTAAATTGATTTTTGAGAAAGATTAAAGGCTTTAAGGCAGGATTTTCAATTTGCAACTTGGAGATCTACTTGCGAACTTCATCTTACACGTTTTAAAATAAGTCTCATGCGAGTTTCATCTCTGCTAATCCCTCTCCCCTGTTTTAAAAAGTTTTAAAGAGATTTAAATGTGTTTTATAGAGCCAAATTGACTAGTTTGTGAATAAAAAGCAATCTTTTGTATTATATGTATAAAGACTAGGCCTTTTCATGTTAAGAACGAAATTACAGAAGTATTCTAAGATCTGAAGAGAATAAATAACGTGGTTTAAGTGAGAATTTGTGATTTTATCTTCACTTTGATGTTTTGTGCATGTTTAAGAGTTTAGTCATGATCTTTTATGAAGTTAATCGTGTTCTATATGTTTTTTTTTCTAGAGATATAAATCTGCTGTATACAATGTTCTACACAAGTTTCAGGACAAATTAAACTAGTTTAAATCACAAACAAATCATAATAACACAGATTGCACAAACCTATGCAGAACAGGATATGTTCGTGTGCCGGTCAACCGTGTGCTAGATAGAAGTTTGGGCAATTGTTGAAATCGTTTATGGTCAATCGTGCCTAAGCGGCGGTTGACCGCATGTCAGGCAGCTGAAACGCGATGCGGTCGACCGCCGCTATATTACGGTCGACCACCAGGCTGATATATGTCAGTGCATGTTTTCCCTCATGATTTCTGATTTTGGGGAATTTTCTCGACCTTGTTGTATTGTATAACAATCTTTATGAGTTGTTTAACACCTGAAGTGTTGGTGAACACCAGATTTTGATATGCACACTAAGATATGTGCACATACACTTAGTTTATATTAAATTGACAGGCATTGTCAAAGTATTTGACACACGTGGCGTTGATGAAAATAAAATAAAATATGATAAATTATTGCTCATCAGTTGTGGATGCTCAGTGTGGTTGTTTATCCCATAATGAGACCTCGGTTGTACCACACTAGGAGTATTTGGTTGTTTTTCCTATAATAAGACATTGGTTTTACCAAATACTCAAAGATGATTGATGTATTTTTTTGGTTTGGGTTGATATGCCTATCACCATTGTACAATCATCTGGAAGCATATCCAAAATAAGAAGATAAAACGTATTACCGCAGAACAATTGAGTAAGGGTGATGAATCCACATGTGAATGTGAGTACCTTACAAGAGTATCGTTATGAGATGAGACTTATATGCAGTTACAGTTTGTACCCATGTAGTTTACCCATGAGTAGGGTACACAATTGATACATGATGAACATGATATAGTTCATGATGATATTTGAGAAGGTTGACATTTTCTTATGTTTATGCCAACTACCTGAGGGTAGATTGAGATGTGACCTTGATTCCTTACAATTGCGGTTTGGAGTATCTTCTTTTACATTTTGATTTCATCCATAGGTTTGGAATTAGTATTTAGACACCCACAATATGAGACATGGTATATACATGAGGGTTTTATTGTTTGGATTATTTCGCTCGACGTACTAATTCTCGTGTTGTGGGTTTCTAAATATTAATCTCCACTTAGAACTTTATGAATGCTTGTATATCTATATTGTACTAACAAAATTTTCTTATACACTCCTACCCCTTCCCCTTAGGAATGGTGGAGATGATCTCGCTAGCACTTTAATGCTCGTTATTTCCCCTCTTTTTAGGGGCAAGTCTAGCGCACGGAGAGTCACATGTTGATTGGATTTCGTCTTGGAGCTGAATATTTTTAGACTTTAGACTTATATTTTTATTTTGTAGAGGCTGAATGCCTTAGTGAGATTTATTTGACTATTTATTCTGAGACATGATACATTATTACAGTTTATAGATATGCTTATTCTATTTTAGTTAAGCTCATTTGTTGATTATTTCTCATATACTTCTCCTGTGCATATTCTATTCTTATACTATTTCCATTATTTGCATGTTTTGTACCTTCACCTATTTGTTGATTCTACTAAAGAGATAGTAACTGTGATGGTGAAACATGTCGTAGCAGGCTGTTGATGCTTGACAGGTTTGACAAATCCGGGTTTCACCTTAGACTACAGCCTTGTGTAAACCTTGGGGCATCATAGTTTGTATCAGAGCTTTAGTTCCGATATCCTTAGGATCATCCCTATGTCATATTGTGAAGCTAGGATAGAGTTTCTTAGGAATCATGTATAGAGTATGTTAGGAATTCCTAGTGTGAGTGAAGATGTATTATATGTATATACGCGAAAATTACCAAAATTTTTTATGAACTATTTGCTTTGAAGTATAAAGCATGATGTGAGTGATAAGTGATACTATTTTCCTATTGGTATACGTTATGCCATTTATGCTTGGGATCCTATTTACTGTGTTTAATAAGCTCTACTTCTAAACTTATAGATGTCAGGAAGGGAACGTGGTTGCAGGGTTACCCGTGCTTAGGGAGCTAGCAAGTTGATAGGCTCCGCAGTACTTAGTGGATTTCATAGCACCTTTGGCAGCGTGACTAACAATGATTGAGTAACAGTTGGCAAATCAAGCTTGGTAGGAGACACCCATTAAGGAGGAGACGTCGGAGGAGACACCGATTGGTACACCCCTACCCCCACCAGTGGATGATGGAGCTGCTGAGCAAGAGGCTTGGCTACACCTAGTAGAGAGGTTTCAAAAGATGAAGGCACCCAAATTCCATGGCTCGTCAGATTCCATTAAGGTACATAAGTGGAAAGAAGATGTGCTTAATATCTTGGACATGCTTAATGTGAATACTAGGTAGAAGCAGAGGCTAGCAGCTTACAGCCTCAAGGGCGATGCACGAGGATGGTACCGACTCCGATTCACACCAGAGCTGAGGATGATAGTTTCATGGTAGACCTTTATTTATTTCTTCGACGAGCAGTACATCTCAGCTGCATCTAAAGCCGAGAAGGAGTTAGAGTTAGACCGGTTGGAGCAGGGGGATATTTCTATGGCAGAGTGAGAGAGTAAATTCATGACGATATTTAGATTTATAGGCATAGGGCACATAGAGGAGCAGCAGGCTCAGATGTTTAAGATGGGGCTTCGCCCAGGTTTGCGTCGATATCTGTATCTTGGAGGTTTCGTTCAATATGAGAAGTGGCAGATGCTGCCATGGCTCAGGAGACAGAGACGTCTATGTTCCTTAAGGGCAAAGAAGGCAATTTTAAATTAGGAAAGCTTAGGGATAAATGTAAAGGTAAAGGTAAGAGACCTTTTACAGGCTTAGGAGGACCCGAGCAATAGGGTAAGGGTCCACATCAGTAAGATCGCAACAAGAAGGGACCTTAGCAAGATCAGAAGGCGCAACAACACAAGTTTTAGGGGACTTGTTACAATTGCAAAAAATTTGGACACCGAGCATACGAGTGTCGCAGCACACCATCAGCAGGCCAGCAGGGTAAGAAGAAGAACCATCATCAGCAAAATCATGCTCAGGGCTAAGGACAGGGCCAACAATTGAGGATTGATGTACTACCAGTAGTCCCGAGGATTGAGGGACAAGTGCGAGCTATTCAGGAGGTCTAGTATGGACAGATAGTCCCATACATTCTAGGCGATGCAACGTAGTAGCCTTCGGCTACTGGCAGAGTCTATGCTGTTATTCCTCGTGATCATGGCGCGAGCGGGGCCGTGGTGGAAGGTACGTTACTTGTGAACTCCTTTCCAGCGGTATTATTTTTGATTCTAGCACTTCGTATTCTTTCATCTCCTATGATTTTATGAGTAGTCTTTAGCTTGTAGCACATCCTTTGGATATCTCATTATCTGTATCTATTCCTTTGGGAGAGGTTTCTCTTTTAGAGAGTGTTTGTAGGAGACGTGTCACCATCTTGGATGACTCCGAGTTTGTAATCGATTTGATCATGTTATATATATCTAAGTTTGATATTATCCTTAGTATGGATTGGCTATCTTCCTACCATATGAGTATCAGCTGTTTTGTGAAGACAGTCAGCTTGCGATCTTAAGATGGATCTGAGTTGGTGGTAGCGATCTCCAGAGGCAACCAGTTTGCAGAGTCATTTTTGACATACATTAAGGAGGTGATGTTACGGGGTCGGGGTGTAGACTTGAGCGAGATACGAGTGGTCTCTAAGTATCAGGACATCTTCTAGGACATACCAGGTTGACCTTCAGTGAGAGAGGTCGAGTTTTGCATAGAGTTGCAACCCGACACTGCACCGATTTCCTAAGCTCCTTACTGTATGGCACCTATTGAGATGAGGAAGCTCCAAATCTAGTTAGATGAGTTTTTGTCTTAGGGATTCATTCGCCAAAGTCATTATCTATGGGGAACACCGGTCCTTTTTGTGAAGAAGAAGGACGGTAGTATGCGATTGTGCATCGATTATCACGAGTTGAACAAGGTCACTATCTGAAACAGGTATCCACTACCGAGGATTGATGACTTGTTTGACCAGTTACAGGGAGAGTAGTGCTTCTCTAAGATAGATCTTCATTTTGGTTAAGATTAGTTATGGGTTCGGGAGATGGATATTCCCAAAACCATTTTTCTTACTCGATATGGGTCTTTTGAGTTTCTTGTCATGCCATTTGGGCTGACCAACGCACCCGCGGTATTCATGGAATTGATGAATTAGGTTTTTCATCCATACTTGGACCAGTTTATTATAGTATTCATCGATGATATTCTTATTTACTCAAGATCGGAGGCTAAGCACGAGTAGCAATTGCGGTTGGCACTACAGACTTTGTGGGAGGACCAGTTATATGTAAAATTTAGCAAGTGTGAATTCTGGTTGTTAGAGGTCGGATTTTTGGGCCATGTTATTAGTTGGGAGGGCATTGTAGTGGATCCGGCTAAAGTAGAGGCCGCTCTTGATTGGGAGCCGCCAAAGACCGTTACAGAGATTCGTAGTTTCTTAGGTCTAGCGGGCTATTACAAAAAGTTTATTCAAGATTTTTTGAAGATTGCGATGCCGCTTACATGCCTTACTAAGAAGGGCGTACCATTTGTTTGGGGCACGGAGTGCCAGGAAGCCTTTGTGACTTTAAAGGCTAAATTGACCATAGTGCCAGTATTGATTATTCCCAGCAGTGATAAGACTTTTGTCGTCTACACGGATGTGTCATAATCGGGTCTTGAAGGTGTTCTGATGCAGACCCAGAGAGTTGTGGCTTATATTTCAAGGCAGTTGAGGACTCATGAGTAGAACTATCACATGCTTGACTTAGAGCTAGCAGCAGTGGTCTTTGCATTAAAGGTGGTGGTCTTTGCATTAAAGGTGTAGAGGCATTATATGTATGGAGTACACTTTGAATTATTCACAGATCACCAGAGCTTAAAATATCTCTTTTCACAGATAGAACTCAACCAGAGGTAGCGGCGATGGGTCGAGTTTATAAAAGATTATGAGTTGCAGTTTAATATCATCCAGGAAAAGCAAATATAAGTGGACGCGTTGAGTAGGAAGCATGATCGTCAACTTGCGGCTTTGAGATGTTCATTATATCGAGACCTTTATACCCTCAGCCACTATGATTTCAGGTTGGAGATTGGTGGGAGCCACGTATTCTTAGGAGCATTATCAGTGCATCCATCTTGGAGCGTTAAAGTGGTCGTAGCTCAGCTAGAGGATTCTTAGATTCAAGACCCGTTGCACATGATAATGCTAAGTATCAAAATCTTGCACAGAGTTGCATTAAGATAGTTAAATGATAGCCCGAGTCATTGGTGGATGTCAGTTATGTTTTTGACTCACTGTTGAAATATATGACCCAGAGTACTTTACATTTGAAAGTACACGAGATTTGTGCCGGTATTCATTCTATCTTTCCAGTGACAGTGGAAGATATTATGAATACAATATGTTGATGTCTTTACTTTCTTTTACTGCTTTCCTTTATTTTCTTAGTTGGGATCAATAATTAGTGATTCACAATTTGAGACATATAGTATATACATGAGAGTTTCCTTGTTTGGATTATTTTGGTCGACGTACCAGTCACGTGTTATGGATTTCTAATTGTTGATTTCATTTAGATTGTTTATCTTTAGTTCGACATTAATATTTAGATGTTTACAATTCGGGGCATATGGTATATACATGAGGGTTTCCTTATTTGGATTATTTCGCTTGACATACTACGTCTCGTATTATAGGTGTCTAAATATTAATTCCATTAGATACGGGAGAAAATGATCTAGATAGACTTTACTTAATAGATAGAGCCTCCACTCCATCTAGCAGTACTTTCCCTGGGGGCGGATGGAGGTGATCTTGCTATAGCGCTCTGACGCTCTTGCTGTTACTCTTTTTCTTCTAATATTCTTTCAGGTAATTCGGAGTACCGGAGAGTCGCAGGATGACAGAGTTCTTGCATAGTTGTCATCACATGAGATTTATTAGAGGCTCCATCATAGTTTTATATTTTTGTTCAGACCTTAGAGTTTATTTCATAGTGTAAAGACAGTGTGTCTTAGTACGATTTTCAGTTGTTTCTTGTCGAGACATATTTATTCATTTTGGATAACAGATGTATTCGAGGTTGTTCATTGAGACATGATTTATTTATGAGCTACTTCTTTCTATATCATATCTTTTATAGTTATTTCCTTTCTTTTGCATGTTTTGTACCTACACTTTATTTTGATTCCACTAGAGGATATTGTTGTGATTGGTAAAATTTATTGTTGCACAGTATAGGTGCATGGTAGGTTTAACATCTCTGGGTTCATGTTGGACTGCAACCATGTGTGAAATCAGGGGAGTCACAGTTGGTATCAGAGCTCTAATTCCAGTATCCTTACGATCATCCTGTGTTGAGGAGAGCTAGAATAGAGTTTCTTAGGATTCATGTATAGAGTCCGGTAGGAATTCCTAGAAATAGTGAGGATGTTATACATGTATGTTCGAAAATTACAAAAATTTTTATGACTATCTTACTTTCATTGAAAAGTATTTGCGTGAATACTTATTATGATATGTGTGTGTGTGTGTGTGTGTGTGTGTGTGTGTGTGTGTGTGTGTGTGTTTGCAACCTCATTTATTGTGTCAATTAAGCTCTCCTCTTGATATTATAAATATCAGGACGAGGATGTGGTCAAGGTAAAACATTACCCGGAGAGCTGGGAAAGCAAAGCCCGAGCCACAGCAGGATCCAAAGTATCTGATCGACTTGGTAACATCGATTACAGAAGCAGAGACTAGCACACTCAAGGAGTACGTAACGAGCCATATTTCACTTTCTAAAGTTCCACCACCAGTTGTACCAGTCATACCCATTAGAAAGGTAATACCGATGATTTCACCATCATCACAACCAACTATTGATAGAGTCGCAAAGCAGGATGATTGGCTCTATAAAAATTAGAAAAATATCAGACACTGAGAGCACCATAGTTTCAGGGCACACTGGATTCATGTGCAGCCTATATATGGAAGGAATATGTGGAAATTTCTTAACGCCGACTTAGTACCAAAGCAGAAGTTAGATGTATTCAGCATAGAGGATATCATCGGAGGATAGCACCGACTTCAGTTTACGCTAAAGTAGTGAATGTCAATTTCATAGGAGAATTTCATCTACTGCTTCGATAAGCAGCTAGAAGTAGCCCGATTGGAGCAGAGAGACATACCGATAGTTAATTATTGAAGCATGACTGTACGAAGACAATGGCAAGGATAAGAAACCTTTTGCAAGACTTAGAATACCCCAACATCAGGGCAAGAATTTTCAATGCTAGCAATAGAGACTAGGACACAATCAGTAGTAGAACCGAGGTCAAGGTCAGCAGTTTCTAGGTCACGATTACGGCTAGCAACAGTAGCAATTGAGGATAGAGGCACCACCTGCCATCACCATTCAGGAGATTCTTGAGGGACAGATAGTCCTATATATTTCCCCGCCGACAGTTCAGCAGTCGCCAACCATCGGTAGTTTATGTAGTTATACCATGCGACCATGGTGCGAGTGGAGCCATTATGGAAGGTACTTTCATAGTGAGGTATCCCTATTGAAGAATATCTATAAGAGATGTGTCATCAGTCTAGATGAATGTGAGTTTATCATTGATCTGATCGTTTTGTGAATATCAGAGTTCGATGTCATTCTCGATATGGATTGGCTATCATCCTACCATGTTAGAATCGACTGTTTTGTGAAAACAGTCAGTTTGCGAGCGTCTGATGGGTCTAAGTTGATTGTAGCGACCTTACAGGGAAACTAGTTTGCAAAGTCATTTTTGGCATATATTGAGGAGGTGATGCTGAGAGATCGGAGTGCTAAGTTGTGTGAGATTAGAGTCATCTCAGATTTTCAAGATGACTTTCAGGACATACTGGGGTTACCTCCTATATGAGAGGTTGAGTTCTGCATCGAGTTGCAGCCAGGCACAGCATCAATATCTCGAGCTCCCTATCGTATGACACCTGCTGAGATGAGGGAGCTATAGACTCAGCTGGATGAGTTGTTGTCTTAGGGTTTTATTCACCGGAGTCATTATCTGTGGGGAGCATCGGTCCTTTTCGTGAAGAAGGACAGCAGTATGCGTCTTTGTATAGATTATCGTGAGTTGAACAAGGTCACTATCCAAAATAGGTACCCACTATCGAGGATTGATGACTTGTTCGACCAGCTGTAAGGAGTGCATCATTTCTCTAAGATTGATCTTCGTTCTAGTTATCATCAGTTGTAGGTTCGGGATATGGATATTTCCAAGATCACCTTTCTGACTCGATATGGGTCTTTCGAGTTCATTGTCATGCCATTCGGGCTGACCAATTCACCCGCGGTATTTATGGATTTGATAAATCGGGTTTTTCGTCCATACTTGGACCAGTTCATGATCGTCTTTATTAACGACATCCTTTTATATTCGAGATTAGAGCTAGAACACGAACATCATCTCCGTTTGGCATTGCAGACATTGAGGGAGTATTAGTTGTATGCCAAGTTCAGCAAGTGTGAGTTTTGGCTTTCTGAACTCAGATTTTTGGGCCATGTTATCAGCCAGGAGGGTATTGTAGTTGACCCAGCTAAGGTAGAGGCAATACTAGATTGGGAGCAATTGAAGACAGTTACAGAGATTCGTAGTTGTTAGACCCTAGTGCCACCAGGAAAGAACCCTAGAGGGGGGTGAATAGGGTTTATGCTAATCTAATCTGATTTAATGTGAATTAAAACTAATTAATAAATATCCTAGCAAGTATAATATGTGACAAGATATATAAGCAAGGATATACAAATAACACAAGGGTCAAACAAACAAATGCAAACAATATAGTTGACAAACTAAATAATGAGACAATGGCGATATGAGCAATGAGCACAAATATAAATGAATACCAATGCAAACTCAAACACAATCAAATGATCACGGAGTTCGGACCTTCCATCCTACGTCTCTGCTCCCCACTCCCGGGGAGAAATCCACTAACACACCGGGTTTTCGACGCTCACCCAAAAACGTTTCCACCTCACACTTGGTTTTCTAGTTTGGCAAAAACTTTACAATCAACACTCTTGCAATCACACTCTGTTTTCGTCGAAAGTTGCCTTAGTCATTGATTTCATTAAACTTCAAACGTTACAAATGAATTCAAACAACAAAAGAATAAAAGATTACAACTTTCTTGAAAATAACACAAGATCCGTTCTTGGTCTCTTGCTTGCGTGGGTCTTTAGCCTATGATGGGGATGTTGATATCCGTGGACTACCTGGCAATCAGATCTGATCCAGAGCTTCGTCGATCTGCGATGAGATCTAGAAACAGAAGCGCCTATCTCGATAAAAGCGAGATAATTGCTCTTCTTAAAATCACCACAACGGGATAATACTAAGGATTGGATGCGGGTGATGTAGATCTGACAAAGAACTCTCTTGTATTGAAGTGCTCGATCACTCTTCAGTCCGGCAGGGCTTCGCCAAATCTCCAAAATTCCAGCTCTCGAAAAATGAGGCCTAAGGCTTGTATTTATAGGCTTGAGGGGTTGCGGAGCGGTTAAAACAATCTTAAGGCCCAAATCTGCCTTGGAGACATCCCAGGGTGTCTCCACTTGATCCGAGACACCCTAGGGTGTCTCGGTTTGGGCCGAGACACCGGTTAGATCATCTGTTGAATGAATGAGACACGAAGGGCATTGTTCCTTTTGTAAACATCGCGGGGCTCCTGATTAGCCCGTACCTTCGTTAGTTCACGTAGTTCGTCGATTCACTTCAATCGTTCATCGACATCACTCGAACTCCTGTGAACCGGATAGTGACGTTTATCGTCGTTCCTTAACACTGAGCTGTTCGTGGAGACCTATAGGCAATTTTTGATGCCTACAGATACCCCCTCCAAAGCGTTCCGGACTCGTTTCTTTTATAGAAGAGGCTGGAATACTTTGGATGTGATTGGTCCAGCCTTCAGTCGGCGTAAAGGACCTGTAGTTAGCTTCAACTCTTGGCTCCTTCGATTTTTGGTCTATTCAATGCTTTGACGAATAGCCGAAGTTCTTCCGGTGCTGCGTTTATCGCCTGGCCGTCGTCGGAATTTCGAGTCTACTACCAGTGAGTTGAGTTTGGCTCGTGTCATTGACTTTGAATTGACTATCTCTGTCATATTGTGCTAACTTAGGGTTTCAGATCACCGTATGTTGATTTTTGGTCGCAACGCGTTGACTGGCGTTGACCTAGGGTTACGCGTTGACCGGCGTTGACCCTAGGGTTTCGAATGTCGGACGTTGACTTTTTGGTCACAACGCGTTGACTAGCGTTGACCTAGGGTTACACGTTGACTGACGTTGACCCTAGGGTTTCGAACATCGAATGTTGACTTTTTGTCGCAACGAGTTGACTGGCGTTGACCTAGGGTTATGCGTTGACCGGCGTTGACCCTAGGGTTTCGAACATCGAATGTTGACTTTTTGGTCGCAACGCGTTGACTGGCGTTGACCTAGGGTTACGCGTTGACCGGCATTGACCCTAGGGTTTCGAACATCGAATGTTGACTTTTTGGTCGCAACGCGTTGACCTAGGGTTATGCGTTGACCGGCATTGACCCTATGGTTTCGAACATCGAATGTTGACTTTTTGGTCGCAACGCGTTGACTGGTGTTGACCTAGGGTTATGCGTTGACCGGTGTTGACCCTAGGGTTTCGAACATCGAATGTTGACTTTTTGGTCGCAACGCATTGACTGGCGTTGACCTAGGGTTATGCGTTGACCGGCGTTGACCCTAGGGTTTCGAACATCGAATAATTGACTTTTGATTGCAACGCGTTGACTGGCGTTGACCTAGGGTTACGCGTTGACCGACGTTGACCCTAGGGTTGACTTTTTGGTCGCAACGCGTTGACTGACGTTGACCTAGGGTTATGCGTTGACCGGCGTTGACCCTAAGGTTTCGAACATCGAATGTTGACTTTTTGGTCACAACGCGTTGACTGGCATTGACCTAGGGTTACGCGTTGACCGGCGTTGACCCTAGGGTTTCGAACATCGAATGTTGACTTTTTGGTCGCAACGCATTGACTGGCGTTGACCTAGGGTTACGCGTTGACCGGTGTTGACCCTAGAGTTTCGAACATCGAATGTTGACTTTTTGGTCGCAACGCGTTGACTGGCGTTGACCTAGGGTTATGCGTTGACCGGCGTTGACCCTAGGGTTTCGAACATCGAATGTTGACTTTTTGGTCCTATCGCGTTGACTGGCGTTGACCTAGGGTTACGCGTTGACCGGCATTGACCCTAGGGTTTCGAACATCGAATGTTGACTTTTTGGTCGCAACACGTTGACTGGCGTTGACCTAGGGTTTCGCATTGACCAGCATTGACCTTAGGGTTTTGAATCGCTCGGTGTGGATTAGTGTGGATTTCGTTGAAATATCCAACAACCGATGAAAATAGGCAAATTCGGGCTTGAAAAGGACGTTTGTGAGCATACGGGATCAATCGAGGACTGAGACACCCGTGGATGTCTCAACCATGGCTGAGACACCTTAGGGTGTCTCGGCCAAGGCCGAGACACCCTTGGGTGTCTCGGTTCAAAAACCGAGACACCCTTGTGTCTCTCTTCTCTCTTTTGCATAATATCATTTTTCCCCTTTTGAACTTTCCTTTTTGTTATTTCCTCTTTTGTTTTCCCTCCTCTTTCCAAATTTTCAAAACTCCTTCTTTCCTCTAAGAAACCCATTAAAACTCCTCTCTTTAAATCCTCTTACACTCAAGACAATTTCGGATTTTGGTGCTCCCCCTTGGCCGAAATTCTTCTATCCTCAAAGCTAGGATTTTTCTTCTTCATCTTCGAGCTCAAGAGAGACCACTTGATTTGGGTAAGTTTCCTCTCACAAACTCTTTCATTTTTTGATAAAGATTGAAACTTTATGTTTGTAATGAGGGTATGCCACGAATTCGCATGCAAAGATTATAGCACGAAATTTGTAGGTTTAATTAGACTTCAACTATGAAATCCTATTTATTCATAGGACTTTAGTTCAAGTTCTTAATTTTCCTTTTAAATTTCGTGTATTCATATTTTAGATTGTACCTGACTTGCTGCTTTTCATTGCAGATTTTCGATGTCTCCACATCGACCTCGACCTCCTAGGAGTCGTTCCCGTTCGCAGCATAGCGAGGAAGAAGTTCCCACAGCATCCTCCCCTCCAGCGGCATCCTCTTTCGGGGGTGAGAATCTTTATTTCTGTATCCCTGATTGATCCCTTCGTGGGTCATTAAGGAAGAACCGACATCCTCCTTCGCGGGGATTGAGGTTTCAGGATATTAGTGGTTCTGTTACACCCTCGTTTGGCCCCTTCGCGGGTCATTAGGGAAGGGCCGACACCCTCCTTCGCGGGGGTTGAGGTTTCAGACTTGTTTTGCTTGGCCAATTCAAGTCTTCTGGTATATTGGGGCGATCTTGTGTCGTCTTACACCTTATAGGTCGGTGCATGTTACCACGTTATTTACGTGATGATGCATATTGTTCTTCCAGTGTAAGACACTCAAAATCGTCTCTCCAATCAATGAATGATTTTATCTTGCTTTTTTATGAGATGGATTTAATTCATGGATGATTTTCTGACTCTATCCTTGCTTTGTTGCAGTCGAGTTCCCCACGGGCAGTCTCCCTTCTCATGCTACTACTGGTTGTAGCGGGGAAGTCTTCTCTTCGGCTTCCATTAGGCAGGCTATTGGTCCACTCCCTCAGTTTGACAGAGATCGTTCCGATGAATCCTGTCGTTTGATATGGGATGGAGGGCATCGTTGCTTACGCCAGCTGATTAGGGATGCTTCTTTTACTGCGGATTCCATTTCTACTCAGGCTTTAAAGAAGCCCAGTTTTCTGTTTGGAGATCATATTGAGGAGCATTGGCTGAATCTTGATGAAGGAGCTCTCCTGTATATTCCCTCCATTCCTCGTCAGTGTTCCTTCACTCAATTGGAGGGACAGGCTGTAGAGAGACAGATGCCCTGGCATCTTACCGATGATGCTGATCGAGTTCAGTGTGGATATACATCCTAACATAAGACTCCTGGTTCTATTGGGTATCATTACATCCGTGGTCTTCGACCAGGGATTATGGGTCTTAATACTGCACCCTCAGGCGAGGTATCAGCAGCCGCTCCTACCGTGAAGAACCGTTTGGCTCATCTTGGGAGGAGATTACCTCCACCATATTTTAGATGCTATGGTTGGGCTTTCTCACAACCCAAGGCATGGGGGACACGCATGACCAGCTACGTCTTGGGGCGTTGGGAAGATAATTTGAAGAGCAGTGGATTGTACGCACCTATACGAGCCACCATGTATGGACTCCCGGTCAGCTGTCGCCATTTCTTGGCATTGTTGGAGACATACATGCCTGACAGTAACACGTTCCTGACTAGTGGCGGAGAGTTAGGGTTGGCCTTGCATGAGATGTATCAGGTTTCTGGCCTTCCGATGGGGGATTGTCCATACCAGGAGTACTTTCCCTCGAACCAGCAATTGGAGTGGTTGAAGAAGGATACTCCCGATATGTACGATACTCTTTGGGACCTCACCTCTTTGGGACATCACTTGTCATTATTATACCTCCTTGATCAAGATTTCTCCTCCAGCGAAGAGGAAAAAGCAGATCAGCTTGAAGCAGTTTGCTGTCTATTTGTTCCCGAATTTGGAGGGTGATTCCGGCGAGCCCCTTCGTGAGTTAGACGTTTCCCCCCCCCCCGCCATTAATGAGTTGATGGAGAAGGCTGAGGCTCGTTCTTACACCATTGCCAGTGCTGAGGGAGCTTTTCCTGCAGGAACCAAGTTTCATTCGTTCCTCCGCCGTGCACAGAAGTCCATTGAGCCCCGAACTCTGCTAGCAGGCTATCTTGCCCTCTGGTTGAAGAAGTGCGTCGTTCCGTACCAGCTTTCAGACGCCTTACCTCTCGAGGTGCTCTTCCCTGCAGTTCAGCTAGCTTATGGGAGGGAGCTTTCCCTGCTCCCAGCAATGGTTGCTGATATCCATTGTGGGCTCAGGTATCTGGTTAGTGGTTTTGCGCAGGTGAGTTCTGAACCGTCGGCCGAGTTTATTTGTGTGAAGGTCGAGCTTCCTTATGCGTATCTGATGGCGTGGCTTGTTCTTCACCGTCCTGACTTGATGTCAGCGCCCAGCACTGTTGATGTCCCTGTTCCTTTTGTGCAGCTGTTGGAGAGAAGCAGATAGCTCGGGAAAACATTCAGTGATGTACAACGAGAGCTTCGAGTTCGTAAGAGCTGGGAGTTCTTCAAGTGTTTTCCTCGCTTTTTGGGTCGCTATGGTGATGTGCTGACTGATGAGGAGAAACCCAGAACTAATCGGACTGCCCTCGACATTGGTTGTTTCCGCTGGTTGGTGAACATCCGCGTCGGGTATCTCGTTCTTCGGGTGAAGAATCGTTGCCACATAGAGCCTTACCTTCCCAGCCGTTTTGCTCGTCAGTTTGGCTACGACCAACTATATGTTGGGAATCCAAGTCGTGGTTTGAAGATTGAGGGAGGGCTTATTGACGGCGTTCGGGCATGGCTATGGACCATGGTGGGCTGTACGGAAGCCCAGTTTGCTCTTCCTTCATCCAGACGCAAGCCGTTGATCACTTTCCTCAGCTGCAAGTGGTTTCTTTCCGCCAACGAATCTATAGGCGTGAGGAGTCTTTCAGAGTTGCAATCTAAGCACTTGGTTCAAGTCACTATGATGGCTGCTCGTAAGGCTGAGCTTGCTAAGAAACAGAGGAAGAAGCCTGCCAAACCTAAGAAGCCTGCCAAACCTTCCCTCTCGAGCAGAGACAGGATGGATGACGATGAAGAGCTCCTTCCTATTGATGATTAGGACGAGACTTCTGAGGAGGAGTATGTGGATATGGATACCGACGAAGAAGAACTTAATGCAGGTTTGTTATGCTCCTTGGTCTTCTTTCTTAACCTCAATTGGAATCAACGAAAGGTCTTGTTCACTTATCCTAACGAAATGACTCTTATCCCCCAGGTAGGACAGTCGATGAGCATGAGTCGCTCGCTTCTCATTATGCGGGATCCGGGCCTAGCGGCAAAGCTCCTACACAGGTTGAGATGCATGGCAAAGCCGCGCATGAACGACCTGTTGGTTCTATGAAGGGTGGTATTCCGAAAAAGAAGAAGACCGCTCATAAACCATACGTTGGTCAGCGCTCCTATGGAGTGGATTTAGGAGACTTCGCCGACGGAGAGGAAGGTAATATTTTATTGTCTTTCTTGCTTTAAGATGGTTTACCTTCTGGGATTCGTAATCATGTTTTATGTTCCAGGGTACTATGACAAGGGCGAGCTTCCACCGGATCCCGTATTCCCTGGTTCTGATAATCTGGATAGCTTCCTGCAGCAAATGTGCAACGCCATTCGTGACGATTCCATGGATGTCGATACGAACCTTGATACTGAGCAGGTTAATAGCATTGAGCCCGCCATTCCATGTTCAGGTATATCTAACTCTGATGATACCCTCCTCGAGTAGCATTTAGAAGAGTTAAGGAATTCAGGATTCATTATTTTTCATGCTACGCTTTCTTTCAGATTACTTGAAGAATCCAAGCATGGATATTGGGGAAAAAGAATCTTCTGTTCCTGCTGCAGGTATTTCTGAGCTTTTTCTTCTTTCCCTATCTTCTTGTATATATATCCAACACTTAAATTATTCTGCAGATGTCGTATCAGAGAGGCCCGTTGAGGATGAGGCTTTTCATGATGTAGGTCTCGAGAAACAGGAGTATCTCTCTGCATCAAATTTTTCAGGACCCGACATTGGATTATCAGTCGACATGTTGGCTGAACAGGCTACCAGAGGAACCGTGGGACCACCCTTTGAGAGTGATTTATTCACAGGTATATATTTGATTCTCTTCATTTTGCCTGATCTTTCGTCTGACTAACAGAGGATTAATATTGCAGTACCAGTCAGTGGGACCGATTCAGTAACGACCCCCGGCACATCCAGTTTACCTCGGAGTGACAGGTTTGCAGGTATGCATACGATCTAGGACGTCGTGCTCCTTTTCATTTGTCTGATTTTTTGACTAACAGATGAGTGTAATCATAGGACCGGCCACCGGGACCGATACTCTTATGACTTCTAGCACTCCCCGTGCACCTGAGGATGATGGTCTTGCAGGTATGCAGATGATCTTATCATCTCGATCCTCCTTATTTTGTCTAAATTTTCATTTTGATTAATAAAGAAGTGTAACTATAGGACCAGCCGTTGTGCCTGATGCCACTACAGTTTTTGAGACCGATTTGCCTATGGGTGTTGATATACCCTCCATGACTACTCCTGCCGTTATCTCGGAGCCTATCAGACCTCAATCCGAGGGGACCTCCGCTGGCATTGGTATGCTCGGAATTTGCCCTTAAGTTTTCTTATCACATTTGATAATCTCTTAGCTTTCTACATTGTTACTTGTAGGATCCCGATCTTCTCTATATGAGCGTGTTCACGCCCTTTTGGCCGATACTGATCCTGACAGAGACATTTTTCG
Source organism: Asparagus officinalis (assembly GCF_001876935.1). Classification (NCBI taxonomy): domain Eukaryota; kingdom Viridiplantae; phylum Streptophyta; class Magnoliopsida; order Asparagales; family Asparagaceae; genus Asparagus; species Asparagus officinalis. The sequence goes on from NC_033800.1 coordinate 93,714,368, forward strand.
TACGGACCTCGGCTTTTTTACCGCCTTTTTTAACGGCATGATCGAGAAACTTCTTCATAGAGGATATTGTTTCGATCAGTTCAGGCGTTCCTTTTCTCGCCACATGATGATGATTAGAGAAGAAGGGTATCCAGAGTTGGACGATTCCTTCATTGCCGATTTTACTGTTCTGGAGTCGGAGATCCGAGAGTTGAAGGAATTAAAGGCTAATGGAGCTTCTTCCTTCGTGTCCTCACAGATGGAGCATAGGCTGGCACAGTGGCGCGACCTGAGATCTTCTATCGGCAGTGAGCTTCAGTCACATGAGCATTCTGTTGCGCAGCTGATGGCTACCGTGGCGAGGAAGGATTCAGATAGAGCCGAGTTACTCAGCTCTTTAGATTCCGGCCGTGAGGAAGTGGCTAGGTTAAAGGAGGCCTTAAAGCACGCCGAGGAGTCTGTTACTATTATTGCAGAAGACTTGACTGGATTAGAGCGTTCTCGTGAACAAGCACTTGTGAAGCTAGGGTCTACACAGGAGAGATTGATGAAGCTAAAGAATGAAGCCGTGAAGATCTTGAGCAGTTCCGAAGAATCCGTCCGAGCTGGGCTGCAGGCAGAACTTGAGCAGAGTTATGTAGATAGGATTTCTAATCTAGAGTCTCATGTTCTTAGTCGCCAACTACCTTCGGGCTAACGAGCTTTTTATTGTATGCTTTGACTTGATCTATTAATAGAGACTCCGCATTTGATTCCTTTATGATATTTCTTTATTGAACCCAATGATGATAAGTTTTACGGGATTTTTGGCAAACCCTCAGCCATCAACGGGTTTGATGTGCCTTTACCGATTACCGTTTGAATCGGGCTAGCATGTGAATTATTAAAACCCGTCTCACATGTAACGTTATGCTAAGAAAATCGTTTTTCTTAGACTTGATGCTATGATTTTGAATACATAGACTTAGCCATTTCTTATAGGGAAAAGGTACCCTGCACCGCGTATTAGGCGATGACTTATCCCTTCTTAGGTTTCGGGATAAAATTCCCCAGGTTTAGACTCTGGTGTCTTTTTCAATCGGCGAAAGGCTAAACCGGTAATGCGTGTTAGACATAGACTTTGGGATTTTTGGCAAACTCCCAGCCTTCAACGGGTTTGATGTGCCTTTACCGATTACCGTTTGAATCGGGCTAGCATGCGGATTGTCTAAATCCGTTCCGCATGTAACGTTGTGCTAAGAGAGTGAATTCTCTGAGACTTTGTGCTATGATTTTGAATACATAGACTTCACCCTTGTTACGGGAATAGGCTACCCGGCAACACGTGTTAGGTGTTGACTCATCCCTACTTAGGCTTCGGGATAAATTTCTCCAAGTTTAGACCTTGGTGTCTTTTTCAATTGGTGAAAGACTAAACCAGCAACGCGTGTTAGGCGTAGACTTATCTCTATTTAGGAGTTGAGATAAAATTTCCCGTGCACAAAGTGCCCGGATTGAAAGTTGAGAATTGTGTCTTTTCTAAGAACAAAGACGGACTGGAAAATGGGAGAGAAAGAATTTTATATTCTATCTCCCAGTACTGAAGAGGAAGAATTTTATATTCTATCTACAGTAGGAAAGGAAACTCAAGGTGGGATCTCCACCCCCAGAATCCGAAAAGATGAAACTAGGAGTGGGATCTCCACTCCGAGAATCGGGAAGGTTCAAACGACCCTAACTTTTATAGGATTGGTCATTTAAATCAAAAGAATCCCTCATTCATTGAGGAGAAAGCCCAATTTCGACCCTAACTTTTATAGGTTTGGTGAAAAAGGAACAAAGACAGATTTTCGTTTATCGAAAAGGAATGACTCGGTCTTAGCCCTAACTATTTGTAGATTTGACTAAGTGAGATCGGGAACAATCCTAACTTTTATAGGTTTGACTGTTCGAATTGAAAGTGGACCTCTCGTTCATGGAAGGAATCGAGAGAGGAATTTGGCTTTGGCCCTAACTTTATAGGTTTGACCTGAAAGCAAGGAAAGTGGAATACAGGTAGCAAAGAAAGTGCCAACTCGTATTATTACTCAAAGGAAGACTTTAATGCTAGGTGATTAGGACCTAACATGTTGAGTCTGAGGAATGCCAATGACTGGCGGATAGAAATGTTGGTGGATCCACCGTCAATTGATCTGATTAGCGGATGGTTTGGTGAGGAAAGATTAACCTGTCAACGGATTGAATCTCGTCTCACAAAAATAACTCATGAGAGTTAGAGAATCTGACAATAACAAGAAGAAACATTCCGACATTCAGAGTTCGAACGTGGATTTCTTATTCATTACTTCTACAGTGATTGGGTTATCCCTAAGAATATCACGTGTGGTATTCTTCCGGGAACTTCCCGATACACCAGTTACCCTGAAGATACTAAGGATAGTATTTTTTCAGGAATTTGCCGTTTATCGGCATCATAAGCCGGTCATCGTCCTTGGTGACTAGGCGATATGCGCCACTCGAGTAGACTGTCTCTACTACGAATGGTCCCTCCCATTTGGGTTCAAATTTACCTTTCTTCTTGGAGTTAAGGATCATAGGCCGCCTTTCAGCTAGAACCAAGTCCCCTTCTTTGAAGCTCCGTTGTCAAACCTTTTTGTCGAAAGCTCGAGAGATCCTGGCTTGGTAAAACTCGATATGCTGTTGAGCTTCTAAACGCTTCCCATCTAGCCTTTCAAGTTCTTCAAGGCGCTTCTGATGTTGCTCTTCGGTCGTCATTTGAGTCGCGAGGGCAATTCGAAGCGACGGGATTTGAATCTCCAGTGGAAGAACGGCTTCACATCCGTATACCAGTGAATACGGGGTTGCTCCCGTCGGTGTGCGCACCATGGTCCGATAGGCCCATAGAGTCGCGCCAAGCTTGTCATCCCAGTCTCGTTTATTAGTTTTCACGAATTTTGACAAAATCTTTATGATAGTCTTATTGAAGGCTTCGGCCAATCCATTTGCTGTGGGATTGTAAGCTGTTGACGAGATGTCCTGAATTTTGAACTTTTCACAAAACCTGATGAAGGCGTTGCTGACAAATTAAGGACCGTTGTTATGTATGATTCGTCTCGGGACACCATGCCGGTAGATGATATGGTGCTTGATGAATGCAATGACGTTGCTCGTTTTGACTTCTCTGAGAGGAACCGCTTCAGCCCACTTGGAGAAGTAGTCGGTAATCGCCAGGCTGAACCGATCACCTTTGACTGACAGGGGATTTATAGGACCGACGATATCCATTCCCCAGGTCTCAAATGGCCATGACGTAACTGAAGGATGTAAATGCTCCGGAGGTTGGTGCATATAATTAGCATGTGTTTGACATACATGACACTTTCGGGCATACGCGATTGCATCACTCATCATTAAAGGCCAAAAATATCACATTCTTCTGATGCGGTCATAAAGCTTGGGGCCAGGTTAGTGCGCGCCACACTCTCCTTCATGTGCCTCTCTAAGGACTTCTTCGGCTTCTTTAGTTGATAAGCAACGTGCTAGCAACCCATCGTACCCCCTGCGGTATAGCGTTCGATTCTCCGTATTATAGTAGAATCTTGGCACTCTTCATCGGATTGACTCTCTTTCCTTCGTGTCTTCTGGTAGGATTCCATGCAAGACGTAATCAATGATGGGGAAACGCCAATCTCGGGGTTCAAACTCAACTTGAGTTGAGTGTGTTTCCTTAATATCTTCTTCCTCGTCCTCTTCATCATAGATCGGCACTAGGAGTTGGTGAGTCCTCACTGTAACAAACTGTTCTGTTTCAGGAGGTTGCGCCAGGGATACGGCCAATGCTGCTAATGCATCTGCGTAGGTATTTTGTAACCGTGGAATATGTTCGATAAAGAATCCTTCGAATGATTCTGCTATCTCTACTGCCATCTTATGATATGGTATTAAATCCGGGCTTCGGACCTCGTACTCTCCCTGAACTTGTTTAACTATCAGTTGAGAATCACCGAAGGCTTCGAGATATTCAACCCCCAGTTCTTTAGCGAAACTGAGTCCTATGAGTAATGCATTATATTCGGCTACGTTATTTGAGCACAGTTCGGTCAACGAATAAGCTCGAGGCATAACGTGTTTTCCTGGGGAAACTAAGACAACTCCAACTCCGGAAGAAATCTTAGGACTTCCAGGAGCACTCGCTACATTAGTTGCTCGTGAAGCACCGTCGAAGTACAAACGCCATACTTGCTGGTGTGAAGTTGCATTGACTTCGTGGGTCTCATCAGGTAGGTCGTCATATATCTCGGCGGTATCCGTAGTTGGATTAGCTACCAGGAGATCACAGATGGCTTGTCCTTTTACCGACTTCTATTGTTTAAAATGTAAGTCGTATTGGGACATGAGTAAGGCCCACTTTGCTAATCGCCAATTCATGAACGCTGGCTGAGTCATGAACACTCGGACTGGGTTAACCTTAGAGATAACATAAATGGTCTGTCCAACCAGATAATGCTGCATCTTCTGAATAGCGAACACCAAGGCGAGGCATTCTCTCTCAATCATAGGATATCGAGATTCAGCGCCTACCATGGTCCGGCTTAAATAATATACCGCCTATTTGTGACCGTTATCATCATCTTGTGCAAGTAATGCACTTAATGAGTGGCTCGTCGCCTTGACATAAATCAAGAACGGTTTGCCTGATTTCGGTGCGACGAGCACGGGAGGTTTTGAAAGATATTCTTTAATACTCTCGATTGCCTTTTGACAAGCGTCGCCCCACACGAATGATACGCCCTTCTTTGTGAGCTTGGAGAATGGTTGGCATTTTCCTGAGAGGTTCGAGATGAACCGACGGATATACGCTAACCGCCCTTGCAATCCTCTGAGCTCCTTGAGGTTTCTCGGAGGCTGCAATTCATTAATTGCCTTTACCTTATCAGGGTCGATGTGAATACCTTTGGTAGTGATGACAAATCCCATGAATTTACCACTGGACATTCCGAGAAAAGACTTGGTAGGATTCATTTTCAATTGGTGGGTCCGCATCAGATCGAACATCGTCTTCAAGTCTTTGATGTGATCCTTCTTATCGCGACTTTTCACGACCAAATCATCCACGTAACATTCGACAGTTTTCCGGAGATGCTCTTGAAAAATCTTCGACATGGCTCGCTGATATGTGGCACCTGCATTTTTTAAGCCGAAGGGCATGACCGTGTAGCAGAAGACACCGAGGGGTGTTCTAAATGTGGTATGCTTTTCATCATCTGGATGCATCTTTATTTGATTATAACCAGAGAAACCATCCATGAAAGACATCCTCTCGAACCCACACGTATTGTCAATGATGACATCTGTGATATGAAGGGGGAAATCATCTTTTGAACAGGCAGCGTTGAGGTCTCTAAAGTCGATACACACCCTGACCTTCCCGTTCTTCTTAAGGACCGGGACGATATTGGCAAGCCACTACGGATGCTGATCTTCTCTAACGAAGCCCGATTCAATAAGCTTCTTAACTTCAACCTCGATTGCTTCCATCATTTGCGGACGAAACCGTCTTTGTTGTTGTTTGACAGGCTTGACATCCGGCTTAATGTTAAGACGATGTACTGCCACGTTGGGATCGAGTCCTGGCATGTCTTCGTAATTCCAAGTGAACACATTGATGTACTCCCTGATAAGAGAGATTAATTCCTCTTTCTCATTCGGCGGGAGGCTGTCGCTAATAAATATAGGCTTTGGGTTATCTTCGCTACCCATATTCACTTGAACTACTTGATCTTCGGTAGGAGGTTCTCTTTGTTCGAACCTATCACCGTACTGCATGTTTAGGTGATGAACCCAAGGGTCCTCCCAAGACGGCATCTGGTCGTCTTCTTCTATTGTCGCAGGGTCAACCGTAGCCATATTCGACATTAGCTTTTTGAACATCTCGCCAAGACTAGTGTCGGAATCCCAAGCCAAAGAGTCAGAAGAATACCCGTTTCTATCTTTGTTAGCAATTTGATCATTGACTTGCCAGCAACACTCGTCGTCGGATGAGGAGACATAGCCTAAACCTCTTTTATGGCGATAATAGTCATCAGGTTTTCCTTTTGGTACATAGGCCATTCGAGGTGGAACTCGTGGACCTCGACCAAAGCAAAGACCTTCTCCGAGTGTGAAGTCATATCCATACTTCTCCATTAGATCGCGCGCTTTTGTGTTATACCTGAATAGGTGAGGAGCAGGTTTATCATCATCGTCTTCCTCTTCCAAGAAGTGGTCGGGTATCGGAGATTCTCTTCCTTTACCGTAGACGACTTCCCTTCCACCCCCTGTCCCTGCGGGGATGACAAGTGTCGTTCCGCATGGATCTTGTACCTGATTTTTCGTCAGACAAAATGATTGAAGTGGCATATACAAGTCAGGGTTATCATAAAGCTCTTTAGTGACATTATCAAGACACATCGAGTACTCTAAATTATTATTTATTGATAGTTCTTCGGCAAGTTGCCAGTTACCACTACTTTCCGATGATTGTTCATCGTCAATGATTACAATGGGTACAATATCATTAAGTACAAAACCACCATCATAATCAAACCCAGCTTCGATATCAGCTTCATCTCCGTTGTCCGTTCCTTGGGCCGATGGTTCAGTATCAGATTTGGCGCCGTATAGAAGGGAATCAGTGAAATAGTTCTCTAATCCCTTAAACGGTTGCTTATCCGCGACCACCGTCTTGACTTTATTATTTGTGTCCACATACTTGAGGCACTGGTGAAGAGTTGACAGGACTATAAGATTGCCATGGATCCAAGGTCGACCCAACAGTAAATTATAGGATGTTTCCGCGTCAATCACGTAGCAGGTAACTTCTGACTTTAAGTCTCCAATCTGACACTTTATTCGAATCTTTCCCAAGGGTCTGGACCCACTGGTGTTGAATCTGTAGATCGTAGTGCCTGTGGATGCTAGTTTACTTGCTGGTATTCCGAGATTATGCATCAATCGGAATGGCATGATACTGACAGCGGAACCCGGATCAACTTGGATCCGGTTGACAACGCTGGAGCCAATGTGGCCGGTGAAGTACAGAGGCCGATCGTGCTTTGAGTTCTTCATCTGCATGTCTTCTTTGGTGAAGGAAATGCAGGGAAAATGGTGTGCCACGAGATTACAGTATTGAACTGATGGCTCCGGTTCTCCAGAAGACGGCTTGATTCGAGTCAAGAAAGCTTCAGAGTCGCTCAAGGCTTCCTACAATGCTTTCCTTGTGTCTTTTGAAAGACGCAACAATTCGTACAGGGTTATCCTAGCTGGTATATTAGCTAACTGTGCCATGATGTCAAAATGGGGCGGAGAGCTTGCCTTTCCCGGTTTGTCTTTCCCAATCGGATGATTGAATCGAGACTGCCTCGAGTTTTGGACTTCCTGGTGTAGAGGCTATTTCCCCTTCTCCTTTTGCTGGACTTTCTCCGTAGCTACGGGTGTTGGGGGAGTTGCGACAATTCACAGTTCTGCTAACGTCTTTGAGGGAACAGTTTTGGTTACCCCCAGTTGCTCAGAAGCATCCGGATATTTGTAGTGATATTCATTCCCGCTCCGGGTTACAAAGGCCTCCTGTTCATCTTCAGAAAGCGGGAAGGCTGGAATTTCCTCGTCGTCTTCTCCTGGAATAGCAAAAGCTCCATAACAAGACTTACCTTTTCCTTTTGACCTTTTCTTGGAAGAGGCTCCAGTCCATTGTTCGTCTCCAATCAAATCTGGATGAACCCAAAGAATCTCACCATTCGGGGCTGTGTGCGGTACAAGTCCTTTCTGGCGCTGTTTGTGAGGATCATCGTTCACGGTCTTCACTGTTGCATTTATTACCGGCTCATGCTGGAACCAGTTCAAGGGGACAGAACCGAAGCTAATCGATACTGCATTTGCACCCACCTTCTTCTCCTTAGGTTGCTTCATAGTAATGACCCCGACGTCGATTAGAGCTTGGATCTTATCTTTAAGGGCATAGCACGCCTTGGTAGGATGGTGCACCGCTCTATGAAATGCGTAGTATTTTGGATCGCTAATTCTTTTAGCATCTTCTTGATCCTGGACCGGAGGCAGTTTGATTTTGTTGTTCTCTATGAGGTATTTGAAAATACCGGGGACTTCATCCTCTTTGAACAAATAGACTTTTGGGAACTTCGGCTCCGAGGCCTTTTTGCTTCTGGGGCTGTTGTTGCCACCTTGACTGTTGAGGCGCCTTTTGTTGCTGCTGTTGCAGTTGTGCTTGTACTTTGAACGTTTGGTGCGCATCCACCGCATTCGCCTGTGCTTTTCCTTTACCCTTAGGGACAGTTTTGTTGTGGAGTATTATTCGCCGTTTGACCTCTTTCTGCTTTCTTCCTCTTAAGGAATCGCTCGGCTCGTTCTCCTCGCACTTTTAAGTCCTTCCAGGTCTTCAGTGGTGCTATTCCCATAGCTTCGAGGATGTCCAATGAAAGATTATTGTGACAAGTCTCGAGAATAAAGTCTTCGCTGACCGGATCCCTGCAATTCATTGCTTTGTTTCGGAATCTCTTCACGAAGTTTTCGACCGTCTCACCATTTTTCTGTTTCTCGTCAAATAGTGTGCCGATTGAAATCTTTGTGTCGTCGTCGAAGAAGTTTGTTAGAAACTTATCCTCCATGTCGTCCCAACTGCTGATACTCCCCGGCTTGAGGCGACGATACCAATCGAAGGCCGCTCCGTGAAGAGTGCCAACGAATGACCTCACCATTAAGGGTTCATTCTCGGAAATTATTCCTAAGTTAGACTTAAAATATATTAAGTATTGGGTAGGGGAACCCTTTCCATCAAACGGCGTAAAGTTGATTAAATTGAACTTTGCCGGATATGGAATTGATTCCCACTCCTTTGGGTATGGACATGGTATGCCGGACCTTTTCACTTCTTGAGCATTCATCAACGCGTTGATTTTGCTCTCTAAGTCCTTCATTTTCTTGTCTTCACTCGTATCTGTCTTCGAGTGGTTTTGGGGAGAAGTAACGTGGTCCTCCTTTGCATTATCCTCCGAAGGACCGCCTCCGTTATTGTTGTTGACAAGAGGGATATTTATGTTGACATTATCCTCTTCCCGTTCATTCTCCTCTTGATTTGGATTATTGCGACGACTGGGTTCTCCTTGGTGAGTTGTAAGTGCCGCGATTTGCTGGTCATGCATCTCTCTTATCTGCTGCATAGCCATCTCCATCTCGAACTTGAACGCCTCTTTCTGCTTAGTCAAGGCATCTTCAAGCATCTTGGTTACTTGTTCGGCGCTTATCATGAGTACCTCGCGGGGTTGTCCCTCGCTGGATACCGTGTTGTCCGATGCAATCGCAGAGCAGGCATCTGATTCTTCATCTTCTGACGGTAATCTCGTCCGAACCCTACCATAAGTTCCTCGTGTAATGGTTCCAGACTGCAGACGAGTTAGATACCGGGGTACTGGCGGAATTGACTCAGGATTATCCCGTGTCGATGCCCTTTTGCTAGTCATATTAATGGTGACCCTCGAAAATTCTCCGTCTTCGACTATCCTTCTTCTTCGTCGGAAACGCCTAGGCTTGGTCTCGGACGTTCCGGTGGAAATTCTCTCGAACACTGAAACTCTCCTTGGGGCTTTAGAACAGCAGCATTCTGACAATACCGCCTTGATTACGTTGGCACACGGACAGTGAGACTCCGTGTCTTGAGCGTCTCTCTTTTGAGACTTACCCGCACTCCCGGCTCTATAGTACAACTCATCAGTTTGATAACTAGAGCAACCCATAGAGTGCCGGTATAACCTCCCAGGTATAACACCATCATCGTCAGACGAATGTGTTTCCCTCTGGGGATACGACGCTTTATTAGCATCTTCAAAAGTCGCTCGTTCAAGTCTACGCTTTTGCGAGCGTGAAAACTTAACGGGTTCTTGAACTTCAACCCGCAATCCAATGCGGTCGGTAACCGGGGCTTTCCCTCTGTTATTTTTCTTGGGGGGATTAGCATGACCCCCAGTCTGGTTCATTGTTTAGGGACCTTTCAATAGTCCCAATCGCTCCTTGACGGGTGCCTTACCTCGATTTTTTGGTAAAGGACCGAGGCGACCTTTCAAAGGAACTTTGGATCTTGGAGGACCCACGTTCTTACCTGGCTCTACCGGAGGTGCGGGAGCAGGGGAAACGGGATCTTGATTTGAAGAAGGTTGGACGGCAACTCCATCCACTTTTGTCTTAGGCGCCGGGTTTGCCTTTGGCACCCACAGCGCAAGCAATGCGCGGCGTTTCTTGATTCGCTCTTCGAGGGTTGAGCGAGTCCTCTTGACACGAACCCATTCGTTCGTTTCTGTCTTAGAGGAGGAGTTGGTTGTGCGCCGTTGTTGCTCTTGGCGCTGTCTGGACTTTAGATCCTCATTGTAGCGGATCCCGTCCATGGATTTTGCGGCTTTGGCCAGTTGTCGCGTAAGGCGTTGACGCCGTCTTTGGCGCGCCCTCTTTGACAAGGTTGGAACACCTTCAGTGGTTGACTTTGCGGCGGAAGGGAGATCTGGATCTGCAGCTTCGACCACGTTAGACGCCATAGGAGCGTCGCGGGGAGTAAGTGCAACGGCGGCGAGGGGATCTTGGATCTTTGATCCGGAGGGCCCGCGAGCACTCTTGGAAGATGAAGTCTTTCGTGCGCCCATTTGGAGAGGCGGATCTGGAGGAGGAGGAAGAGAGGTACTCTTCAAACTTCTGTTAATTGAACTCGTATTCGATCTCTTCTTTCACCCGGATCTTGAAGGCCGGTTGCGTCACGACAGCCTCGGCAGCGAGGCTGTTGGCTCCCACTGTGGTCGCCAGTTTGTTTTCGTCGAAAGTTGCCTTAGTCATTGATTTCATTAAACTTCAAACGTTACAAATGAATTCAAACAACAAAAGAATAAAAGATTACAACTTTCTTGAAAATAACACAAGATCCGTTCTTGGTCTCTTGCTTGCGTGGGTCTTTAGCCTGTGACGGGGATGTTGATATCTGTGGACTACCTGGCAATCAGATCTGATCCAGAGCTTCGTCGATCCGCGAGGAGATCTAGAAACAGAAGCGCCTATCTCGATAAAAGCGAGATAATTGCTCTTCTTAGAATTACCACAACGGGATAATACTAAGGATTGGATGCGGGTGATGTAGATCTGACGAAGAACTCTCTTGTGTTGAAGTGCTCGATCACTCTTCAGTCCGTCAGGGCTTCGCCAAATCTCCAAAATTCTAGCTCTCGAAAAATGAGGCCTAAGGCTTGTATTTATAGGCTTAAGGGGTTGCGGAGCGGTTAAAACAATCTTAAGGCCCAAATCTGCCTTGGAGACACCTTAGGGTGTCTCCACTTGATCCGAGACACCCTAGGGTGTCTCGGCCTTAGCCGAGACACCGTAGGGTGTCTCGTTGGTCTGAGACACTCCATTGAGGTGTATTCATCCGCTTCCGCTATAAATTCTTCGTCCGAGCTCGGATTTGAGTGATTTGAAATGCGTTGGAAAGCTGACGAGGAGTTCTATCAGCTCCGAGAGTTAGATCATCTGTTGAATGAATGAGACACGAAGGGCATTGTTCTTTTTGTAAACATCGCGGGGCTCCTGATTAGCCCGTACCTTCGTTAGTTCACGTAGTTCGTCGATTCACTTCAATCGTTCATCGACATCACTCGAACTCCTGTGAACCGGATAGTGATGTTCATCGTCGTTCCTTAACACTGAGCTGTTCGTGGAGACCTATAGGTAATTTTTGATGCCTACACACTCTACATCCTCTAAGTGTTGGTCTCTAGCTCGTGTCTCCCTTAAGTGCTTATATTTACAACTTCTCCCTAGGTTTTACTACCGATGCCACTTCTCTTAGGACGACCCTGTCTCTTACCACATACTCCTCTCGGTGTACAAGTATATTACAAAGTGTATCCTCACAATGAAGGCTCAAATACAAATTTTGTTTTCAAATACAAGGATGAGAACTAAGTGTAAGCTCACCCTCTAAGTCACTCAATCTCACAACCCCAATTATACTATATATGCAAATACAATAAGCTTAATGGTTGTGTGTGTAGACAAAGAGCAAAACAAATTTAAACTCAATTATAAAAATCTAGCCTATGGAAAAGATAATCAATAAACAATTATAAATTAAAGCTAGAATTGAGTTTAGGAAAACTTCTTTATAGATCAAGAGTGAGAGAGAGATGTGTTGAAAGCCCAAACACAAATTTTTGATCTCCTCTTGCTCTTGTGAAAATTTCTTCTTAAAGTTAAACTTTTGTAAATAAACACTTAAACAAAATTAAACCACACTTAAACTTGTTTTTAAACTCTCTTGGTAGGTGGAAATGATAAATGCAATGAGGTATATATAGGGTAGAAGAAAACAACCCAAAAAAATCCTAAAATCCCACTAAAAACAAAAATTAGCATGGTACCGTTATTGTGCAATGGTAACATTGGTGGTCGACCGTGAATAGTGCACCGGTCGACCGGCACTGTTCACAAAATATGCACAAACCTAAAAATCTACGTATCTGGCTCTGTAAAATTAATAAAAATAGTAAATTAACTCCAAAAATCATGAAATTTTGAGGAAAGTTTCTAAACATATAGGTAAACATGTTAGAAAAAATATTTCTAAAATATCACTTCCCATTTGTGAGAAATAATTGTTTGAACACAGATATTATAGTTTCTAAAAAACTGCTAAAAACGTGTTTTTGTAAATTCAATTGAAAAAAAACAAAACAACTCCAAAATTAGTAAAAATTCAAATTGCATTTCCCAATTGTGAAAACTCATCTGTTTTGCAAAAAACATGCACGGACATGAACTTATTAAAACTTGATTTTGACAAAACGAGTTCAAACAAGTTTGAAACTTCTTTTAAATAGATTAATAGACTTTATAAAAGATGTAAACCAGTTATATTAAATCAATAATCCAAAAACACGTTATTATCTTAAATGGATGTATAATAGTCAATAAATCAAGAAAACGTGTACGTGCACCATTTGAGCTTAAAGCATAAGCACACAAAGTATAAACCTAAACTAATATACCCAAGGCAATGGATCTTCATTAAGCTCGTCTTGATTGCGGATGAAGCTTGAACTTGAACTTGACTTCAATGCATTAGCTTCACTCTGATATTCCGCCAACCTCCTTTTGATATCATCGTGAGGGCGCAATCCAACCAACCTCCAACTCATTGTTTGTCTAGAATGAATAAGAAAACAAAAACACTAGACAAACAATATTAGTCGTAAATTATTTGTTAAAATATCATCAAAATAAAAAGGCCAACAATCTCCCCCTTTTAGATGATGACAAATAATTTACAAAAAGAGATATGTATGATACAAAATGAATATATAAATTATAATAATCATGCATAAAAACAAACAAGATATACTCACAATATTTATCCCCCTTTGATAACATCAAAAAGGGGAAAACAATAAGAATGAAAGAGAGCGAATGCTCCCCCTACAAATAAGCACGGTGATTATAGAAACAAATAATAGGGAATAGCTCCCCTTATCAAAAAGCCTTAGAGAATATATGCAATGAAATGCAAGGCAAAACATGTGAGTAAGCATAGATGAAAACATGCTAAATGTAACTCACATACAAAATGACAATGAGAACACATAAAGTTATATCAATATCAAAAAGTGTCTCAAACCAAAAACATTATAGCCATGTGTAAAAAAATTATGAAATCAAAGGAGAGAAAAACATGAGAATCATAAAAAAAAGTTCACATGAAAACAAATCAACCAAATAAAATCATAAATTATAAGTAAATCACATGAGAAGCAAATCAATATCAAAATGGCAAGAGAGGCAACAATATCAAGCTCTTAAGCTTGTTTCAACCCATATAACAAACTTTTAGCACCTGGTAAACATGATTTGGGAAATAAACACCCAATAAACCCGGGGGTTGATCAAACACAAACCTCTCATGACAATGAAAACCCAAAACAAAGTATAAAAGAAAATAATGTTTGATCAATAAGGCAAATTTTCTTTATAAAACTTGATCAAACCACATAAAGAATACATTATAAAGCACAAATAGATGATCCATATCCCAAATACATAAATATCATCATAAAAGTGTTCTACAATGAATTCATGAGTACAAATCAAAACAAAACACTTCATAGTTCAAAGTGAGATTACAAAACATACAAGAATCATGAACTATGGATTTGAAAAACCAAAAATTATTTTTACTTTTTCAAACAATGTA
>NC_033800.1:93730337-93730806 GCF_001876935.1 Asparagus officinalis
TCCTACAAAACACCTTCCTCATGGGATCGATAACTTTTTATACTATAACTTGATTGATTGTGCACTTGCAATTTTTGGGTATATGTTTATGCCGCATCAACGTGGATCGAGACAAAAAGAAGACGATGAACGTAGCTATTGTTTTCGTCGAAAGTTGCCTTAGTCATTGATTTCATTAAACTTCAAACGTTACAAATGAATTCAAATAACAAAAGAATAAAAGATTACAACTTTTTTGAAAATAACACAAGATCCGTTAGTCGTCTCTTGCTTGCGTGGGTCTTTAGCCTGTGACGGGGATGTTGATATCCGTGGACTACCTGGCAATCAGATCTGGTCTGACAATCAGATCTGGTCAAGAGCTTCGTCGATCCGCGAGGAGATCTAGAAACTGAAGCGCTTATCTCGACGAAGCGAGATAATTGCTCTTCTTAGAATTACCACAACGGGATAATACTAAGGATTGGAT
>NC_033800.1:93730835-93745410 GCF_001876935.1 Asparagus officinalis
GTATTTATAGGCTTGAGGGGTTGCGGAGCGGTTAAAACAATCTTAAAGCCCAAATCTACCTTGGAGACACCCTAGGGTGTCTCCACTTGATCCGAGACACTCCATTGAGGTGTATTCATCCGTATTTATAGGCTTGAGGGGTTGCGGAGCGGTTAAAACAATCTTAAAGCCCAAATCTACCTTGGAGACACCCTAGGGTGTGTCTCGTTGGTCCGAGACACTCCATTGAGGTGTATTCATCCGCTCCCGCTGTAAATTCTTCGTCCGAACTTGGATTTGAGTGATTCGAAATGCGTTGGAAAGCTGACGAGGAGTTCTATCAGCTCCGAGAGTTAGATCATCTGTTGAATGAATGAGACACGAAGGGCATTGTTCTTTTTGTAAACATCGCGGGGCTCCTGATTAGCCCGTACCTTCGTTAGTTCACGTAGTTCGTCGATTCACTTCAATCGTTCATCGACATCACTCGAACTCCTGTGAACCGGATAGTGATGTTCATCGTCGTTCCTTAACACTGAGCTGTTCGTGGAGACCTATAGGTAATTTTTGATGCCTACACACTCTACATCCTCTAAGTGTTGGTCTCTAGCTCGTGTCTCCCTTAAGTGCTTATATTTACAACTTCTCCCTAGGTTTTACTACCGATGCCACTTCTCTTAGGACGACCCTGTCTCTTACCACATACTCCTCTCGGTGTACAAGTATATTACAAAGTGTATCCTCACAATGAAGGCTCAAATACAAATTTTGTTTTCAAATACAAGGATGAGAACTAAGTGTAAGCTCACCCTCTAAGTCACTCAATCTCACAACCCCAATTATACTATATATGCAAATACAATAAGCTTAATGGTTGTGTGTGTAGACAAAGAGCAAAACAAATCTAAACTCAATTATAAAAATCTAGCTTATAGAAAAGATAATCAATAAACAATTATAAATTAAAGCTAGAATTGAGTTTAGGAAAACTTCTTTATAGATCAAGAGTGAGAGAGAGATGTGTTGAAAGCCCAAACACAAATTTTTGATCTCCTCTTGCTCTTGTGAAAATTTCTTCTTAAAGTTAAACTTTTGTAAATAAACACTTAAACAAAATTAAACCACACTTAAACTTGTTTTTAAACTCTCTTGGTAGGTGGAAATGATAAATGCAATGAGGTATATATAGGGTAGAAGAAAACAACCCAAAAAAATCCTAAAATCCCACTAAAAACAAAAATTAGCATGGTACCGTTATTGTGCAATGGTAACATTGGTGGTCGACCGTGAATAGTGCACCGGTCGACCGGCACTGTTCACAAAATATGCACAAACCTAAAAATCTACGTATCTGGCTCTGTAAAATTAATAAAAATAGTAAATTAACTCCAAAAATCATGAAATTTTGAGGAAAGTTTCTAAACATATAGGTAAACATGTTAGAAAAAATATTTCTAAAATATCACTTCCCATTTGTGAGAAATAATTGTTTGAACACAGATATTATAGTTTCTAAAAAACTGCTAAAAACGTGTTTTTGTAAATTCAATTGAAAAAAAACAAAACAACTCCAAAATTAGTAAAAATTCAAATTGCATTTCCCAATTGTGAAAACTCATCTGTTTTGCAAAAAACATGCACGGACATGAACTTATTAAAACTTGATTTTGACAAAACGAGTTCAAACAAGTTTGAAACTTCTTTTAAATAGATTAATAGACTTTATAAAAGATGTAAACCAGTTATATTAAATCAATAATCCAAAAACACGTTATTATCTTAAATGGATGTATAATAGTCAATAAATCAAGAAAACGTGTACGTGCACCATTTGAGCTTAAAGCATAAGCACACAAAGTATAAACCTAAACTAATATACCCAAGGCAATGGATCTTCATTAAGCTCGTCTTGATTGCGGATGAAGCTTGAACTTGAACTTGACTTCAATGCATTAGCTTCACTCTGATATTCCGCCAACCTCCTTTTGATATCATCGTGAGGGCGCAATCCAACCAACCTCCAACTCATTGTTTGTCTAGAATGAATAAGAAAACAAAAACACTAGACAAACAATATTAGTCGTAAATTATTTGTTAAAATATCATCAAAATAAAAAGGCCAACAATCTCCCCCTTTTAGATGATGACAAATAATTTACAAAAAGAGATATGTATGATACAAAATGAATATATAAATTATAATAATCATGCATAAAAACAAACAAGATATACTCACAATATTTATCCCCCTTTGATAACATCAAAAAGGGGAAAACAATAAGAATGAAAGAGAGCGAATGCTCCCCCTACAAATAAGCACGGTGATTATAGAAACAAATAATAGGGAATAGCTCCCCTTATCAAAAAGCCTTAGAGAATATATGCAATGAAATGCAAGGCAAAACATGTGAGTAAGCATAGATGAAAACATGCTAAATGTAACTCACATACAAAATGACAATGAGAACACATAAAGTTATATCAATATCAAAAAGTGTCTCAAACCAAAAACATTATAGCCATGTGTAAAAAAATTATGAAATCAAAGGAGAGAAAAACATGAGAATCATAAAAAAAAGTTCACATGAAAACAAATCAACCAAATAAAATCATAAATTATAAGTAAATCACATGAGAAGCAAATCAATATCAAAATGGCAAGAGAGGCAACAATATCAAGCTCTTAAGCTTGTTTCAACCCATATAACAAACTTTTAGCACCTGGTAAACATGATTTGGGAAATAAACACCCAATAAACCCGGGGGTTGATCAAACACAAACCTCTCATGACAATGAAAACCCAAAACAAAGTATAAAAGAAAATAATGTTTGATCAATAAGGCAAATTTTCTTTATAAAACTTGATCAAACCACATAAAGAATACATTATAAAGCACAAATAGATGATCCATATCCCAAATACATAAATATCATCATAAAAGTGTTCTACAATGAATTCATGAGTACAAATCAAAACAAAACACTTCATAGTTCAAAGTGAGATTACAAAACATACAAGAATCATGAACTATGGATTTGAAAAACCAAAAATTATTTTTACTTTTTCAAACAATGTAAATGTATATATGTATATATATATGTTTGAAAACAAATAAAATCCTAAAATCTAAAAACACAACATAAACACAATTAATTTTGTTTTGGCACCTAAAAACTTTTGGTGCCGAAAAACTTAGGAACATGACCCCTACCATTAAAGCTCAAAGCCCTAGAGTTATGACCCTTTTTGGACGCATATTGTGCACTAACACGGTCAAAGCAAAAAAATTTCAAATGACCTTTTTGATTGCAATAAGTACAATGAAAGAGGCTCATTTGATTTTGTTGACCATAAGCTTGTGCACGAGGAACATTTGCAAACATAGATGGTCTTGTAAAATTATTTTGCAAATGTGAAACATTATTAAACAAATATGGTTTATTTAAAGAATTTTGCAAAATTGAATCTTTTCTTAAATCAAAATAAAACTTTGCCAAATAGCCAAATCTACCATAAAAATTACATTTATACACACTAGCATATTTATGATGGGCTTTGGATGCATGTGCATGTGTGTGTGATGAAGAAACTTAATGGAATGCACAAGGAGCATTAATATTAGTATTTTTGGGTTTTTGTGCATCATAGAAAAATTTAGCTAAATGACCTTTACGACCGTAAACAGAACACTTATAAACTTTGTTATACATATGGGCATAGTGAGTGCTAGGTTTTGAAGAGTTAGCATGAGACTTTGCACATAAGTTCATAAGTTTCTTAACAATGCATGTGTTAAGAGTTGAATCTAAAGAAGAAATGTTATTTTTAATATTATTCAACTCAACATTAGGCATAGAAGCATTGTCAATAGAAGTAGAGAAAATATGATTATTTTTAAATGATGTAAATTTATTTCTAATAGACTCTACTTCTAACATGGCATCATTCTTCTCATTAATTAAGCTAGTAATATTGGAACTCAAGGTAATATGATCCAATTTTAATTTTTCATTATTTTCTTTAAGGGTCACATTATCTTTAGCAATAGTGTCAAATTTAGATGCTAACAATTCATGATCAGATTTTAAAGTTACATGCTTGTTATTTAAATCAATAAAATTTTTATGCAACTTCTTATAAGCATGCATTAATTTCTCATAGGCACAAGCGAGTTCATCAATAGTTAATTCACTTTCGGAATCAAAATCGCTTATCACACTAGGGCTATCGCCTAGTGGCCGTGTGCACGATGAGGCTCCACATCAACTTGAAGAGGAAGCCGTCAAAGCTTGTCGGATTGCCTCCAAGTTCAGTTGATGTGCTTCTATGATTTCCATAATTTGTAAGCACTATGAAATGAATCAAGCTTGTTATAAAAAGATGAATTAAAAGTGTTACGTAAAAATTCTAACAAGAGCTTATTCATTGTAAACATCTTATGATCTTTTTTACTCCACTTGGATTTCTCTAAAGTGGGTACAATATAAGCACAATCTATAATTTCCTATAAATCAAAGTGTCTAGATCGAACAAAAAGTTTAAATCTAACACACCATTGAGTATAGGAAAAATTATCTAATCTAGGAGTAATATTAATGACATAACCTAAGCTAGGTGTACCGTGCATATCCATAACTATAATTATATGCAAGTAAGACAAATGCAATTAAAACTAGATTAGCACTATAAGATAACTTGGATCTTTAATTCAAGCTGATTAGACCTTAAATCAAAGAGCACCAAGCTCTGATACCAATTATTAGACCCTAGTGCCACTAGGAAATAACCCTAGAGGGGAGATGAATAGCGTCTATGCTAATCTAATCTGATTTAATGCCAATTAAAACTAATTAATAAATATCCTAGGAAGTATAATATGTGACAAGATATATATGTAAGGATATACAAATAACACAAGGGTGAAACAAACAAATGCAAATAATATAGTGGACAAACTAAATAATGAGATAATGACGATATGAGCAATAAGCACAAATATAAATGAACACCAATGCAAACTCAAACCCAATCAAATGATCACGGAGTTTGGACCTTTCATCCTACATCTCCGCTCCCCACTCCTGGGGATAAATCCACTAACACACCGAGTTTTCGACGCTCACCCAAAAATGTTTATACCTCACACTCAGTTTTCTAGATCACTGAAAACTTTACAATCAACACTCTTACAATCACACTCTACACCCTCTAAGTATTGGTCTTTAGCCCGTGTCTCCCTCAAGTGCTCGGATTTACAAGCTCTCCCTAGGCTTTACTACCGACGTCATTCCTCTTGGGATGATCCCATCTCTCACCACACACTCCTCTCGGTGTACAAGTGTATTACAAAGTGTATCCTCACAATGAAGGCCCAAATACAAATTTTGTTTTCAAATACAAGGATGAGAACTAAGTGTAAGCTCACTCTCTAAGTCATGCAATCTCACAACCCCAATTATACTATGTATGCAAATACAATAAGCTCAATGGTTGTGTGTGTAGACAAAGAGCAAAATAAATTTAAACTCAATTATAAAAATCTAGCCTATGGAAAAGATAATCAATAAACAATTATAAATTAAAGTTAGAATTGAGTTTAGTAAAACTTCTCTATAGATCAAGAGTGAGAGAGAGATGAGTTGAAAGCCCAAACACAAATTGTTGATCTCCTCTTGCTCTTTGAAAATTTCTTCACAAACATAAACTTTTGTAAACAAACACTTAAATAAAATTAAACCACACTTAAAACTTGTTTTTAAACTCTATTGGTAGGTGGGAATGATAAATGCAATGGGGTATATACAGGGTAGAAGAAAACAACACAAGAAAACCCTAAAATCCTACTAAAAACAAAAATCAGTATGTTACCGTTACTGTGCAATGGTAACATTGGTGGACGACCGTGAACAGTGCACCGGTCGACCGACACTGTTCACAGAACGTGTACAAACCTAAAAATCTGCGTATCTAGCTCTGTAAAATCAATTAAAAATAGTAAATAAACTCCAAAAATTGTGACATTTTGATGAAGGTTTTTAAACATGTACGTAAATATGTTAGAGAGATAATTTCTTAAATATCACTTCCCATTTGTAAGAAATAATTGTTTGAACATAGATATTATAGTTTCTAAAAAACTATTGAAAATGTGTTTTTGTAATTTTAATTAAAAATAACAAAACAACTACAAAATTAGGAAAAATTAGGAAAATGTTTGTATATATGAAGATAAACATATAAACAAAGAATTTTTTAAATTACATTTCCCAATTATGAAAACTCATCTGTTTTGCAAAAATATGCACGGACATGAACTTACTAAAACTTGATTTTGACAAAACGAGTTCAAACAAGTTTGAAACTTCTTTTAAATGGATTAATAGACTTTATAAAAGATGTAAACTATTTATATTAAGTCAATAATCCAAAAACATGTTATTATCTCAAATAGATGTATAATAGTCAATAAATTAAGAAAACGTGTATGTGCACTATTTGAGCTTAAAGTATAAGCACACAAAGTATAAACCTAAACTAATATACCCAAGGCAATTGATCTTTATTAAGCTCGTCTTGATTGAGGATGAAGCTTAAACTTGAACTTGACTTGAATGCATTGGCTTCACTCTGATATTCCGCCAACCTCCTTTTGATATCATCGTGTGGGTGCAATCTAACCAACCTCCAACTCATTGTTTGTCTAGAATAAATAAAAAAACACAAACACTAAATAGAAAATATTAGTCATAAATTGTTTTTTAAAACATCATCAAAATAAAAAGGCCAACAATAGTTTACTGGGATTAGCTGGCTATTATAGGAAGTTCATTCAAGACTTCTCGAAGATTGTGATGCCGCTTACACGCATTACAAAGAAGGGTGTATGCTTACACGCCTTACGAAAAAGGGTGTATAGTTTGTTTGGGGCACAGAATTCCAGGAGGCCTTTAAGACTTTGAAAGCTAAGTTGACTTCAGCGTGGGTGTTGGTCATTCCGAGCAGTGATATAACTTTTATTGTTTACACGGATACGTCGTTATCGAGTCTTGGAGGTGTTTTGATGCAGACCCAGAGAGTGGTAGCATATATTTCAAATCGGTTGAGGATGCATGAGCAAAATTGTCCCACGCGTGACTTGTAACTAGCTACGGTAGTTTTTGCACTGAAGACATGGAGACATACCTATATGGAGGGCAGTTTGAGCTATTCACGGATTATCAGAGTTTGAAGTATCTCTTCTCTTAGAAAGAACTAAATTAGAGACAGCAGAGATGGGTTGAATTTATTAAGGATTACGAGTTCACGATTCAGTACTATCGGGAGAAGGCGAACGTCGTAACAGACGCTTTGAGCAGGAAGCGTCGTCATCAGATTTTGGCATTGAGGTGTTCGTTGTATTAAGATCTTCACACACTTAACCAGTTCGACTTTAGACCAGAGATAGGTGGGAACAGCGCATTTTTTGGAGCTTTGTCCGTGCAACCATCTTGATGTGATAGAGTGGTTAGAGCTCAACTAGAGAACACTTGGATTTAAACACAAAAGGGGGAGATTTCTAAAGAACCCAAGGCATATTGGACCATTAGAGCAGATAGAGGACTTTGAATAAAAGGCCGACTAGTGATGCTGGGAAATCCACAACTGAAGAAGGAACTTATTCAATGAGGCGCATCGTACAAGGTACATAGTGTTCGCGGGAAAAATCGTTTTCATTGAAGTCATTGTTTCTTTAAGCAACAGTTTATCGGTTACAAAAGATCCGGTCTTTTTATAAGATCCGGTTACAATAAAATCAAAGAAAAAAGAAAAATTACAACTTTCCTTTTCTCGAACAAATCACAAGATCCTGTTTTGCGGTCTCTTGCTTGTGTGGGTTCTTTGCCTGCGCCGGGGTTAATCCGTGAACCACCGCGCGATCTTAATCCGGTCGGATCTACATGGTATGACGGGTGCTATTTCACGAAGGAAATAATAGCCGAGGGGATTATTTCACTAAGGAAATAATAGCCCTAAGTAATCAAAATCGACCAAGCGAAATCGATACTCTTCTCGGGATCAAAAACCAAGTTTTGATCCGGAGGATGACCGTGTAGATCTCAGATCTGATCTCTCTCGAACTCATGCCTTATTTGACGTGGATGATAGCCAAGAACCAGATCTAAAAAGTTCGAGTCTTCAAAGCTTCAAAACTCCAAAGTTTAGTTCTCAATCCGGCAGAGTTTCCCTTCCAAAGTTCCAAGTCCCTTCAAAAATTAGCCCTCCTTCTCTATTTATAGGCCTCTCCATCCAGATCTGGGCTCAGATCTGGGCCCAGATCTGGGTGGCTCGGCCTTAGCCGAGCCACCAATTGGTGGCTCGGCCACCGAGCCACCTTGGTGGCTCACCGAGCCACCACTTGGTGGCTCGGCTTTGGCCTGGAAACGACTCGTTGACTTGATTCCAGATTTGGCAGTAAGTCCGGATCCTGATTAGGCAGTAAATCCACTTCTGAGTCTGAGTCCGAAACTGATCTTGATTCGATCGTGATTTGTCCGAGTCTGCCCTTGGTTGGATGACTCGTTGACTCTTCGAACACTTGGCTTGATCCCACACGCGAATGGACGTATTTCGTTACTTGCGTGCGATTCGTCGATCTCGTCGCCTCGTTGGTTCGTCGGTTTGTGCCGAGCTGTGCTAAGGGACCTATAAGCAATTTTATACGCCTACAGATACCCCCTCCAAAGTATTTCAGCCTCATTCTTTTATAGAAGAGTCTGGAATACTTTGGATATGATTGTCCCAACCTTCAGTCGGTGTAACGGGACCTTGGAATGGCTTCTGTTCTTGATTCTTTTAATCCTCCAGGCTATTCAGTGCGTTGTCGAATGTCTGCAAGGGTTCCGGTGCTGCATTTATTGTCTGACCATTGTCGGAATTTTGAACTTGAAGTCAATTCCTGATTTTCTGATTTTTAGCTCGTGTTTGTTGTTTCAACACGGAACTGGCCATCGATTGTCTTTATTTGCAACGCGTTGTCCGGCGTTTGACACAGTTTATACTCGTACGTCTGCTGGAGTCTACACAGTTTAAGCTCTTAAGGAATTGGAGCGTGGCGGTCTCAAATTTGGGGCTGCAGGACCAACTATTACAATTGTTTCGTCTGCATATATGGATATTATCCCGAAGTCGTTGGATGCCCAAGTCACGAGACCAACTCATAAAGTTGATGCGTCAATGACTCGCATTTATAGAATTTTTGGCGAATTCTCAGCCATCAACGGGTTTGATAAGCCTTTACCGACTACCGTTTGAGTCGGGCTAGCATGCAGATTGTCTAAATCCGTTCCGCATGTAACGTTGTGCTAAGAGAGTGAATTCTCTGAGACTTTGTGCTATGATGTCGAATACATAGGCTTTACCATTTGTTACGGGAATAGGCTACCCGGCCCGGCGACGCGTGTTAGGCGTCGGCATATCCTTTCTTAGGATTCAGGATGAAATTCCCCATGCGTGTAAGGCATGGATTTTGGTGTTATTAATAACGACCTGCCACAATGTTGAATATGTGGACGGGTGTTCTTTTTAACGGTTAAGAACTAACCGGAAGCGCGTGTTAGGCGCATACTTATCCTTACTTAGGTTTTAGGATAGAATACCCCAGAATCGAACTCTGGTGTCTTTTTGTGCGGAAAAGACTAAACCGGCAGCGCGTGTTAGGCGCAGACTTATCCCTGCTTAGGATTCGGGATAAACTTCCTAGGATGAATCCTAGATTGATAAATTCTTGGAAAAGGTTGGTGTGGGAAAGGAAGAATTTTATATTCTATTTTCCGGTCTTCTTTTAGGGTGAAGGCGAACCCGAATACAAGGAATGAACAATTTTATATTCTATTCCTTGATTCTGGAAAGGAAGAATTTTATATTCTATTTCCAGCGCAAAAGAAACTAGAAGTGGGATCTCCACTCCAAGAATCGGACAGATTCGGATAATCCTAACTGTCGGAAGGTTGGATTACCGAATTAAAGGTGAATTCCTCGTTTATCGAGAGTGAATTGTGGTTTTGGCCCTAACTGTAGGAACGTTTGACCAAACGGAAGTTTGAGGTGATCCTAACTATAGGAAGTTTGATCACTCGATTTGAAAGTGGACCTCTCGTTCATTGGAGGAATCGAGAGGGGATTTTGGTTTTGGTCCTAACTGTAGGAAGGTTTGACCGAATGGGAGGTTTAAGACGATCCTAACTGTAGGAAGGTTTGATCGCTCAATTTATAGACCTCTCGTTCATTGAAGGAATCGAGAGGGGATTTTGGTTTTGGTCCTAACTATAGGAAGGTTTGACCGGAAAGCAAAGGGAGTGGAATACAAGTAGCAGTAGAAATATTGGTTTGTACTGGCCACTCGATGAAGGGTTTTGACGTTAAGTAATTGCCATGAATTGGCGGACAGAAAATTTAGTGGACCCACCGTCAATTGACTTGATCAGTGGGGGATTTTTGTGAGGAAAGATTAATCTGTCAAAAGGATCGAATCTCGTCTCAACAAGATAACTCATGAGAATTAATGAATTTGATAACAATAATGGAAAACATTCCGACATTTAGAGTTTAAATGTGGATGTTTTACTTATCACTTTCATAGTGATTGGGTTATCCCTAAGAATATCACCCGTGGTATTCTTTCGACAACTTTCCGATACATGAATAATCTACCCCCTGCTTCCCTTATGGAACTGGGTCCGACATTATACTCAGTTACATGACTGGGTTATCCTTAAGAATATTACATATAAAAATTCTCCAGGAACTTCCCGTGAAAGAAATGAAACAATTTAGACTCATATACTTGTTGGAGTATCAGGGAGCAGTTTAACCTCTTATACCGGTCGGAGAATTGAGAAGCAGTTTATACTCTTATACTTGTCGAAGTCTAGAAAGGATCAGTTTATACTCTTATACTTATCGGAGTGTCGTCATTCTCATTTGGCTTATCCCAGCGTTATGACGCCGGCTTCAACCAATGTTTGGATGCTATTTTTGAGAGCGAAACAATCCTTGGTAGGATGAAGGATCTTCCTGTGGTACGCATAGAATTTCGGAACCGCAGTGTTTTTAGCTTCCTCCTGATTTATGACGGGTGGTAGCTTGATCTTGTTGTTTTCAAGGAGGGATTCGAAGATGGCTGGAACGTCTTCGTCCTTGAAGGAATACTCTCTCTGAAGTCTTGAACCCGAAGTCTTCTGCTGTCTTCGGGGTTGCTGTTGTGACGTCTGATTAGCATCAACCGCAGCTGTAGGGGCCTTCCCTTTACCACGGGAGGCGAAGTTTGAGTTCGGAGGATTAGTCGTCGGTTGGCCTCTTTCGGCTTTCTTCCTTCGGAGGAAGCGTTCGGCTTGCTCTCCTCGGACCTTTAAATCCTTCCATGTTTTGGATGGTGCTGTCCCCATTGCTTCTAACACGTCCAATGCGAGGTTATTGTGGCAAGTCTGGAGAATGAACTCCTCAGTGATCGGGTCCCGATAGTTCATCGCCTTGTTCCGGAACCTTTTGACGAAGGTATCAACTAATTCTCCGTCTTTCTGTTTCTCGTCAAGCAACGACCCGATGGATATCTCGGTGTCATCGTCAAAGAAGTCGGTGAGGAATTTAGTCTCCATGTCATCCCAGCTATTCACACTTCCTGTCTTGAGGCGGCGATACCAATCGAAGGTGGCTCCACGAAGAGTGCCAACGAAGGACCGTACCATCAGAGGCTCATTACCAGAGATAACCCCTAGGTGTGATTTGAAGTAAATCAAATGCTGAGTGGGTGATCCCTCCCCATCAAACGGCGTGAAGTTAATTAGATTAAACTTCGCCGGATACGGGATTGATTCCTATTCTCTTGGGTATGGACAATGAATGCCCGTCTTTTTCATCTCTTGAGCGGAAATCAACGTATTGATTTTGCTCTCGAGGTTTTTAATCTTCAAACTTTCACCTGTATTTTCGTTAGCACGATTCTGAGGTGGAAGTGTGGCATTATGACTAGCATTCTCGATACCACCCCCTGCATTGACGGGAGGATTATTGGCATTATGAGCTTCATCTGCACCCGTGTCCTCATCTTCTTGATTGACCTGGTTATGATTACTTGGTTTGCCTTGCTGGTTTGTCAGTGCTTGGATTTGTTGGTCATGCATTTCTCTCATATTCTGCATGACCATCTGTATTTCGAACCTGAAGCTCTCCTGTTGTTTAGCCATGGATTCTTCGAGCATCTTAGCCACTTGTTCCGCGCTTATCATAAGTGACTCGCGGGGTTGTCCTTCGCTGGATACTGTATTATCTGATGCGACCACAGAGTAGGCATCCGATTCTTCATCTTCTGATGGTAATCTTGTCCGAATCCTACCATAAGTTCCTCGTATGATGGCTCCAGACTGCAGACGGGTTACACGCCAGGGTGCTTCCAGAATCGACTCGGGATTATCCTGTGTCGATGTCCCTTTGCTGGTCATATTAGTGGTGACTCTCGAAAATCCTCCATCTTCAACTACCGTTCTTCTTTGTCGGAAACGCCTAAGCCTTGGTTTTGGCGTTTTGGTACCGAGCCTTTCGAAAACCGAAATTCTTTCGGGGACTGTCTTGCTGCAGTTGCACTTAGATAATACTGCCCGAATGAGTTTGGAACAGGGGTATTGAGTTTCTAGTTCTCGAGGACTCCTTTTCCTGGTTTTACTCGTACTCCCAACACGATAGTACAACTCGTCGGCTTGAAGGTAGGAGTAACCTATCGTGTGTTGGCACGACTTCTCAGGAATAACATCATCATTATCAGACGACAACGTTTCCTTCTGAGGGCGAACTACCTTCTTTGGGCTTTCAAGAGTCACGCGCCTCGAAACATGCCTTTGTGGGAGTGAGTTCTCAGCGGGCTTCTGGACTTCAATGCGTAAATTGGTGCGCGTAGCTGCCATAAACTCCTTGTCATGTTGAAGGTGGCGGCGATTCCTAGCATGTTGAGTCGTTCGGGGCTTCTTTATCGGGCCCAAACGTTCTTGAACTAGAGCTTTGCATCCGTCCTCGGGAAGTGGACCAAGGCGCTCTAAAACTGACCTCCTTCCTCGTGATGATTCTGCGGGATCTCCCGGAGTAGCTACTGGAATTACCGGTGATTCAGGTTGGTTCGCCGGAGGTTGAACTTTTGCTGAAGGCTGCAATAGTTGCTCTTTAGCCTGAATCTCCGCTTCAGACTTCGGTCTCCATACTTGGCGGGTTGGTGGTGACTTCTTGGCCACTTCCTTCTGCAGTTTTTTGCAGGCTTCTTGGACTTGAGCCCGTGCCTGCGCTAAAAGTACGCGGTGCTTGCGAATGCGTTCTTCACGTGTCGAACGATTCCGTTTGACACGGATACATTCATTCGTTGGCGGCTTAGAGGAGCTGCCATTCATTGGTTGTTGAGGCTGTTTGCCTCTCATGTTCTTCAGATCCGCGTTATAGCGGATTCCGTCAGTGGACTCCATTGCCTTTGCAAATTGTCGCGCCAGGCGTTGACGTCGCCTCTGGTGGGCTCTCTTTGAAAGAGTCACTACTCCCTCAGTGACGGAGGAATTGGCAAGAACAGACTTGACCTGGTTGGAGGTCGGTGGAGCTTCACCCGATGCAACTTTGGCATCAATTGGGGTGAGATCTTCGTTGGTATTCTGCACATCTTCGTACCAACGGACTTTTCTCCTGGAGGAAAAGTTCTTGGACTTGAGGGGGGAGGTGGATCCGGACAAGGATGACAGATACTCCTCAAACTTTTGTTGGTCGAATTCATACTCGACCTCCTCCTCGACCGGGATCGAGATCCGCGGCTGCGACGCAACGATCTCGGCAGCGAGATCGGTGGCTCCCACTGTGGTCGCCAGATTGTTCGCGGGGAAAATCATTTTCATTGAAGTCATTGTTTCTTTAAGCAACAGTTTATCGGTTACAAAAGATCCGGTCTTTTTATAAGATCTGATTACAACAAAATCAAAGAAAAAAGAAAAATTACAACTTTCCTTTTCTCAAACAAATCACAAGATCCTGATTTGCGGTCTCTTGCTTGTGTGGGTTCTTTGCCTGCACCGGGGTTAATCTGTGGACCACCGTGCGATCTTAATCCGGTCGGATCTACATGGTATGACGGGTGCTATTTCACGAAGGAAATAACAGCCGAGGGGATTATTTCACCAAAGAAATAATAGCCCTAAGTAATCGAAATCGACCAAGCAAAATCGATACTCTTCTCGGGATCAAAAACCAAGTTTTAATCTGGAGGATGACCGTGTGGATCTCAGATCTGATCTCTCTTGAACTTCTGCCTTATTTGACGTGGATGATCGCTAAGAACCAGATCTGAAAAGTCCGAGTCTTCAAAGCTTCAAAACTCCGAAGTTCAGTTCTCAATCCGGCAGAGTTTCCCCTCTAAAGTTCCAAGTTCCTTCAAAAATCAGCCCTCCTTCTCTATTTATAGGTCTCTCCATCCAGATCTGGGCTCAGATCTAGGCCCAGATTTGGGTGGACCGAGCCACCTTGGTGGCTCGGCCACCGAGCCACCACTTGGTGGCTCGGCTCACCGAGCCGCCTAGATGGCTTAGTGCCGAGCT